>NW_021131365.1:0-600000 GCF_004193835.3 Ostrinia furnacalis | reverse complement strand
TTCATTTACATCTTAGTCCAACACTGGCGACAAGAAGCAAAACACCAATTATTCGTTCTCTTTCGTTTAAAAAAGTCGTCCTTTTATGTCCTGTTTCCATATCCGCAGACCATGGAGCCGTTTCGGGCACGGGATGGCGGGTCCGACCCCTGGTCGTTTCGCGCGGCGTACCAGCGCTCGCTGCTTTATTTACATGATTCAAACTAATTACAATAGGCTTTGCAGTAGCGACAAGAACCGAAACACCAATTCTTTCTTAGTTTTCTTTTATTTAAGTCTTTGCGTTGTGATACGCCAAAATAAATGCCTCTTATTATTTCAATGTCCTGTTTCCATTTCTGCAGACCATGGAGCCGTTTCGGGCACGGGATGGCGGGTCCGACCCCTGGTCGTTTCGTGCGGCGTGCCAGCGCTCGCTGCGTCGTTTACATGGTCCAAATCAATTGCAAGGCTTAGTAGTGCCGAAAATAAGCACCATAAACTAATTCTTCTTTCTTCGTTCTCTTGCATTTTTAAGTCTGCAGTATTGAAGGCCTCTTTTTTACTTGTCCTGTTTCCATTTCTGCAGACCATGGAGCCGTTTCGGGCACGGGATGGCGGGTCCGACCCCTGGTCGTTTCGCGCGGCGTGCCAGCGCTCGCTCCTGCGCCGCGTGGCGAGCGCGGACGCGGTGACGCTGTGCCGCGCGCATCCGCGCCGCACCGCCCCGCATACTACTTCGCGCAGTTCTGTATATGCTTGGAAGCGTGAGTATACTTGCGATCCTACTAATCCTACTAATATTATAAATGCGAAAGTTTGGATGTCTGGATGTTTGTTACTCTTTCACGCAAAAACTACAGAACGAATTTTGATGAAACTTTACAGTATTATTGTTTATAACCCAGAATAACATATAGGCTATAATTTATGACGCTCTGTGACAAACTAAATTTCATGCGGATGAAGCCGCGGGCAAAAGCTAGTATTTAATAAAGCTCTGTCCTAAATAATTATTGCCACCCCACCATGTAATATTATTAAATCCCGTTAACCCAGTAAACTAATCTACATTTAATTTTAAGCTTGCACCCTCAGAAGTCCGGAATATGTAGTCCGAAAACGACACCATTGTTATTCACTATTATTTAATTTTATGGTTGAAACCCAATGAAAATGTTCACATGTCGTATCCAAGCTATCGAAATTGCAGGCACGATGCATCAATACAAACAAATGGACCCGTTCGTAATGTCGGCAAAATAGGATACCACTAACGCACCGGCTTAAAAAAACTGAAATATCATACTTATTTTTCTACCACAATACTTATAAAGAAATAACATTAAAAATAAAATACAACACCTCACCTCACAAAAAACAATCCTAAATGCTTTCAACGTTTTTATTTTGTGTGCAGTTCCAGAAAACGAAACGAAGCTTATGGAGATGGAGCAACTGGCACGAGTGGAAGCTCAGATGATGCGTTCGCGGACGCGATCTCTGTGCCAGAACGGGAAGATGTGAGTTGAGTTATTAATACTGTCTCAATACTAATTAATACTGTCTCAATACTATTATTAATATTGTCTCAATACTGAAAAATAATAATTTATCTTCTAGTTGGAATCATGTTCGTTTCAGCCAAATGACATTCACTACCTACCTACCCCTCTACTACTATAACGACCGGTCCTACGCCGCACGCATCCAGAACCAAATGCTTCTGGCCACTGGGGCAGAACTTTTTTGCCCCAGCCGCCATCAATTCTAGCATGTGAATCAAAAAAGATTAATGGAATACATGAGCAACCTACCTTAAAGCAAAATTCCTGTAATAGATATTTTCTCGTATCTTGATGGTTGCTTGAAGGCCTTATACTGTGCAAATATCAGAATTTATAAAGAAGAAAAATCACGCATGACAGCTCTAGAATAAGACTGTTTCTGTATCCAGAATGGGTTTCCTTCGGCGCCGCGCGTCGTCCGATAGCCCCCGCCGCGAGCCGCTGCTACTCGGCTCGTCTCGTCCGTTCTCGCCTCGCCGCACCACTGTGAGCAACAACGGATATTACAAGATTTGCTTTGTCAATGGCTATGTGTAACGCACCCGCACACACACAGGCTTCTATGTGCCAATCAGCTGGATTTAAACCCAGGAAGTTTTTTCATTTGGGTTCTCCGTTAGGGTTTGGATTGTCTGGAGCATTGGTGGTACTGGGATTTCTGGGGATTTTAACTTTAATTGGACATTTTAATACTATTCATAGAAAAAAGATAAGTAACGTGTACCTATACTAATGGAAAAACTTTCTTACTCAACATTTTGTAGTGAAACCATTACCAAACACTTCTTGGTTAAAGTGTGAATATAATTTTTAATAATTCCAAAACTAGTCAAAGAAAAACATAACTTTGTGGTAACTTTGTCAAGAAAAATATCCAAGGTTTGACACTGCCTAAATTGTATAGTTTAGTAAAAAAACTACATTAAAATAATGATTCAATAAAAATTGTTAAGCCTTTTTATTAATAAAATTAATCTTGAGATTGAAGAAAAATACTGTTTGAGTGAAAAATTCTTAGGTAAGTGTAATACGATAAGTAGTGAGATTGTGCGTGAAACTATAGTCAATGTATTGGCCAATGAAATTGCCTTTTAATCATTAGACCTTTTGGAATCGAATGCCATTGTTAAAAGTATAACTAAACATTTTTAGTATAAAAATATTTCATGTTTTTGATGAATTATATTCGCTTAAACGTTCTTAATATTTGGAAAAATTGTTATTCGACTTTCGAATATTTGGCACTAAAGAGCTCATGTCAATTGTTCTGTCCTTGCTTAATTAAATCTTAGAATTATTAAAGTTTAAATCCAGCTTTCGAAATTATGCTAAATTCTTTGTTTTGTTGGTTGTTTGTTGAACTGATCTGTCCATTTTGATTGGAACGAGTGTTCTCAAAAATATATTTTTACCAAAAATTCATTGCGCTTTTAATTCTTCATCCTGCTATGCCCTTCCTTTTTTGATATCCTTGTTTGTTTTTTTGGTCGCTGCAGTTGTTACAGCCTGCGTTCTTCTTTATCTTCAATAGATGTCACTAAATTCTTTAGTATTCAAAATATAGAACTCACATCTTGCATAGAGCAATAGATCACAAAAAACACTATGCAACTCACTTTTTTGTCTGACGACTCGCTGCCTTTTCAGGCTCTCATCAGACAAGAAAATTTTTAGACTAATCTATTATGTATTATGTGTTAACTGTAATATTTTCCAGGAGAAACAATTCGAGAAACGGTTCTGGAAACAAGTGACCAGAAGACGTCAGTCATGCGGCTCAATAAGCCAAATTTAAAAAAGAACTGTAACTTAACAAAAATGGTGTTCATGTCTTTACTAAAAGACCGCTACTAGCACTAGAATTTAGAGACTGTAATGTGTAGATAGCAATTCGTGTTTCATAAACCGATGGATCTAATAACGAAAATGGTGGTGCGAATAATAAAGTTGAAGGTGCATTTACAAACTTTGACGATTGTGAAGAAGATTGTGATATCTAAGTAAATTTCGAACTGGAAAGATTGCCAAACGATGCCGGAGGTGTAATAGAAATGCCAAATAAACTGACGAATGGGACCTGTCGACTTTACTTCATATCGTAGATAGAGGAAGCCAATATAGTTAATATTTGGTGTAGGTACTTAGGAATTTTAGTACTCAAATAAATATTATGATTAAAATTGTACATACCTTTTCAAGGAGAGTTTTGGTAGATGTACAGTATGTATATTGATTAATAGATTGTTTTAAAAGATGCTTGTTGAAATAGATATCTTCGTACAAATTGTTTTTGCTACATGTCGTGTAACGCTGTTATAGTGATTACTGTTTTTCTTTATTATCACTGTTGTAAAATATAATATTGTTTCTTTATTGTAACTGTAATTATGTCCAATTTTTATTATAATGGATCAGAGCTTAATTTTTTATGTCGCACAATTTTAGATGAATCGAGAAAAACAAGAATCATCTATTTGTATGAAACTAGGATCGTAATGCTTTTTAAATGTATAATCAGACGATTGCTCTTAAAATTTTAAAATACTTTTGTAGATACATGTGAAAACGTACGATTGAATCGAATTTATTAATTTTTAACCATATTTTAACACATTCTGTTTATAATCTTTCCTTATTTAAAATGTTCAAAATAAACTTCTTAAATTTCTGGCCATTTTCATTTTCCTACTAGAAAAATAAACCTACCCGCCATTTCCAAAGGGTTCAAAAATTGTATGGATTAAAAAAACAAAAAATTGTTGAGGTACGTATATTTGATTTAAAATGTCGGAGCCATTATGAGACTATGTGAAATTGTGAATACAAGATTTACATTATCTAAGTTGTAGGAAATATAATGTATGTCTAGCACCATGACACTGATTTTCAGAAAATATAATTTTGAATCAATCTGAATAAAAAATATTTTTAGGGAGACGTAACAACCCGTCTGTGTATGTACAGTGGAATATACAGCGTGATTTTATCTAATGAAATATAAGAATATATTATAATAAACTAATATAATATTGTCACGTTATAATCTATCAACTATATTTAAGAAATATGTAAGTAGATATACTGTCTCCTTTGAAAAATATGAGGTCCCTAAACTAAAATTAGTTGAGCACTCTAGCACAAACCCTCAAAAACCCACACACACGTAGCAATAAAAGCAAGAAATCTGTATGTGTATACACATAAAATATAATGCTTAAAATTATAAGTGAATCACCAGACAAATAGTGTGAAGGTGTATACAATTTTATCTTGCCTTAACTGCTAAGTTTCACAACCCAGTAAAGTAGTTATGTACATCAATATAAACCACTATATTATTAAGAAAAGCATTTAAAAAAGAAAATGTATAAGTATTAGGCTCTTAACATAAATTTTAGACAATTCATTCAAATAATGATTGACTTTAATAGAAAAGCTATGATTTGTGTTAATTGTAAAATCAAAAGTTTTGGCACAAAGTTAGTACTTTATTCTATTTATTTTAGTACACTTATATAATAACGCTTTTTATCGATCATTTTGTATATTAATGGTAAATTGACACGACGTTACATAGGTATTACCTTATATTACTATAAAAATATAGAACCTAAATAATATCATTTTTCAATATTATAAAAATATTTGTTTATCAAAAAACTGTAAGTTTTTATATAATTTGTCGAAAAAAATATAATTAATGATATTATTAATTCTTATTTTATATAGTTATCACGATTGGACGGAATGATGTATAATTTCATAAATTGGAATGTACACACACTTATTTAAAACGGCAGTGAAAATATCACTTAAGTGTTTTCGGTCTAAAATTCTAGACCAATAATAATTTACTATTTTATTTTCAAAATATTTATATGTTTACTGACATCTAGCGGCAACTGTTGACTATCAGACTAGAGCCAGCGACATCTGGTGGCCCTGAATCGCGATCATTATTAACTTTAAGTTATATCAGGTATTGTATGTTATAACTTTGAGTTATATCAGGTATTTTAATTATATTTTTTATTCACGCCATTCCCTGGAAGCTTGGAATGTGCGGACTTCAGACGACGTGAATGTGGTCAATCCTTGGGGACCTGTAAAATAAAATCAGAATGTCAACAAAACCACAAATTGAAATAAATCATAACATTATAAATTATGGAACCTTGACACTTCTTGGAAGTGGTTGATTAGAACCAAAAATCTAATGGCCGTTTTCAACACCAATCCCAAATTTTTAGAGGACCCCTTTGAAAACAAAATTCCTGGTAACACACCATAGGGGGTCACTTAAAATTAGGGATTGATGGTTAAAACGGGCATAAGTCTCACATGACTGGCATAGGATAGGTATTTCTTTTCCCCATGTGGATGAGATCCCTTCTTATGTTAAAATTCGGCTACTACAACTTCTTCCTCAGGACATGGCAGGATAATAAATGGTCCGGAATCCAACACTAGATTCCAGGCTAACATAGGCTGATGACGATGACAGTGTACTGAGCACTGTCGATGATAATGTTAATGGTGATGGTGATTATGGAGTTGAGGGCACCAGACCACGTGGTAGATCACCAATGAGATGGACGGACCAGATCAAGGCCGCAACTAAGTGCTCGGTTAGCGAAAGTGCCCGGAAAGCAGCAGTCCGCGAGGAATGGCGCCGTATTACGAGGAACATCACTCTGAATCGTGATTCAAAATGATGACCACGACCACTCTGACAAGAGTGTACTGACTGAGAAGAAGAAGATGGTGATAATAGCACAGAATAATAATAAGTACTACGTACAGAAGTTTTACTTCGCGAAGGTATTTAAAAAAATGTATGCTCAATGTCATTAACAATATGGTGTAATTTAGCCTGTCTCAAGAGTCAAGCGCCATTTTGTTGACAAACGTCAGTGATCGGCACTGCGCCGAAGCTATAGGGCTGACTTCGGTAAAATGATGTGACGTGAGGTGCCAAACTGCGGAAAATGGCGGAGGAAATACACGTTTTAGCATGAAGTATCATGAATAATATTAACTACTCATTTACCTCTCAGTGTCTAGAGGCAACTTAAAAAAGTACATTCTGTGTTTTTATTATTATTTACGCAGTTAAATACTGCACAGTATTTAGTACACCATTTTCTTCCATCATACACAAGAATACGCGTGCGTGAGTCAATGTTCGCTCGTATGTGAGGCCTTGTCGAATCGTATCCTGTATGTAGATGGGCCATCGTGCGTGTTTTGTTTTCGATGTAAACTCGCGGAGATGAACAGGCCTGATAATAGTCAGAGCCTGAAGTATGGGAGCAGCACGGGAGAGGTGATATTGACATAATAATATTATGACGCGACAAAGCATACAAATCTGAAGAATATCTGAAATCTCGCTGATGTTTGAGGAACGTAACACTAGATTCTAAGCTACATAGGCTGATGATAATGACAGAGTTAAGTACCCTGATGATAATGATGGTGATTAGTACCTCGAACTCGTCGTCCCGGGGTGGGCGTGACGTCACCGTCGGGCGCGGTCCACTGCTCCATGACCTCTGTGGCTGAGCGGGCCAGGGACGGCTGGCTCACTGAACGATGCAGTGAGTGTCTGGACCATGATCTGGAAGGTAAATAAATATCATTAACTAAGACTCATCAATCATTTTAAATTCCAAGACAAAAGTATAATCCCCGTTTTCACCATCAATCCCTAGTTTTTAAGTGACTCGTAAGAAAAATTCCTGTTATGATGTGTTACTATAGGGGTCGCTTAAAAATTAGGGATTGATGGTGATAACGAGCACAAGGGGAGGTAATGAAATACTACTCTATGTTAAGTAAGTTTTTGTGTAAGCATTTGGCAATCTGAAAAGTTATGATCATAGGATTTAAAAACTTCATAAATGGCATTTAATACTGTTTTTATAATAACGGACTATCGGTGAATTTATTGTTACTTAAATAGTTGTTACTGCGTATGAAATTTTAATTAATATAAATAATGGAAACATTAACTATAAAGGAATGCCACAGGGTACTATACTTTGCCCCATTCTATAAACACTTGTAGTGATCATAAGTGCCACTAGTGGTCTAAATTTTTTTATGTGACAGGAGGCAAACGAGCAAACGCAATGATGGTAAGTTGAATAAAATATTTTTCATTTTGATTTGTACGATCAGATATTGTGTTCGACAGTTTGAAATATTTTTTTCACTATGCTATTCACTGTCTCTTTCGAAAGGGGTGCTCATAATCACTAGACTAGCTGTCTATTCATAATCAAACTTGAGCCAGGCATTGGCCTGGCTGGTGCCAATGACTTAGTCAATATCACGTTACTCACTGTCCCTGGTGGAAGGGGTGCTCGGTGTCGCTGTCATCATCAAAGTAGCGGCCGAGGTGCGTCCCTCCAGACACCTCCGAGTGGCTGTCAGCCTGCTCGCGTGCGTAGTCCACCATCATTTCTGACATTGACCTGGAAATACAATACTCCTGTTAATGAGGGCTATCGTTTTTATACTTAACAGTGGGCACCCCTGGCGATTGACAGGACCTTACTCTACAGTGGCGCCATCTTGATGAGCGCAAATGCGATAGTCCTCCTACCACTTTCGCGCTCACCAGCCGGAGCCACTGTCTTCGCTACTAGCAAGTGACAGGACCTTACTCTACAGTGGCGCCAACTGGTGAGCGCTAAAACGATAGCCCTCATTAAGCCCCTCTTTTTGTCCACGACAGGTTATTCCTAGTGTGAGACCCGCAGACAAAGCAGTATAATGTTTACCGAATAAAGCTGCCACTATTGTTTCTAATTGTATTTGAATGTGTATGCGTAAACGGTGTGTTTGCTTAAATAAAATATTTGTATTTGTATTTTTCATTGGATACTCTGGTTAAGGCTCATAAAAGAAACACACTTTGCAGCCATGTTTTTACTTATTGTATCAACTATCCAAGTACACTAATCTTTGGAACTCGTATGAATGAATGAAATGAGTAAAGAAAGAGAGAGTGAGTGAACAGGATGGTTGTAAAAATAATATTTTTTTTTTTGTTAGGAAAAGTAAAAACAAAAACTAGCCTGAATTTTTTTAAAAAAAACATTTGGGTTGTATTTGTATGTTTTTATTAGATGCGTTGGTAAAGTATGATCAGTATAAAAAATAACACCTTATATACGTAACTCCTGAGTTGCCTCAACACTAACTAACTATTGGCGTCTGACATCATCATAATGGATTCAAAAGAATATTAAATTGTGCTGGCTAGCGGATGATGATGATGCAAGAAGACATTGGCTGATGAGTGTCAATGGTGCCCGAGGATATTTAGCTGCCGGAAGATGCAGAATTTTGCGTACACACTACATCATCATTTCAGCCATAGGATGTCTACTGCTGAACATAGGCCTCCCCCATTGCTTTCCACGTTGATCGATTGGTAGCGGCCTGCGTCCAGGGCTTCACTGCTACCTTTACGATGTCGTCGGTCCACCTTGTAGGTGGACGTCCCACGCTGCGTTTGCCGGTACGCGGCCCCCATTCCAGAACCTTGCTGCCCCATCGGGCCGTCAGTTCTGCGTACTATGTGCCCTGCCCATTACCACTTCAGCTTGCTAATCCTTCGGACTACATGGCACACTACATGGCAGTTGCCATTTTAGGGCACCTAAAAGGTAAAGATATTAAGTGGAAGGACCTCCAAACTGACCTCATATCGACGTGGTCGCTGCGGTAGGACGAACGGCGCGAGCGTTGTGGTTCCCTCAAAGAAGTCGCGTCGCTGTCATACTCGTACAGTGTAGGGAGCGAACTGCGGCGCGACCGCGAGTCCCACTCGGACTTCTTGCGGTAGCGGTTCTGGAAATAAAAAATATAATTTATAAAATAGCCCGAGAAACAACCCTCACAATAGAATAGCTCGCATTGATGTTGATCTATCAAAGAAAATGTTTTGAACCACGTCCAAGCTGGACATAACCCATTTTTCTTTACTTTCTCGTTATCCCTATCCTAAATTTCTCTCGTGGCTAACATAATAGTACTCATCCATCATCATCATCATCATCATCATCATTTTAGTCGTAGGACGTCCACTGTTGAACATAGGCCTCCCCCAATGCTTTCCATGTTACCTGGTTGGTAGCGGCTTGCGTCCTGCTACCTTTAGATTGTCGTCGGTCCACCTAGTGGGTGGACGTTCCACGCTGCGACGGTCGACGGTATTATAATAGTGCTCATCATCATTTTAGCCATAGGACGTCCACTGCTGAACATAGGCCTCGCCCAATGATTTCCACAATGGCCTCATAAAGGTAGCAGGAAGGCGCTGGATGCAGGCCGCTACCAACCGGCTATTATGGAAATAGTACCTACTCACCTTGGGTTTATCCGGGGGAGGTGCCAGTATGCGAATGATGACCTCCCATTTGGGGGGAGCGTATAACGGCGCAAAGCGGTGGTCGTGAGCTACCCGCGAGAACTCCTCGCGAGTAGAGGAACGAGCTAGTTCACGCCGTAAGGTGCTCTCGTGGGTGATTAGCTCGCGCCAGCGAAGACGCTCTTCGCGGGTGAGACGGAAGTTGCGCTCTGTTTCTGACAGCACCTGGAAATATAAAAAATAATTGATATAAACATCATCCATGGAGACCATGGAGGAAGAAAGCTTTTGTCCAGCAGTCGGTAGCATTTGGCTGAAACGAACGAACTAAACATCAAGGTTGCTAAAGATAATCTGGACTTATGCAAATAATACGGTCTAATCCCGTATCTTTTTCCCACCATTGCAACACCAGTATCTACAGTTTGGTCACTAATAAAAACCCAAATAGTTATCATTATAAAGGGAATCAGATATTCTTCACAGATAAGCTAGAACTTTTTTAAGGTAGATGAGCTGAGAGATCAATCAAGTAAACTATTTGAAACCAAGACACTTCTTTTCATATCGAAAACTTCTCCACCTCAATTTAGCAGGCTAAATGGGTTAAGCAAAACTTACTGGCAACTATTATAATACTTTTAACTTCTACCCACCTCATCCTGAGCTTCAGTCTTCAGCACCCTGGTCAGCACACTCCAGTTCGGAGGCACGGGCGGCGCTGGCGTCGGTTCCGGGACATCCTCATCGTCCTCCTCTCTGTATAAGGGGTTCCTTGCTGGGGGTAGTTCTGGCAGGAGGGGCATGTCTGCGGGAGAGCTGGGAGGCTGGTACACGTGGTCACGTGACCGGTCGGTCTGCTTGATTAGTTCCGGGGAGAACAGGTCGGGGCCGCCTTTTCCTGAAAATAAAGTAAAAATTCCTCAGAAAAAATAGTAATTGAGTGAGATAACCCTATATTAAAAATTTGAAATCAAACAAACACTCTGTGGCGACGATCTTTTATCGTGGTTATTCTTATTTATTACACTTTCTTAGACAATAGTTCTTACATTGTGCCTCAGGCGATGTTTTAAAACCGATAATGTGAAAGAAAAGTTGTTGTTTCAAATCTTCACTGCAGACAAACTTGTTCCATCTTTGACGTTAGAGTTCGAATCATTTCTGACGCATTTGGTGGTTTCTGATGGTGACGTCCAACTGCGACTCTACCATGTCGCTTGCTTCTCGTCTAAGATGACGGACTTTTAATGCTTTGTCCTAGCTCTAAACTAATGCTAAAACTTACCAATATACTTCTGCGGCGGCAGCGACAAAGGCACTCTCTCCATCTTGGGCGTCAGCGTCATTCCTGACGCACTGCTAATGTCTGAGAAGTTCTCCCACTGTGCGTCGGGCAATGTATGGTTTCTGATAGTGACGTCAAACTGCGGCGGCGGTGGCGGCACTTGTTTGTACTCTGTGACGAGCCGCTTGTGCCGCTCTATGTCCTCGATTGTCTTCTTCTCAGTGATCGTGCGAAGGAACACGTCGTCTACTACGTGTGAGGTGATCTCTGGTTTTCTGAGAAATTAATAAACCTTAATAATATAGGATAAAAGGCAGCCAGATTTCTAAACGAGTAATGAGTTCAGAAATACAATTCTTGGGTGAAGTTCTTCTTGATAAACAAAAGATAGAGTTCCCAAGTTTCCAGACATATTTTTTTATTCAGCCTGTCTAGCCTTCGGTCAAGTATTGAGGACAATACTCTCATAGGAATGATAGAAAGCGAGTGATAAGTAGATTATTTGACTAATAGACACACGAGATTTGCTTAATTTGTTACTAGATGGCACCGTGTAAAACTTAGGTTGGCCAATTCTGCGGGCTATTTCAGTTACTTTGCTTCTCCTACAGATCTCCATATTTCTGATTCGATCAAGTAGGAAAATTACTTTATCCTTACATAAGCGCTATCGTTTGTGTGTTCAACAACAATTGCGTTGGTACCACCAACAAGACAAGGACCTTACTCTAAATTGGCACTTGGTGAGCGCCAAAACGATGGCCCTCATTCATATTATGGTATATCGTAACCATTCCTTACCTGGCCGGCATGATGGGAGTCTCCGGGATGGGCTCCAGGCTTTCCATCAGCATCTCCTGTTCTTCCGTCTCCAGGCGCTCGCTCATGATCGGCGGCGGTGGAGGAGGTTTCTTCAAGGAAATATAGCAATTAAAATCATCTAGTTGAAAATAGGGGTTTTACTGAAAGCATTCACTAGATTCATAAAGATTTTGAGCTTGAAGTATAAGCATTCTAAAGTCTAAATTAGCATTCATCATCATCATTTCAGCCATAGGACGTCCACTGCTGAACATAGGCCTCCCCCAATGCTTTCCATGTTGATCGATTGGTAGCAAAAATTAGCATTAATATTACGGAATGGTATTTTTTGTGACGAAGTGACAATCTTATAGCAGCAGCAGGGGTTTCTAGCTAATGAAATCATCTAGTTCAAAATAGGGGTTTTACTGGAGCATAAGTATTTACATATGCAAGCATCTACGGGGCCGGAAACTTAGTGTGGGCACCTGCCCACTTAGTGGGGGACCTCCCCCACTAAGTGGACCGACGATCTGGTGACGGTCGCGGGAAGTACCTGGATACAAGCAGCGCAGGACTGGTAGTTACGTTATGGAAATCCTTGGTGGAGGCCTTTGTCCAGCAGTGGATCATGTGGCGAAACCACAGGAAGGATTTGCTAGATTCATGGATCGATTTTAAGCTCTGTCGAAGCATGCTTAAATCTAAATCAGCATTGTTACAAAGCTTTGAACGACATGATAAATCGTGGTTCAAATAAAACCAGCATTAACAACAGGTTTACTATAAGATAAGCTTAGATTATAGGCTAGGTATATGAACAAGACAATAATACAAAAACTGACACGGTTGGAAGATTTGTGATCATATCAAAGTATAAAAACAAGCGCTAAGTGGAGACATGACCTAGCTTATGAGATGGCCTCCATGATAGGAGCTACTGGAGATAATTATTATGATGTAGGAGATAGATACGTTTCAGTTAAATGAGAGCCCGTTAAAAGAACAATCGATGTAGAGTTATAATCAGATTTTGACTTAACGACACCCTGTTTGAAACATACATAATTAATTATGCTTAAAGCACAGCATTACGTGGTAGGCAGAAACGAAATTAAAGCCCTCTAGCATCAAATACCTAAACAAGCAGGATTTATGTATGTATACGACTAATTTTTGAATTAATGTAAAAATACAGAGCGTTCTTTTCCAATACTTGCCAGGCAATAAAGCAACTAAACTGTAAATATGCATTATTTATCATTTTTTAACTCCTTCCTTATTTTTTTTACTTATTTTACTTCCCTCGTATCTCGCTTGACTAGACTGACGCCGGCACCGTTATAACCACCACCACACCAACGCGTGCAGATTGCCATCGTCTGACATGGGACAGCGGACTGCCATGGGTCGCGCGACCTGTCATTAGCCTAATGATCGCGCCGGCGATGGCGATCTGCCACGCGTTGTTGTGGTTGAAGCTTTAGGCTAAGAACTCATTGCGCGATTTTCACCCGCGCCCGCGGCGGTTGCGGGCCCGCAGCTTCTGTAGAATGCAGATACTTGTGTAAAAACTAATGCACATGTCACGACGCGGTTTTCGTCCGAAGCGGGCGCGGTTGTAATCGGGTCCCGCTCGGCGGGCGACCATTTTGTACCAGCACGCGGCGCGATTTAAAATCTTAGCCTAGGTGAGTTCTTAGCCTTAGGCTATTCTTTCTTTTTCTCCACCACCAACTTTTCTTCCACCACCAACTTTTCTTCCACCACCAACTCACCTTCAGGTGGAACATCCTGGCGTGCGACCGGTCAGTGACCTCGGTGACCGAATGGGTGTCCGTCATCTCAGTGTTGAGGGAGGCGATAGAGCGCGGCCGCCGCGACCACTCCTGGTTAGTATGGTAATGGAGTTAGGTGACCTTCTTACAGATTGTGTAAGACATAAAGCTGATAGTGGCTATAGTCTGGTCTGCGAGCACGTAGAATTTTGACCAATGACCCCAAGCTACCCATCCTTATCGCTCGCTCGTAATTATGTTGCTGTCGCGCTCGCACACTCACTGCGGGCGCCCGTCGCACAGTCGCGACAGCAACATAATTACGCGCGAGCGATAAGGATGGGTAGCTTGGGGTCATTGGACAAAATTCTACGTGCTCACAGACCGGCCTTTAGAAACTTTTACTCATTGGACACTAGGGTCTTGTGACCCGTCTTACAAACAACTTCTAATATAAAGATTAAACTTTATTGTATGGCACGTAGAGCTGACAATTTAATCACTAGGCAATCGATAGAGTAAGTAGGTAAACTCTTACTCATAGGACACAGGGTGGCATTATAATTGAGGTTTTTATAGGACAGCATTTTTGTCATATCAACTGAAATGTTTTTAACTTACGTACCAGTTCAATTTATTATAAAGGTGATATTCTTTGCGTCCATCGATTGGTAGACTAACTTGCAATTTCTTATTTTGCAACAAGAGGAAAATTGTTAAAAACATATTATGTATTTAGAAGTCGGTATTTCTTTCAAAAAATTACTAAAATTAAAAATAACTTGCAAGAAGGTCTATTTAAACAGTGAAAACAATGTATAGCCTGACCAGGAACATAAAAACCCTGGCATAGAGGCGCTTCAATTGCATTTGATAGTGCAACACTGAGTACAGTCGTACATGTGTTAAATTAATAGGCTAAATTTATGTATCAGGATTCAGGATTACGTGCTAATTTGATATTTTCATAAACTAACGAAAAATATTATTAAAGGTAACCTGGTTTAAATAAATTAAATGAAACCATCAATCGAGCTAGTAGGATTTATTTTATTATTCATCAATAATCAAATTCAGAACTTGAATATTCAACTGCAATGTCTGCTCATGAACGCTTCAAACTCGGTACTTCTTTCCCAATTCCATAAAATTCAAAACTTAGAAAGTGACAAAAAACTTTAAAATAGGTAGTTGAAACAGACTACAGCTAATTTTCATAGTGGACTGTACTATACGATAAACATGTCAGTCAATTTGACAACCTTTGTCGGAAACATTATTCAATGAAAATATTGTCCGAACCCTTAGTATTTCTCTTCGACAAATACATTAACACATCGTGGACCACTTTTCTTTCACGACTATAAAAATATTTTAGCAATTTAATTCACAAAATCAATTGCAAACATTTAAAATAAAGTTTGTTTACACTTTGACAACAATAGACTGACATGCAAGGTGACATGTCAATGAAGTTTTCAGTTACTGTTGCCATTAAAAGAAATTAGTACCATTAGTTTTCCGCAACATGGCGAGGGTTTTTATGTTCCTGGTCAGGCTATAATGAATCTGTGAATGTGGTTATTTTAAAATGTAGTAATACAACATAATGTAGTGTATTATGTAGATGTTTCTTAGAGTTATGTGATGTTGTGGATAGTTTTAATTGTGTGTTATATTATTGAGTAAATGTGTGCCTTGATGTGTGTGATGTGTGCTAAAGTAGTAACGTGATACATGCTTGTTGTTATTGTGAATTTATATGTATAATTGTTACTAAGTTAATCACAAAGTATTCAAAAATTTTACCACTCGTGGTAAGCTACATTATGCTTGTGTTATGAGTGGGTGGTTCACCACAATAGTCGAGCGGCGGTGGGCCAGTCCGACTCCTATATCGTTCGGCTATCGTAGCCTCAATGCTTTGACAACTAACAAGTATATTAATCATGACCTGTCCACGTCCCTAAAACTCGCAAAGCACCCTATTAGGGTAAACGCACCTGTTTTTGGTAGTGCGCGGGCGGGCGCGGCGGACGTTCGGGCGGCGGCAGCTGGGCCGCGCGCGCTGGTAACTGTAGCGCTACCGGCGACTACCGTTGCTCATGCTAGCATTTCGCTTTGCGTGAAAGGGATGACAACATTCGAAACTATGTATAGCATTTTTTGGAGTACCCAGCCCCCCCTGTCTTCCCAATATCTATCTATTTCTTCAAAGTCGCCCGTCATTCGGCAAAGTAAACGTAGCTTTTTGGTGTATTCCAATAAGCCTATCTGTTTCTCCAAAACTCGCCTAACCCGAGTAATTTAAACGCAGCTGTTTGGCGTAGCGCGTCGACACCTAATGCAATACATAATATCATGACCCCAGTAAGGTGTTTGGCACAGTGAACAACTAACATGACCGAACCGTTTCCCCAAAACTCACACCTCACTCAAGTAAGGTAAATGCACCCCAACGCTTCACGTCATCCTAGTAGGGTAAACGCACCTGTTTGTGGTAGTGCGCGGGCGGGCGCGGCGGGCGCTCGGGCGGCGGCAGCTGGGCCGCGCGCGCTGGTAGCGGTAGCGCTACCGGCGACACCGTGCGGACCGACTCTTGGCGTTCGTTCTCAATCATCATGGTTTGTCTGCAATATGGATTGTTATCAGGGATGTATTAACATGTCTCTTTTTTATTTAAAAAAAAAAGAAGGAATGTTAGCAATGAGGGCTATCGTTTTTATACTTAACAGTTGGCACCCCTGGCGATTGACAGGACCTTACTCTACAGTGGCGCCATCTTGATGAGTGCAAATGCGATAGTCCTCCTACCACTTTAGCGCCCACCAGTTGGTGCCACTGTCTTCGCTAATAGCAAGTGACAGGACCTTACTCTAAACAGTGGCGCTAACTGGTGAGCGCTAAAACGATAGCCCTCATTGCAATTTGTAAATACAAATTAACCACTCGTGGTATCGTGGTAAGCTAAAAATGCTTGTGTGTTACGTGTGGGTTCGCCACAATATTTGAGCGGCGACTGGGATCGAACCCGCGTTCTTCGGATCACGAATCTGCTAGTCTGACCCCTTCACCGTTCAGCTATCACGGTTCATTGTACGGTAAGCACCACTTATAGTCAGGGTCAAGTTCATCCAAAAAATGTAATTAATTTCGTTTGATAAATGAAAGATGATACCTCCCCTGTCGCTTCCATTGAATTTCAGTAAAGACGTGGCACTTTAGTAAGACCTAACGTGGACGTCTCGAGATAATCGAAGTAGGTAATACCTACATATCACTGTTTTGTTTTCCTGGGTTTCACGCTCACTAATACGATTATTATTTTATTAGGTAAAATATTCCACTTTAAAACAAAACTGCCAAAATAACGCTTCATTTTCTCAACCTCTTTCTAGGTTCTGTGTTCTCAAGTTCATCAATAGGAAGGCTTAATCTAGAGCCTCAACTAATATGAAAACTGATTTTGAACTCTATCTATACCAGTCTTTCCCAAAGTGGGCGATAACGCCCCCTTGTGGGCGCTGCAGGCTTAAAGGGGGGCGGTAAGAGACCCAGAAAAAAAATCGGGACGTTGTGTAGAGCAAGGTTTCCCAATTTGTTTTTGCCAAGGAACCCTAATTGATTATACTTTTTCTAGCGGAACCCCCGTACTACTCTGCCCGCACGCCCTGCCCCTCCCTTGTGCGTAAACAAGTCGGTGCGCGCGAACAACGTCGGTCGCGAAACGTCGAATAATATTTTTTACGGAACCCTTGCGGCCTTTCCACGGAACCCGAGGGTTCCGCGGACCACCTTTCGGAACCCCAGGCTTGGGAGGCGGCATTTACTACGAGAACTCTTAGACATCGACTAAGCTCGACTCTTGACTACAAAAATGGGGGGCGCTAAAAAATAATTTATTCTCAAAGTGGGCAGTAGACTAAATAATTTTGCGAACCACTGATCTATACTAAGGATTAACAATGAAAAATTCATTAAAAAAATATACAATTATAGCCGTCGAGTTGTCAACACTGAATAATGATCCTCACCTCATGCTACCAGCATCGGTCTCCGTAGCCGTGATGGTGGAAGGCGGCGACGGCGGCACCGGCGGTCGCTGAACCCGGACCCGTACGTCGAAGGCCGGCGGCGGCACCCCCGCCAGTCCTGCCACCAAGCGGCCGTTAGACGCGCTCGTCTCGTGCGCTTCGCCGTACCCTGTTAGTGGTTAGGTTAGGTTAGGTTAGAATTTTGGTAGTCGTTTTAAATGGGGATTTTTTTATATTTATTTTGACAAATATGTAGGTAGGTGCCATCGGCAATAGTGTTAACTATCCATTGCCTGTCATGTCGTCTCGTTCTATCGCAAAGAATCACCATTTGATGAGAGCGAGAGCAAAAACGGAAATGGCTAGTTAACAGTGTGGCCGTGTGTACAGACGACAGCATAAAAGTAAACAGTGTTTAAATATTGTGTTAAGTTTTATGGCACCTATACATTTATATATTTTTATAGAAATGTATTTTTTAAAAGTTCTTATTAATTTTTTAATTATTTTAATATATCATAAAAATCATGAAATTATTAGGTAACGTGTTAAATTCATGTAATTAAAATTAGAAATGATTTATGTTTGTTAATAAATAAATAGGCGTCTTAAACCTTGTTATAATAATTTTATTAATTGGTAATTCATTAATTGGTAATTCATATCAGTGATCGGTACACGTAATGTATTATAGATACCTATGATTAACAAATCATTTGAAAGTGTTAAATTAAAATAATTTATAGGTAAATAGGGCAACTAAAAACATATGTAAGTAATAATCTTTTAAAAATCTTTACAAACAAAACGTTTCGAAAAAGCACGCAACTCTCAAAAAGTACACACATCTCTCAAAAATTACAAAAAAAAACTCTCAAAAAGTACACAGCTCTATAAAAGTCACCTTTCAAAAGTCTCAAAAAGTGCACAACTCTCAAATTCTCAAAAAACATACCTTCGCTGTGGTACGACTCGTCGATCACGAACGCTTGGTTGGCGTGAGCGTGGTCGGCTTCACTGGGCGTTTCCGACGGGTAGTCGGAGGGAATGGTGTCCGACGCCACTGAGGCGCTCTCAGCCGCTCCCACTGGGTACACTGGGTGAGCTCGGGGTATCTTCACCTCTGGAGAAAACCATAATAGTATCATATCATCACCGAAACACGCAGACTAAGTGCAGACTTTTAGTCGGCCGATAGTATGGTCGGCTTACAGTTTCCCACCTCTCGTTCCCACCACTGCAACTCCTGTGTAGCCAGGATCTACAGCTTGACCGCCATAAAAACCTAACCAATGAAGGTCATATTTGTCCCCGGGGAAAGTTAAACTGTCATTGAACCCGCAACGAAATTAATCACAAGAACATAGGAGGAGTTCGAAATTAAGGTTCGACTTCACTCCATTGCAAAGCGGATGACAGGTTGTATGAAGAATCGGCCGATACCAAATCGGTGTACGGCGCACTTCCATTCATGTTCATACTCAATAACAGCCTGATCGAACTATTGGCCGACAAAAAATATGCAATCTGCTGATCTGCAAAGTGGTCTTAAAACACGTGTCTGTGTGGGAAGCTCGTATCTCTTTGTTAATTTTTTTTCTTGTTAGCACTATAGACTATAGACGCAAATACACTGCATTACCCTAAATAGATAATAGGGCAAAAGAGTTGGCATCCTTTGGTAAAAAAGAACTCGACGGATTCTACAATCCTACTAATATTATACAGGGTGTTAGGTAAATGGGTATATGAGCCGACACTAGCCCATGTTAACATGGTCATATAAATAATATGGTGAAATCAGAAAATTGATATAATCATTTTAATTTTTTAAATTTTCATACTAAATACATTTTATGAAATCCGATTTGTATGAACATTAAAATAATTAAAATGAAGATATCGATTTTCTGACTTCACCATACCATTTATATGCCCATGTTAACATGGGCTAGTGTCGGCTCATATACCCATTTACCAAACACCCTGTATATGCGAAAGTTTGGATGTCTGGATGTTTGTTACTCTTTCACGCAAAAACTATTGAACGGATTTTGATGAATTAATAATAACCCAGAATAACATATAGGCTATAAATTATGACGATCTGTGACAAACTAAATTTCACGCGGGTGAAGCCGCGGGCAAAAGCTAGTGATTGATATATAAAGTATGTAATA
The DNA here is from genome assembly GCF_004193835.3 of Ostrinia furnacalis. NCBI lineage: Eukaryota > Metazoa > Arthropoda > Insecta > Lepidoptera > Crambidae > Ostrinia > Ostrinia furnacalis. The sequence goes on along the minus strand of NW_021131365.1, from coordinate 579,989 downwards.
ATATCTTAATCTTATACATGACAGTGTAGGTTTGACTGGTTTATTTTGTTTTGAGGCTTCATTTCACTGTTATTGACCACCAATTTAACTCACCTTGTATGCTCTCCCTACTGATGATAGAAATAGAAGAGTCATCGATCAGCTTCCTTGGCACCGGCAGAGCTCGTCTCCTCAGACAGAGGTAAGACACTCCCAACCCAAGCAGCAGCAGCGTCAAGAAGAGTATAGCACAGATGATCATCAGGATGTGAGTCCCTGCCAGTGGTGAAGCGACTGGTAAAGGATTTTCGGGACTCCTGTAAACAATAATGGTGGAATTAGTATAAACTGGTCATGGAAGTTACAACTATACAGTGTGTCCGGGCATGTAGTGATCAAACTTTAAGGGCGTAATCTATGGACAATTTTATCGATGAAAATACTTCAAAGGGGCCTGACCCATTTCTCGAAAAATTACATCAATTTAAGTTTTTAATTTTTAGTTTCCACCTCTTCTTTAAAAAACAAGTGAAAGCGTGGGTAGCTTAACATTAATAGGCAAATATTTTATATCATGCGATAGCCAATAAAATTATCTATTACTAGAAGAAGAAAGCAGACACAAGTTTCATACATTTTAAGGGAGTAAGAATGGATTTAATTAGAAAAAAACATGACTTTTTTCACTTCTTTTTCAGTTATTTTCCAACACAAGAAAAACCAGGTCGTTAAGGTATGTTTTATTTGCATTGTATTATTAGTATTTGAGCTATTCTACAAAACGAATGTAAATTTATTACTCTACGTCTATTAGTTTCGACGTAAATGTTGAACAAAGATACCCCTTCCCAGCGGTTTCCATAGCGCACGCGACATGCGAAAATGCACGGCCTGAAAGAATCACACAACCTATTCCAATTACTATGGAAACCGCTGGGAAGGGGTATCTTTGTTAAACAATTACGTCGAAACTAATAGACGTAGACTAATAAATTTACATTCGTTTTGTAGAATAGCTCAAATACTAAAAATACAATGCAAATAAAACATACCTTAACGACCTGGTTTTTCTTGTGTTGGAAAATAACTGAAAAAGAAGTGAAAAAAGTAATGTATTTTTCTAATTAAATCCATTCTTACTCCCATAAAATGTATGACACGTGTCTGCTTTCTTCTTCTACTAATAGATAATTTTATTGGCTATCGCATGATATAAAATATTTGCCTATTAATGTTAAGCTACTCACGCTTTCACTTGTTTTTAAAGAAGAGGTGTAAACTAAAAATTAAAAACTTAAATCGATGTAATTTTTCGAGAAATGGGTCAGGCCCCAAAATTGAAGTATTTTCATCGATAAAATTGTCCATAGATTACGCCCTTAAAGTTTGATCACTACATGCCCGGACACACTGTACCTATAGTAGACTGGGAGACCATCAGATTCAAATAGTTTGTTTAGTACATAGGCCCTTTCCAGGGCACTTATTATACGTCCCAAATATAGCTTGCCCACCAACACTTCGGGACAACATATGTGCTGGTGCTGAGAAGAAGTGGCGGAAGACACTCATGCCCGTTTTCACTATCAATCCCTAATTTTTAAGTAACCCCTATGAAAACAAAATGCCTGTTATGTGTTACCATAGGAGTCAGTTAAAAATAGGGATTGATGGTGAAAACGGGCATCAGTCACCTAGCTTTGTCGTACGTTCGTACGTTTCAGCCAAATGACGTCCACGGCTGGACATAGGCCTCCCCCAAGGATCAATAGAGAATTCTAGTTAAACGATGCATTACCCTAACAGAGAGAAAAAGGGATCAAAGAGGTAAATGTTAATATTTTATAGTTTTCCTAATACTATGTCTACTTATTACGTTTATTTTTGATCTTCTGGGGAGTTAAATATTTTATTGTTGTTTGTGAATTTACGGAATAGTGATCTCCGAAAATTTAAACTAAGTACTATTTTAAACTATAAGCTGTAGGACCTTTTGTCACTCATGAAAACCTATACAATAATTTTATATAGAGAATGATGGAACCAAGAAGGAAGGAATTACAGTTACAAACACATGAAAACATTAATTTAGTTTTTTGTAATAATAACTTCAGGCAATAGTTTGCTTCGGGTAGTTATTTTAAATTATCATATTATGTCAACAGACTATCCAGTGCATGTCCAATGTCATTTTTATTTAAACATCCATTTGTATGTGCATTTAAAATTATCGTCATCTTTTTTAATTTGTTTTATTATTCATGTTTGCCTTTGAATCGAACTATTATCGTGGTAGAAGTAGTATTTGTAATTAATAAGGACCGACGACCTCATAAGGAAGGTAGCAGGTAGGCGCTGAATGCAGGCCTCTACCAACCGGTCATCGTGGAAATCATTAGGGGAGGCCTATGTTCAGCAGTGGACGTCCTATGGCTGAATTATTCCGTCATCACTTTTGGAAACGGGATCTTCGTGTGAACGTTAATATTAAAACACATTATACGACTAAACGGGGCCCTGCAAAAATGGAATAGGCCGCTACCAACTGGGCGATGAGGAAATCATTGCGGGAGGCCTATGTTCAGCAGTGGGCGTCCTATAGCTGAAATGATGGCGATGGGATCAAGTCCTAATCTCGCAGAAAATATATGAACTCGCCTAAAAGCGCTTAGTCGCTTTGAAAAGGAGCTGATTCAAACGTTGTAACCAAAGATGACTCCTCCCCCTAGGCCAGAAGCTGGGTACGCTCATGACGGCTCAAAAACTGAACTCCGACAAACGTTACTTCGACATTGCGTTACTCCGACACTTTTCTCCGGCCAAGGCGTATTTCCTTTGTCTGAGTAGTGTAGTGTCGAAGTAAAGTCATGTCGATATTCAGTAGTGTCGGAGTAACGTAATGTCGAAGTAACGTTTGTCGGAGTTTACTTAAGGTAGCACTAGCTGCCCAAGACATATAGGCTGGTGCTGAAAGGACCCAGATCAATCCTACAATACTCACGGGGCCAATATAGGGTTGAAGATCGGCTCCTGCACCACCGGCGGCGGGTACCGGCAGACGATAGTGATCACCTCGTCGCCTTCCATCTCCAGGTTCGGGTGGAAACGCACCACTATGTCGTTGGTGAACAGTAGAGGGTCCTACGGGAGGTCTCCATGGGAACAAGCCATAATCAGTTTGGGATTTGAGGATCAACCACGATAAGGTGGAATGCTTCCTTCAGCAGGTGTTGTGCTCGGGGACCAAGGTCCAATTGTTACAATCTCGGTTTTTCTATTTATACTAGGCAGGGTAGAAAAGTCTGATACCGCGATGTAGGTTTGTAGGCGCAAGGCGCGGTAGCGTATACCAGTCATATAGTCTCTGTCAGCGCCATCTGTTGGATGATGACTACCACTAGTCTACCTAGTGGCGCTTTTATAGATATCGCCACAAGTTCAATATAATACTCACGGGGCCAAGATAGGGTTGAAGATCGGCTCCTGCACCACCGGCGGAGGGTAGCGGCAGACGATGGTGATCACCTCGTCGCCTTCCATCTCCAGGTTCGGGTGGAATCGCACCACTATGTTGTTGTTAAACAGTAGAGGGTCCTACGGGAACTCCTATAGGCCCTGTCTCCATGGGAACAAACCTAATCAGTTACAATACTCACGGGGCCAAGATAGGGTTGAAGATCGGCTCCTGCACCACCGGCGGAGGGTAGCGGCAGACGATGGTAATCACCTCGTCGCCTTCCATCTCCAGGTTCGGGTGGAACCGCACCACTATGTTGTTGGTGAACAGTAGAGGGTCCTACGGGAACTCCTATAGGCCCTGTCTCCATGGGAACAAACCTAATCAGTTACAATACTCACGGGGCCAAGATAGGGTTGAAGATCGGCTCCTGCACCACCGGCGGCGGGTACCGGCAGACGATGGTGATCACCTCGTCGCCTTCCATCTCCAGGTTCGGGTGGAAACGCACCACTATGTTGTTGGTGAACACGCGGAGAGGGTCCTGTCACAATGGATATTTATTTAATATTAGGAAGACCAGGGCTTAAGTTTTAACCCCTTAAGTTCTGGAATTAAATTGTTATTGATGTGACATAAGAATCAAACAATGAATAATAATTTTTTTTATCCCCAGCGGGGATTTTTTTATACCTAATTTATCGGCGCGTGCGCCTTGGTGACTTTTGTGACCGTGACAGATGTCTGTCTTTTTTCTTTTTCTTAGGTATAAAAGAAACATGATACTATCGAGGCGACAAAAAAGTCTAGTACAGTAAAAAGTAAACAGATGCATACTGAATATAAATTAAACAGAATTTTAATCAAAAAGAGTTAAAAGAAATGCTTGCTTATTTTTTTATTCTCCTGTACAGACTGGTCTCCTTGGGATATTCAATAGCAATATCTCACGGCTGATCTACGGCTCGTGCGATCGTACCAGGAGTATTGTTTCTAAATTAAAAAAAAACATCTTTAATTTTAAGGGGAAATAGAAAATATCAATTAAAAGTTTGCTATGGAAATTGCTCTAATTTTTCTATAGCCGCAAACTTATTAAAATATTGTGATAGGGATTTTTTGTTCGCGAGTTCTGTTTTGTCCTTGTGTCATAGTTTTGTGTGACACAACCACGTCATATCATACAAAGGTCGCAACACCACACAGTAACAAAAATATAGCTCTAAGCGTCCTTACCTGTCGTGTGCCACATCCCTTCAAAGGCAGCTCAAGCCGGTAAGACAGAGCTCCCTTGCCCGCGACCTGGCACGCAGAATGCCGGTCGAAGTCCGCGTAGGCAATCCCGTAGTACTTCTCGTGGAATTTCAGCTCTACCTGTAAACAAGTAAAAATAATTGACATAATGTTATGCGATTATAATTATCTAGAAATGGTTACTTTCTAGTCTTTTTAATTTCCTCCTGATACCTAAAGAAACCCTCACTAGGTGGACCGACGATTTGGTGAAGGTCACTGAAAAACCTGGATGCGGGCAGCGCAGTACCGGACGTTATAGAAATTAGGGGAGGCCTTTGTCCAGCGAGGACGTCATTTGGCTGAATCGAACGAACCTAAAGAAAATAAAAGAATCTAGAAAGATATTCCTTCTTTCTTTTGCATTCTTTGCAAAATCCGTCTGAATAAGTAGGTACTTACGAGTAATTGCGGCAACAGATAAAAGGCCATATTAAAAAATATTCCCTAGCTAAATTTTATACATAACAACATTAACATGATCCTCATACGAGCGTGAGAAACCTTTCTTAATTTCTGTAGCATTAATTGGATATCGACGACATAGTTAATTAACGAGATAGCTCCCAGTTATCGACACGATAAACGGTCATAATAACTTCGTGTACCTAATGCCTACTCTACACACTAAGGGCTCGTTCCCACGGCAATCCAGTAATGCAGGATCCCTCAAAACTGGATTGTTATACGTGAACACACATCGTTTGTTTCAGTCAAATGACGTCCATTGCTGGACAAAGGCCTCCCCCAAGGTTTTCCACAATGAACGGTCCTGCGCTGCCCGCATCCAGGTTCTTCCCGCGACCTTTACCAATCTTCGGTCCACCTAGTAGGAGGCCTGCCCACGGTACGTCTTCCAGCCCGTGGTCGCCACTCGAGAACTTTTCTGCCCCAAAGGCCATCGTCTCTACGAGCTATGCCCCGCCCACTGCACTTGATTTAAGCAATTCTGCGAGCTATATCGCAAACACGTTTGAAATTCGAACGAATCGGCTTTTTGCGGGGTTTCACTGCAAACGGGATGTTCATGTGACCGTTAATAATGAAACACATGCTAAACGGAATCCTGCAATAAACAGTTATTGCAAAAAAACTGGATGTCTCCTTGGGAATAAGCCCTTACATTTACCCTCAACATTGTTTGAACCTACAATCGCAGCTCGCATTGCAATACACTAGAACTACCAGCAGGGCTCGGATGCGCGTCGTGATAAAATCTTATCGATTATTTTAGACGACAAACGTATGGGCTTATCGCGTAAAATCGATAAAATAGCGCCATAAAAACTTATCGCGGTGCGCATCCTAGGCCTAAATGCCACGCATGCTCTTTTTATTCATCAACAAAACACAAAATGTTCTTGAAAAAACCCACCCACGATGGCTCTAACTTCAAATTTTGATTGCACCAACAATTTTAATATCTAAAAACCTGACAAATTAATACTTATGTCGATCAGCTATTACGACCTATTACCAAACCGTAAAGCGATGAACGGTAACCGCGGTGCCGTTAGAACTGCCGACTGGGCGCTCGACGGATGTTAAGGGCCCATTCAGAGTTACGGTAGATGCAAGATTTAAATTTCAATTGAGAAAATATAGATCACAGAAAAACATTTTCATGTAAAATGTTGCCAATGGCTGGCATTGTGATAAACTTATCAGATCTCATTTAGAGCTTCAATAATTCCGAGATTCTGATTCTACAAAATTCTAACTCTAAACTCTACCTACGTCTTAAAATATTATGTGGCACGGCTGTTTCGCTATCATAGGACGTAAGGAGAAAATATATTCACAGTTCCTTACTTTTCTGTTACTTATAATAGATCTTGTAGAACAAAATTATAAGGTATTCGCACATTTTCTTATAATATTACCATTCTTACTTAAATTTTGTACAACAACAGTGGTTTTGTCTCGAAATTATTTGGTAATAAACCATACCAAAATTAACTAATGAAATGCGTCATCTTACTTAATAAAGTAATGGTTTTGACGAAAAATGAACAAATAATCAAAATGATGAGCGCACAGTTTCGCCAAAGGCTTACGTGCGACTAGTTCTGGACAGAAATAAGTGGGAGATCCTAGAGGCTACATTTAAAAATTAATATTCATTAATAATCTAAAAATAATTATTATAAACATACCTGCATAGATCCAGCGGTGCAGTTCAGCTCAGCTTTGGTTCGGTTCAAAAATATGATGGGACTCAAATCATCTAATTTCGTTACCTGAAACAAAGTTAAAATTATGAAAATAAATAAATAACAATATAACCTACCATTTAATTATTAGTAATTCAGATGAACAATCAGTAATAACTAATACAATCGGGTCTAAAAACAAATGAAAAAGATTTTTTTTTCTATAGCTTTTCGATGCATTTTTTCTTTTGTTTAATGGCAATCAAACCTCTTTGCCAGTTGTTAGAGATTTTTCGCGCGCTTTTTGACGTTCAAATTATTTTTAAATTTACTTTTTCTTGGCGCAGCAATAATTTTTTGCAGCCAGCACTATTACCACGCATTAATTAAATATGGATCGATTTAAAAATGTTCTCTCGCTAAATGCGTTGTAAAATGCCAAGCATCACAACAATTTTAGTAAATTGATAAATGTGAGAGGAATCTCCATAAATAAGTGCATAATATCGTTGGACGGGACATTAAAATAGGCAAGCAATTATTGTGAATGAAGTATTTAAGCGGCAATAAAGGTAATCGTCCGTCTACACAGCTCGGCATACCAAACGCAGCAATAAATCTATATTGCTAATTATTGGCTGCGAGGTCTACTATCTCTACAAGTTTCCATTGGCTCAAAATTTTTAAAATTATTGCTTAATCGCCGGTCAAACTTTATATTTTTTTTCTTTATCGAATATATTAAACATATTTATGAACAGACTGCCTCAAACTGAAAATGTTTAATTCCTGGGTGAACCATTGCTTAAAGATTTTGTGCCATTTATTCGTCGTACAACCACAGAATAATAATAAGTACTACGTACAGAAGTTTTACTTCGCGAAGGTATTTAAAAAAATGTATGCTCAATGTCATTAACAATATGGTGTAATTTNGCTTAGGTAAGACCTGGCCATCAAAGGTCAGGACAACAGTCTCAGTAGGGACAAATTCAGTTTTACCATTACTTGTTACTTTCCTTTTAAACCGTCTGACCTTTAAAATATCACCACAACCTATGGGCACTGAAATACTAGTTTTAACCTCATCATCAGTCCAATCAGTTGGCACTCCTCTAACCACTCCCATACGGGTCACATTAGCTGCTGGAATAAATGCTTTGTATTTATATTGTTTTAACAATGCACTTGAAACAAAACTGTTTGCATCCTCAAAATTTGAAAATGAAATTACAATACGGTTTCTACCAATCTTTTTCAAACTGCCATTAACTATATTTTTAAACTTGTTCTTTTTCAAAAATTGGCCGAATGAAATCGGGTGAATGTTAGATGGACGTTCATTTGATGGGTCTTGATCTTTAAGCACATGAATTAAGTAAGGGGCTGCATCAGAAGCTTCGTAGCGAGATCTGCCTACAAAAGTCGATACACGAGGATTTGGGGCTGGGCTTTCAGTGGAGTTCAATGCAATGGGTTCCGACATGGGAGAGTTTGGAACTACAAAGTTATCAGGCGGATTAATAAAAATATTAGGCTGATTACTTTCACTGTCACATAAACAGCTATTATTTTCATTCGATGAATTTGACCTATGTTTCCTCTTTTTGTTGCAATGTTTACAATATTTACGGTTTATAGAACGTTTCCGAGAAGAGCTAGATTGACCAGCATCCGAACAATCAGTGTCTCTTTGAGATCCTTCGGTTTCAGAACATTGTGATATGGTAACAAAATTAGATACCTGGGGGACGCCGGTCCCGCCAGGATCATCGGACTCATCCATGAAACTTTATAAAAGTGAAAAACTTACCAATGTACAGGAATTTTTACACTAATTATATTAAATATATACAGATAATTAATATACACACTATTTTACAACTGATCCTATACAATATACTAATTAAATAATTAAATTTCAAAAAGAGCAAAAAAAGGACGACCGAACAAACCGACGTTTCCCGCGCTTTTTTTAAACAATAGTTAGGAATAGGTAATTTTTTATTTTTTTTTTTTATTTAAATATTTGAAAATACCGTGGCTTAGAACCAAGGGAAGCAATAGACAATAATTATTTTGTAAATATGGCGCGAGGAAATTTTCGCGCGCATCTTGACTGCCCACAGATTAAATAATCTGCCGTGATTAAAAATGTTATATATTTTTTAAAAACACATTTATAAATTATTTGGTTAGTACGAGTAATTAATTAGTATAATTTAATTAATACAGTTTATATTTTATTTTCAGACATTACGGAAAATTACTATTTCTTGAAAGAGTTCATTTATTCAGATTAAAAAATATACCGCAAAGTACAAAAATGTTTAGTTTACTTATAACACCCCTGTGGAATATAAGCTTTTTTGTAATGTGTAAAAATTTACCTCAAAACCAACTTTTCAAACTTTTTGAAAATAATGAAACTGACTTCGAAACTTAATTTTCATGTTCAGTTCAATTTTCCAGCAATCCGCCTACCTCTAAAGTTTTATCGGTGAGTAAGCGTTCTTCTCCGCCATGTAAAGTAAAGCTTATCGCGGACGAATGATTTTTACCTTGACGTAACATCTTACTGGTAATACGTTAGTATGCCAGCGTTCATGAAACACGAGTTCAAGCAATCTGTAACTATTATAAACTGTCATATTATAGTGCTTTTTCTATTGTTGGCATATTAGACACTAATTTTATGTAGTTACTGAGTCTAGATTTCGCAAAGGCATTTGCAAGAACAAAAATCGTGCAGAGAAACAGCCTCAACGCTCTGCTTTGAAACCCGCTCTTAGTTCCGCGTAAGCATGAACGTGGCTTTAGATTAGAATCACAGAATTCCGATTTCTGGCTACATACATATGCATGAAATCCCTCCAAAGATCTCGTAATCTGAAGATCCGAACCCGATATGTAATATAATGTGGAAACACAAGTTCTCCGATAAAAACGGTTATAAAAAGTTTTGTTCCGAATATCTATAGCCCTTTTACGAATAAATGGAAGTTTGGGTCGGCATCTACTCACTTGGTATTGGGGAAATGTGTCTACACAATAAGAAACGGTTACAAGGTTATTTTGACTTGTTTGTTTTACAAATTATTCATGAACGTATGTTGTTGACACAACACCCAGCGAGAATCATTGATTAAAGGACTAATGTAATATTTAGGACAATCTTTGACTAAGGCCTTATAAAAAATACGGCGATGATAATAACCTTAGCTAGATTAATTGTAAGGCATCAGCTCAAGTCAGTCTGGCTGTCAGCCGTACCTACCCTGAAAAGGAATCGTTCCCCGCATACAAAATCAAAACTCGTTACCGAGCAGCTCTTGAAATGCGGGCATAGTTCCTATTAGTTTCTGGATCCTGTTATTCGGTTTTCGGATTTTTTTCTTCTATACAAAACTTGGAAAGCACGCAGATGTTCCACTTTTATTTACACTCGCAGGAGGTATTATGCAATAAATTACTTGCAACAGAATAAGCAATATTTATGGTTTGTTATACGTAAGCCTTTTTTAGATCATTTAAAATATAAAAGATACTTATATAAAACCATATCCATGATTTGTAGGTCAACGCATGGTCATGGTCATCGTCAATGTATTGAGCCAAGTAAGTAAATGAAGACCCGATATTTTTTCTTTTCTTTTGTTACCTCTACTACCTACATCATATAAACCTCTACAACTCACATGAAGTTTTGAATTCCTTGGTATATTTCATTACATTCATTGTGTCCACTCAATTTTCATCAGTCGAATATAAATATTGTTTTCTATTAAAAAAAAAATTAACCTATAAAATAAATTGGAGAGCCAAAAACAACAATTAACAGCATTTATGCTCATTTCTGAAGCACTCAGATTATCTAGATTAATGGGAGAATGCCCTACAATGAGAAGCGCGCTGCGGCTGCGCGTGACTGTGCAGCCGCATGGATGATCAATGGCGGCGACCACTGACCACTCATGCGCGCCTCCCGCCAAACCGGTCAAGCGCTACCGCTACACCCCCAAACTCACAATTGCATAGAATAGACCATAATGAGTTTTCTAGGGTTGTGCGACTTTGGACCTTCTCCGAAAAAAATAAAAAAAATCAAATAAAAAGAAGCCAATGTAAATGTTATTTAGGGACTACTTCCAGTTAACATTAAGATTTTTTTTTTATTTCTGAAATTCTAAACACTAATATGCATGCCGAATTAATGGATAATAAATAAATGTTTGTAAAACACAATGTTGCTGTGCCCAAACTGGGTCTATGTTCGAGACTGTACAATATATTGTTTAAGACCTTATGTACAACATAGAATGCAATAAAGATACTCGTATTGAATTGAATTGACTTAAGTCAGAAATTCAGGAGCAATATTTAAATTTTGCTTACGAGGATGTAGTCAAATAGCTACGAGTACGATACAAGAATAACACTGGCTTATAATTCGTGGAACTACTCTTGGTTTGGATGCTACCATTTTATGGAATTAAACGATATAAATCAGGTACTTATTTATGAATTCTCTTGTTTTTGATAATGAGTTTTTTTTTCTTTGTGACCTATGATTTTAAATCGATGGGCTATAAAACGTGAACCGGTTAAAAAAATCTGAATCCGAACGGATTGGCGCATCCCTGGTTAGCTACGAGATAATGACTCATCTAGCGCAGTGAAAGCTTAAAAGGACTCTAAGGCTGGGTTGCACCATCTTACTTTAACTTAAACGTCAAAAATCTGTCAAACTCCATACAAAAAGCACCGGTTATCGTCATAGTTACTGTTAAAGTTAGGTGGTGCAACTCAGCCTAAGAGTTTGGTGTTGTCGACTTTATTTGAACTTGTCATATTTACCTACGCTTTTAAAGCGAGTTACATTTCTAAAACTGTGTACACGGAAGCTTAACGAAATAAACAGCACAGTGATTTATTAATGTTGACTTCAGGGCCCCAGTTTATTAAACCTCCTTTGAGCGATGATTCCGTTGTTCAAATATAACAATACTCCCTTAGGGAGCCACATAGGAATCTAATTGATATAGTATCTTCTCTGCTTGTATGTATTTCGTTGCTATTTAAAAATAGTTATTTCTTAAGAAATAAACAACTTAATGGGAAGATATAATTAAAATACAAAACGGAGCCCACAAAATATGCCAACTCCTTGTTTAAATTGGACGCTTAAGTACGAAATTTAATCAATTCGGCCAAGCGCACGAATTACAGAGTTTTAATTGGACTTGATGTGCAAATTGGTGAGACTGATAGCTCTAGGAAGCATCCCAGAACACTGTACAGACGGCGTCACGTCCAGCTAAACAATGTGGGCCCTTAAGTTCTTGTTATTAGGGGTCACATTCCCTAGTCACAGCATCATGGAAGAAAATAAAATAAGTATGTAGAGGTACTTCTTAAACACAAATTATTGAGTGTTAGTAAACAACGGACCCTGCTTTAAGAACTCTCTAGATTTTTATATTCAGAATTCTTTTACCAATTTAAAGAGTTGTTGAAATATTCTTTAGCATACTCTGAGGAAAAGTCAGGTTTTAAATATTTGAGTATCCCACACACTCATACATGTACTCAAAGGAAAGTTAAAGGACCTACTTTACTTTCATAATTATACTTTTAGTAACTTTTTTTAAATAGCCATTTTGTCGGCATGTGTCTACGTGTTTATTATGCTACGATGCTAATAAATATATCACAAAACAAAAAGATAAATTTTCAATTAAGTAACTTCTTCTAACAACAAGCTTCGTTAAGAGCGTGATTTAATTTGGAGTATTTACCATGTCCCAAAGAAGGAAAAGGTTATTTTACCTTTTCTTGAGATTCAATATTAGCAGCTAAGATCCAATGTGAATAATTAACACGGTATGATTGGTTGGTATTACACCGTATTAAAAAGTAAAGCATTAATCTCAGTATATTTTAAGAGCGTTTACGCGAAGCGCGGCGTTTCAAGGGGCATCATTGGAAATGATTCGCGCGCGGCGTTTTTTAATAGTTTTCAAATGTTTATAGCAAAACAATAACAATGAATTAAATATCGTTTCAAAGTAAATATTTTAAAGAAGATGTTGTTTTATTATATTAAGCTATTTTTATGTTGAATAAAGGAAGAAAATTGGTGAAAAAATCACTTTGATTTTTGGGTATTTCACGTTCTTTTAATTTGTGATTTCTTATTGTAAAATGCTTAAATCTAAAAATTTTCTCAGATAACTATTTGCCCAAGGATCTATGCTATAGGATATAAATGTTTGTTAAATCGTTTTCACAGTATTTTTATAAAAAAATTCAGCTTGTAAACTGACGCTAAAGTGGAAATTTACAAAACCTGTGTGGACTTATCTTGATAGAATTCTTAAATACGAAACTAATCGCAATATTTTCTCAATTAACTATTTAGACGACAAAATTGCCTAACTATTTATGCCTATAACATATTTGTAGTATTACTGGTTAATGATTGTAACGAGTTGAAAAAGTACTGTTTTTGCGCCAAACGGCGTAAACGCTCTTAATTTAGGTAAAATTATTGTGTCCCTATTAATAGACAAACTGTTTTCCAAGTCAAACGTTTTGTTTGACGGGAATACAACGTGACTGCAAACCGCTTTGTTCAGTGAGACTGAATGATCGAGTTGAAGTGTTCAATGAGTATTTAGACATTCGTTAACAAAGCCGTCACTTAAGAAAATTAATAATTCAGTATGTCTATGAATATGCATGAGTAAAATTATTGTGCTATACAAAATTAATTTTTAGTAGGTATATGTAGGTATTATCATATCAAAAAATTTCATTTTGAGATTAAAAAAGTTAAGATGTTAAGCAGATGCCAAACTGCTTCTAATGTAATTTGAATTTTAGGCTAATTCTACTCAACCTGCCTTGAAGGTCAGGGAAAACGGAATGAAAACATCCAATTTTATGAGTTCTCTTTCATTGTTTGGTGGTAGGGAGGCAAATAGAATTATTTAATAATGTTGACACACACGGGGCTTAAAGAGTTAAGAAACGACGAGACGTAATAATAATGCTTCTATACAGGGTGTTAGGTAAATGGGTATATGAGCCGACACTAGCCCATGTTAACATGGTCATATAAACGGTATGGTGAAGTTAGAAATTTCATTGAAATTTGATATCATCATTTTAATTTTTTTAATTTTCATACAAAATTAATTTTATAAAATCAGATTTGTATGAAAATTAAAATAATTAAAATGAAGATATCAATTTTCTGACTTCATTATACCATTTAGTAGCCCATGTTAACATGGGCTAGTGTCGGATCATATACCCATTTACCTAACACACTGTAGATCTGATCATCTGAATACTAAATATCTCTAGTAACTAAGTATTATAAGACTTCTTCTTCATAAAGTTCACTAAGTTTGTGATTGCTATCTCAACCACATTTAGTTGAAGACGAGAGGAGCAGATGTGCCCTCAAAAATTTACATTATTTAATCAGTAAATAGTTACGATTTAACCTGCATTGTTCGCTATACCAAAAATCAAGAACTGAAACTGGAACAAGTTAAGCTTCCAGATGTCGATCAATTTTAATGTTTCATCGAAGGGAAAATCCAATCAGCCCTCTACACGAAGTTTTAATAGTTAACACTTTACTGAAATAGTTATACCTACATTACATTTGTGTTGAAAGTTGTGTGCTTGCCTTTAAATTAAGCCTAGGTATGTTACATAAATTCTGTTCTGCACAATCAACGATAGATTAATGGTTTTTGTCTTATTATTTGTTCACTGTTTTTACGTGAATTCAATAGATTACAAATGATAGCTTTCTAATAATAAGGCCGGCAAATCGAATGAATATACATACATTTTTGGACATAATATATTGTACGTACGTACATACCACTTCGTATAACAAAATTAACACAGACTCTGCAGACGTGACACGCAAATCTTGCCGCGCAAAAATCCCCAAGGAGAACAAAAGACAAACGAAATTGGCCCAAAAACTTTTTAAGTGGCCAGACACATGGCTAAAGAGTTTGTTTGTAATATACGGCTGATGCGGCCTCAACTCTTAGTGCCAATATAACACAGTGGCAGAGAGTTCCATGATTGATCTGATCACGCAAGGGAAAAACTTTAAAATAGGTACTAGAGTCGAAATTATTTTAAAAAATCGTTTTAAATCGAAAATTAGCTGTAGATTGCTATTTATAAAATGTAAATCTCGGTTCACACGGAAGAGCAAGTAATTCACATTTAAGAATTTTAGCGAAGCAAGACAGGACAGTAAATTTAATTATATGGCGCAACACTTATTTTACTGAAGCTGTAATTTTGTTCCTTTATTAATTTGACAATCTCGTCGGAATTGCGTAGACACTTCACTTCGCCCACGCTTTAAATTCAACAAATATTTTGACAAGATTACTCCATAATCAGTAGTGGCTCAAAACAAATCGCTTTTCACTTTACCAACATCACAACTTAATACCTAAAATTTTTTACATTTAACCAGTGGGCACCCAATCATTCCTTGATCTTTGTTGCTTTAAAATAGTGCCAACATGCGCAACACAATTCTACTCTAATAATAATAACATGTTTTCTCAAGAAAATTCTTGCTTGCTCCGCGCGAACACTTTACAAACTATTTTCTAAGCCTTTTGGGCCCTTCTCTACCGGCATCTCTAAGTTGTCTTATTAAATAAACGCTTACTTTGACTTGATCCTGTTCCCCAGCGTACTCGATGCTCTGGAAGATGGTCCACGTGTAGCGTCTCCGCACCTCCATCCGGGCTAGGTACCGCCGGTACCATTGTTGGATCAGTATGGCCGCTTTCATTGCTGGAAACAAAACTATGATTAGTATGGTGCAATGATTCTGAAGGTAACAAAAACATAGCTAGGAACTTTAATGAAAAGATTCCTACAACGAAATGAAACCCGCAAAAATGATTTCCACGTTCCAGTTCTCGAATTCGTTCGTTGTTAGACTCATCCGTCAAGCTCATATTTAAATGGAAATGGTTGACTGGCTGAAGTGTAATTAATAAACCACTAGGATTACGTGAATCTCGATCAATCAATGGGAAATCGAAGTTCATTCCATTTGCCAATAACACCCACTATCGCTTTTATCAAAATGATCGAACAGTCTACTGGTATCAAAACAAATGATGAAAAAAGTACTTTTACGAAGGAGAATAACCTGATCTAGTTTTAGTAGTGATTCTAGTCTAAAACAAAGTAGAGCAATTATTACTTTGGATTGGAAATCAAACATTGATAGCTAAATTACTCAGTTTGAATGTCTGTGAAGAGAAATAAAATAATCAGCCAATTACCACCATCAGCTTAGTTTTTCTGATCAATATTGCTCTCATTGCTTTAGTATTGAGTAGAATAAATTCATCTCACGCAAATTGCCAAGTTGTTTACCACCTACAGTCACGATATTCCTAATTTATGGTTCAAAGAGCGGTAAACATACTCGTTATCATCTGAAACTGGATTATTACACCTACTCCCTACCTAATCAGATACGAGCGTGTCGGTTTTATACCTCCCTTTAATGTAATCAATTAAGGCTGTACGCACGCTCTGGTTCGAACCATTTTCGTTCGTTTCTATTGAAAGGTAAATCAATCACGTATAATATGAAAAAATATGTTACTCTACAGAATCTAACTTTTATTCCGTATTCATATTTATTAGACGAAAGCCACTGTTTGGTGATGTTTCGTGAAATTTCAATTAATTTAGCGGGCTAGATTTCTCAAGTATGAAAAAAGCTGCAAATGTAAGCAAAAAAGGTATTGGTAGGTAATGTTTGCGTATCCTGTTTTTTAACCGAATTTAAAAAGGAGGAGGTTCTATGTTCGGCTGTATGTATTTTTTAAATGAAAATTGTGAGCCTTAATCACAAACATTATCAAATTCTCGCATTTGTGAGTGTGGCTTCAAATCCAAAATATTAAATTCCACAAAGAAAATAACGTATGTAGCCAATCTACGTGACATGATTACGTTATTGTAACGTGTTTTATCATTCAAAATCAAAAAATACTGACGTACGTGTCTGAGATTTCCCAAAAAAAGACGGTGATTTTGCACATTATACTTAACTAATTAGTCAAATTGATTAACAAGTCTGGCAAAATTAATTAGCATGTCATGTACCTTTTTATGCAAGGATACTCCAAAGTTATTACAACAGTAACTTTGATAATCATTTAGTCTTAATCGTAATTATTATCCTACTGCAATTCAGATCAAGGCGAGTTCAAAGACATGTACTATTAATACGCAGGTAACATAGAATAACAAGGTTCATACTTTATACACGTCTATAAAAAGTTCTAACCCATAGAAATTCCCATGACCTGAATAACAACAATAGTTTTAAGTCAATAAATCTATAAGACACAGACTGTATAGTTCTTTAGCAGGTGACCAATAACTTTATAAATCTTAATACAATTCACTATAAGTCGGAACGGAACATCTTTAAACATATTTTACCGTGTCCAAATTATTAATTACAGGACCACTAACAATATCTACATCAAACATTATTCCATAAATACGTGTAAGAATAATTGTTGAAATTATGCAAATTTTAATGGAAGTGGAGATGTGTGTGTTGTGAGATAATATTGACGTCACTTAAGGCTCTCGCCGTAGGTGTGTAACGTGGTTAATACCAGGGAGTACTCGTACCTGCTCGTTTAATGGGAGGGCTAGCATTTCCCGGATTTCTCTCCATATTAAATTACATACCTACGTGGGGTGTATGAATCAAGTAAAAAAGCCTAACAGAGTTTTCTTTAACCTTTGATGACACTTCAAGATGAACCTCTCCAATTAAATTTGCTAGACATAATGATACTCTTAAGCGTTGTGGGTCGACGTCAAAATAAACTGGTAAAATATACGGTTTTACCTAAATTCATAATAGCAATAACATGTTTAGAAATTTTACGCTATAATAAGTCAAACTTAAGGTTTTGTATGTGTAGTTTAACCTACCTACTCGTAGATGGATAAATGCTTAGAAAATTATGATCCCCGATTCTAAAAACATTTCACTGACAAAAATCTTTTTAAACTCTACAACTGGACCCCTTTATGTGTGATTAAAACATTTCGACGTAGGCGTATCCGCCATCAAAGGAATCCTTGTGGATTTGCGAACAATTTATGACCGTGTACCTGCTAAGCCAGTCATCATACTCGGAATAAAACCTGCATAGCGAAAAATAAAAATGTCGAAATGAAGTATAATATCACGTAGCTACTCGTACATTACCACGGCGATACCTTCGACCCAAGATAACACAATTTTTACGCTTACTAAAAGGTTAAGGGCAGGAAAGCCCTTCTTAAAGGTAAATGATGTCTTAAAAATATGAATATCCTCAGAAGCATTTATTTAAGAATGTTTCAATTTTTTTTTATGCATAACAAGGCAGGTATTTGACCACAAATTATACATATTTTGATTGATAATAAAACATTTAGAACAGACCGAGGCGTAGAAAATGATAGAAAGCTGTCCTTCTATTTATTATACAAGAACCTAAGTTCGTTAATCATTTTAAATCTACTATTTTACCAAATGCTACGTAACCAATCAACATCTATATTTTGTCTAACTTGTGCTAAAAGCTCTATTAGCTTGCGGTAATAGTTCCTCTCTAGCAAGGTGAGAGGACCGTGGGTTGTTACCGCTCCCCCCTTATTATGTTACCTAAGACACGTGAGATCCAATTTACATTATCTAACCTTGAATATTTATAGTCTACCTGTATGAAATTCAATTCGGTACCTTGGGTAACACAAATTGATTTACCTATTCTAATTCAGCCAATTCAACGACATTACGATCATTTATTAAGGTAGCAATTTCAAATACAGACTGTTTGAAATCTCATTATAAAATATCTGTAGGTTGTGATTTTCTAAGAAAACCGAGTTGCCATCGCAATCAAAATGTTAATTTATTAGCGTTTAGCTTCATCAAAATATTGAATCACATTCGTTATTCGCAAATAAATGTTTAAGTATTCTAAGTAGTAAATCTACTTTGAGATAAAGATTGCGCTTTTGCTCATTGTTTCTCACGAGCGCCTACACGCGTAGCGTAATCCATCAAGACCCTCTTTTCCTTTTCGACGTTACATCGTTATTTTCGTAATTCTAAATCGACCTAGTCCCAAATAATTGATTGTGGTACAACTTACTTCTTTCGGCCTTGGTCATGCTAACGTCGTCTCGTCGCCAAAACTTCAAGAACGGAGCGAGGGCCTTCATGGTGCATTCCCCGTTGAGGACTCTGCGGCCCAGCTTCTTGGGGACCTCCTGTTCTATCTCGGAGCTGCGGCACGACGACGAGTCGTCGCCGAGCGAGCGCGCGCGCCGGCTGCCCCTGAAGCTCACGCACCCGCACCCCTCGGCCAGTGAGAACATCGTGGGACTTTTGTCCTTCTTGTACTTCTTATCTCTCCGTGTCCGAGTACATCTCGGCTTGTTTGCTCTGGATTTGGGAATGGTGACGATTCAGTTGCAGCAACGGCAAAGTACTAACATGTCCCAGTCGGTGCGACTGGGTGAAACCTGTGGACAAAGAAAAATAACGTTACTAATAGTTCAAATTAATCAGCACATAAATGGGTTTTGCGAAGCGCCCAAATCAAGTTGATTAATTTCCAAGTCTAGCCCCCATAATGGCACCGGAGTGCCGGTTTCATCTCTCACGAATGTCACAGGCTGAAAAATGACTAAAGAACTTTTCTAAGCATTATCCATCTTCTGAGTCAGCGTTAGCTTTTATTGCTGCATCATACTGATATAAGAGACACTCTACTGTACCTACCTATTTCATTTCTCTCAGTAAAGCACTTAGTTCGGCTTAGGAAACTATGTTTATTATGACAATAACGATGAATTAATTTATTGTTTAAGAAAACAAAATGGTATTGTAAGTACCTACTTTAAAAATAAGCTATAAGTATTATTTCTTTTTAATCCCATTTTTAATAAATAAAAAATAAAACCATAAATAAGATTTCCTTGACAATCATTGCTTAATGTTATTTTGTTCTTTCGAAATGCTTATCAATATACATATGTACAAAGTATAATCAAAGAGACATTTTGACGATGATTTTACTTCGTGATGAAGGAATTAACTAAATGTTTTCTCCGTTCTATTATCTTACTTTTAAGAGTAAATCACAAACATTCTCAATTCCTAGATACGAGTCACAGTGTTTACCTAATTCGTAAGAACGTTTAACAATTAAGTCGACAACAACTTATAGAATTGCAGTGAATAATTACGTAAAAATATAATTGTAGTCATAGATCAGTAAAAAAACCTGATATGAAACTGAAAATGCAAATTCCTTCAGAACGTCGTAGTAATCCACTATTCTACTGTAAAGGGTACTACGACATTCTGCTGTATTATAAAGTAAACTTATATCAACTCGTGATATTTTGATATGAAACTTGCAGGTAAACTTAATTAGGATTTAACTTGGATGGAGTTGTATAGGGGCTGAAATGAGCACACAGAAAGAAGTTCTCATCTGTTTATGCGCCCAGACGCGCGGGTTTGAATGCTTAATAAACGCATTTATATTTTATTTCCCCAAGGTGTTTATTGACGGTGGACGAATAAGAAAACATTTTTAACCATTTACATAGTAAAAAAAAATGTCGCAACATCCACGTATAAAATACTCTTTAAAATTGCCTATACATTCATTAGTGGGTGGTCATCAATTTTGTGATCTATTGAACAACAAAAAACTCTATTCCTCCTTAAGCTCAGTTGGTTTTACTTCGTACGGAATCTATTCAGGGATCAATCGCGCTAATTAACACGTCGTTCGAGCCTAATTTTACGTCTCGCAGCTGATCCTACTAAAGATTTTCCTTTAAGAATGTCCATTTGGTTCCGTCGAACTCATTTGGGACGTAATCCCTGTTTGTTTCTTTTGTACTCAGAGACATAATTTTCTAGATCCGAAAAGGAGCAATTCCAAGAAATAGGTGAACGATACAGATTTGCCTAATAATTCGAGCTTAGGAATAACAAAACGAAAGTGTCAGACAAACAGTGGGTATGAGAACAATGTACCGTGACGTAATGCTGTAAAATGCTGTAAGCAAAACGGCGTAATATGATTGCAAGCATCTTACTCACCCCGTGTCGTGTTAAGTTTTTACCAGAGATTTGGATGATAACATTTTAAATGGCTTATCTACATTGAGGTTTTCAAAATCTAATACAGAACGTCTTACAAACTCAGTCCATTAAAATAATTGAGTTCAAACTTTATATCCATTATAAAAGCTTTCAAAATGATAATTTACTTTAAAGATATTGAAAGAACAAAATATTTTAAGAGACATTTACGTAATATATTTAAGATTATTTGAAAAAGATTATGTTTGTTAACTAACTTTTATTGTAGGTAGATTTCAAAAACATGGTTTCAAATTGCAAGAGGAGGAATTATTTAAATTTAATTCGTGTCACGCCTCCCTAAACAAATAGAGCCTCAGTTGTAAGACATAAAACGTAGCAAACGATTGCGACGTGATTCTCCAATCTAACGACGCGGCGACGTCAGTAAAGTGCTATGCCGTAAGATAAAATATTTAAAAGCTACTTTTAAAACTTTTTTCAAGTCTACGCCAAAATAATTTATAAGAACACAATAGAGCATTTTATGAATCAATTAAAATGTGTTTAATAGGTCCCAGTTCAAATGATTCTTTACAAGTGTACTATGAAAGCGTTTCAGCTAACTCGGTTCGAATAACAAATAAAAAACCAAATTGCTTTATTTTATTGACTATGTTCGTAACGGATATGAGTTGTCTATTTTGTTTTAACGGCCGATGCAATAAACTCTGTGTTTATTGCTAGCTAATATAAACAGGGTAATTTCATGAAAGACTGAAGTAATAATAATAAACGAACGTATGAAGTGTGCGAGAAAAGTTCCACCTTCATTTTATTTTTTAAAACGAAATGATCATTTTTTCTTTTTGAAATGATTGCTTAGTAGGTACTTCAAATAATACTTCGAACAGGTGCGGTGTATTACTAGTTAATTTGCATTTAGTAGTGTTCTTTCGTTATACTCAGTTTATTTTATTTTGAGTTTGGAGTTGTAGGTATTGTTTAGTTTATACGTAGTGTATGTGTATCTTCCATCAATCTGCCTAGTTAATACTAGTAGGAGTGTACTCGTAGCTTTTAACTGCGCACACGGAATTTCTCGGGTCAGAGGAATCATAAAATGCAAGGATCAAACGGGGCCTGCTCGTTCACTCCAAAGGGTCGGCCTTTATCTAGAACAAGTATACGAGTAATTAGGTACTTGGAAAAATTGGGCAAACCAATTAAACTTCACTCGTGTATGTGCGTGCACGGTTTAATAATACCAATCGTGGAAAATTTCGAATTTTCTGGCAAAAGATTAGACTAAACTTCTACATGCAGAGCTCCTACGCTGAATTTCGAGGACTCCGAATTTTTATTCATAGCTCTTTGCTCAAGTAAATTATCGTCTTGGAAGTAAGTAACTATACCTGCACAATTTATACCGGAGCGTATTAAGAAACTTCAAAAAAGGTCGACTCTTCAAGCTCTTCTTTTAAAGTAAAAGCTGTTTTAAAGTTATTCAGGCCATAAAACTATGTACCTTCTCTAGATGGCGGTAATCCACGGTACATTTTCCATTAAAGCAAAAGGGTCGAAAACTTTGCGGGTAGGTGAGACATGAGTGTTGCGGTTAGCTTTTGCAAAGGTAAATGGTATTCAAAACATTACAAACACACACTGCGCATTTAAGTACATTCACTCTTCCAAACTAACATGATTATATTACGTTGAACTTATAACCTTTGTGTATTTTTAGTTTGTTTAAAAACCAAAAATAATTAAACGGAACATACATTTAAATTATGTGTGTAGGGTTTCCCAAATCTTTCTATCTTTTCATAAAGGCATATAGATACGTATAAGAGTTTTGGAGACTGTACCATTTGAGGGCCTCTTATCTATGATGAACCACAAGGGCTGCGATAATGTTTTATGAAAGGACTAGCTGTGCCCGCGACTTCGTCCGCGTGGAATAATGACTTTGGGTAGGCACTTTTAATAATTTAGTCTAATTATTTTACAAATAGCTTTTGCCCGCGACTTCGTCCGCGGAGAAGTCGAAAACGTTCTCATTCGATTTTTAAATGTTTTTAACGTTATTATCTAAATGTTTGAATACTTATAAAATATAAAAATCTTAAAGGTTAAATTAATAAACATAAAAATAAAATTTTCTTATATTTTATGAATATGCAGCTCGGCCTTTGATCGGTGGTATTATCTTTTTGCAACGAAATCGAAAACTACACCTACCGCAGTATTATTGGTAAACTTTTTTTTTATTTTCCTACAGGTGCTAGAATCACCAAGCTTCTAGCATGCCACTGGCCGTGGGAGAAGGAGCTTTTCCTCAAGACTACTCCCACTACCTCAAGGGCCTCCGCCAAAACTCTCGCGCGAAAATGAGTTTATGTATACAGCGCAAGCAGGTGCCCGCGGCTTGACCGTCATGCATTACTATGCATTGTTAGGCGAGCCGCACGCAGCGGGCACCAACTCCGAGGTTAAGTGGAGGCCCCTAGAGTATGATAGTCTTTAACATGACATGATTGTAAAAAAAATGCACTAATGAGTAATTAATATCAACTTTGAAGCAAATCACCACTAAAATAACTTTCTACCCCTTTTTAACATAGTTAGGGGGTGCATTTCACTAAAATACGAAACACATCTTCCATTAATTCTGTTATAGAATGCTTATGCGAAATTTGAAGTAGATTGAACGAAGGAATCTCGTTATCCCATACAAACTTTGCCCCCCCTTTTTACCTCCTTAGGGGTAGAATTTTGGAAAATCCTTTCTTATCAGATGCTTACGTCTTACAAAGAATACACCGTCCAAGTTTCAGGTCTCTACGATCAGCGGCTTAGGCTGTGCATTGATCCATCAGTGGCGCGCGCAGTACTTGATCATTATTTTGCTGCGATGATATTTTAAAACTGCGATATCTTCTAAGATATTTATTGAAATCGAATGGTGTAAAGGCCAAGTATGTTTAAAATTAAATACTTGTGATGAATAACTTGTTTATTTGGATAAGGATTAATATCATGTTTATGAAAAAACCTGCGCAAATAATGCATTAATTTAAAACAGATTTCTTTTTGCATAAAAAGGGTTACTATGAGCCAACCTTAAAAGATAGACATATGCTATCGCGGACTTTTTTTTAGAACTTTTAAAGGGGAACAATTCTGTCATACATGATTTTTGCGAAACTTTAACCGTTTACGCAGCGTCAGCTCTCAAAAGGAAAAAAATCACTGATTTGAAACATTCTTCATTGGTGCTCCGCTCCTATTGGTCTTAGCGTGATGATATATAGCCTAAAGCCTTCAGGAACTAACGGGCTATCCAACACAAAAATAATTTTTCAAATCGATCCAGTAGTTCCTGAGATTAGCGCGTTCAACCAAACAAACAAACAAACAAACAAACAAACAAACAAACTCTTCAGCTTTATAATATTAGTATAGATTCACAAGGGATTCATAAGCGTCCAGTCAGTTATCCAAGGGCGTCACATAACTATTCCTTTTTGTACCGTAAAATGGAATGGTGGTCATAAAAGTACAGAACAGTCGCAATCTTAGTCTTCATTTTATAGGTGCTCCGCGCGCTCACAGTCCACGCGACGAGTTAGTTAGCACATTTTTTAAAGAAAATAAATTGTCTCAATTTTCATTATCTTCAATGACATCTTTTGTAGCTCTACACTTATTTTACTACGATTGATATATGACCGCAAAAAAAATCATTATTATTTATTATAGATACACCAATACAGAATACATGTACGAATCTAAGGTTTAAGTTTAAATATATTTATGGCAGTAGTAGATTCGATTTGCTACCAGTTCAAGCAATAGGGTTACACTCCAAATAAACGTAAATCATCCAACACTGCTACAATTTCAGGGGTCCCAAATCCTGACCAAACGTAATGGCGCAATTTGTCAAACGCTAATCCTAGAAGATAACCTTTTTCAGTAATTACGTCATCGGGTTATTTATTGCCCTCTAAACACTCTTGTTTTGCAGTGACAGTTTTCGCTGTAGAAAACAAGATCCATAAAAATATTATACGCTTTTACATCGAACAACATTTGAATTCTTTCCAAATTTTTGTTATAAACATTTGTGTAAATACTTCAGTGTTTATTTAAATAGAGTAAGTATAGATATGATAACATAGATCATAACATCATATCATAACATCGATGTCAAACCACAGAATAATAATAAGTACTACGTACAGAAGTTTTACTTCGCGAAGGTATTTAAAAAAATGTATGCTCAATGTCATTAACAATATGGTGTAATTTAGCCTGTGTCAAGAGTCAAGCACCATTTTGTTGACAAACGTCAGTGATCGGCACTGCGCCGAAGCTATAGGGCTGACTTCGGTAAAATGATGTGACGTGAGGTGCCAAACTGCGGAAAATGGCGGAAGAAATAATACATGATTTATAGCCTGACCAGGAACATAAAAACCCTCGCCATGTTGCGGAAATCTAATGGTACTAATTTCTTTTAATGGCAACAATAACTAAAAACTTCATTGACTTGTCACCTTGCATGTCAGTCTATTGCTGTCAAAGTGTAAACAAACTTTATTTTAAATGTGCGCAATTGATTTTGTGAATGAAATTGCTAAAATCTTTTTATAGTCGTGAAAGAAAAGTGGTTCACAATGTGTTAAAGTATTTGTCGAAGAGAAATACCAAGGGTTCGGACAATATTTTCATTGAATAATGTTTCCGACAAAGGTTGTCAAATTGACTGACATGTTTATCGTATAGTACAGTCCACTATGAAAATTAGCTGTGGTTTGTTTCAACTACCTATTTTAAAGTTTTTTGTCACTTTCTAAGTGTTGAATTTTATGGAATTGGAAAAGAAGTACCGAGTTTGAAGCGTTCATGAGCAGACATTGCAGTTGAATATTCAAGTTCTGAATTTGATTATTGATGAATAATAAAATAAATCCTACTAGCTCGATTGATGGTTTCATTTAATTTATTTAAACCAGGTTACCTATAATAATATGATTTCGTTAATTTATGAAAATATTAAATTAGCCCGTAATCCTGAATCCTGATACATAAAGTTAGCCTATTAATTTAACACAGGTACGACTGTACTCAGTGTTGCACTATCAAATGCAATTGATGCGCCTCTATGCCAGGGTTTTTATGTTCCTGGTCAGGCTATAGCATGAATTATCATGAATAATATAAACTACTTATTTACCTCTCAGTGTCTTGAGGCAACTTAAAAAAGTACATTCTGTGTTTTTATTATTATTTAGGCAGTTAAATACTGCACAGTATTTAGTACACCATTTTCTTTATTTTCTTCCATCATACACAAGAATACGCGTGCGTGAGTCAATGTTCGCTCGTATGTGAGGCCTTGTCGAATAGTATCCTGTAGGTGGGCCATCGTGCGTGTTTTGTTTTCGATGTAAACTCGCGGAGATGAATAGGCCTGGTCAAACTCTTGAAGAAAATGTTTTCTCAAAGGTCCATCTTTTATTAAGGTAATATTAATTAAGGTAGGTAGGTATATCCCACTTTAGAATACCGCTACACCAAGTCGGTTCTAATTTTAAAACAAAGTTCTTAAAATTGACTAGTCAGTTGCGCCAACTTAGTCAGTGTGAAAGCAATTTCAAAATTAATTAACAGAAATGAACATTACAAAAGGAATGACTGACGGTTTTACCTTTTCACGTGGCTAATTTATAAATTACTCAGTATACAATGGTTACTATGAATGGTCTGGGTTCAGGCCGCATGATTGAAGGTAGACAAAAGCGGGTCGTGCGTGTGCCACCCGCCCCTCGGGAATAAAAGGATAATCAGCTTTCACGCTTGCCAGTATTTCACTGGAATTTGTAACACACGTCCATCGTGTAAGTTGTTTCAGTGAAAATGATTATAACAAAACAATAGTAATTGATCGCTCACAGCCGGTTAAAAAGTAGTAACAACATTTAATAGCTTTTCTGAAACAAAAGTATCTACCTACCTACAACTAATTTTTAATGGATCGTCTTTTTTAATATTATAGTTACTAGTTATCCCAATGCACTTGAATAGGGTCCCCGAACCTCCATGTATGGACCAGAATTCTTCAATACACTATTGATATTTTACCAAGCTCCAATATACGAGTAATTCTAGCGGCCATCCATCTTCCGGGACTCAAATAAAACCGCTTAAAAACTGTAAACGTGTCATGCGCTCTATTGAAATGCAAATAAAGACCGTTAGCTCATCGCTCTATATTTAAAGCGAAGGATGCTTTTATGATCTTCTGGTCCCAGGGGAGCGCAGCGTATATATAACTGCTGGCTTAAAATTGTACGTTAATGTATCTAGAGGGAAATTCGCGTTAAACATTCCATTATTGACGTATTTATAGAGAATTCAATACAACTTTTCACAAAACAAGAGGTTCAAACCAGGGGCTTTTTCTTTACCCTTCCTTGGGGAATAAAAGTAAAATTCAATTTCTTGGTAAATTCCGGTATTCATACTCAACTTTTCACCCTACATTAAACCCAGCTTTACTGCAATTTTACGCTGATTACCAAAGCTCTCGTTAGTAATATTGTTAAGTTCCAGTTCACACGAAATAAAATAACAGAATTTGAGTCACAGTGTATTATTAGAATCTATAATTATAAAAGCGAAAGGTCACTGATTGACTCACCGACTCACTTACTTATCACGAAATCTCAGAAACTACAAGTGCGAAGAGTCTCAAAAATTGCATGGGGGTTCCTTTTAGAAAGTAAAGCTCACTAAGAACGAATTTTACGAAACTCCAACCCTAAGGGGGTAAAACGGGATCCACGCGTACGAAGTCGCGGGCG
Source organism: Ostrinia furnacalis (assembly GCF_004193835.3). Classification (NCBI taxonomy): domain Eukaryota; kingdom Metazoa; phylum Arthropoda; class Insecta; order Lepidoptera; family Crambidae; genus Ostrinia; species Ostrinia furnacalis. Next base: position 552,035 of record NW_021131365.1, on the reverse strand, counting down.
GCTGCTAGTCTCCAATAAATGTAGGTAATTAAATTTCAATTAGATAGTAGAGACTCCAATAACATTATCCAAAACATCTTTGATTATTGTCATTGTATTACCTACATTAACATTATGTTCCATAATTTCTCCTATTAATCTAATTAGTTTAACATCTGTACCTGAAATTTTCATTTTCAGTAAACCAAATCTCTAATTGTACGCCAAAGAGCAAATCATTACATTTTAAAACTTTACTCCCAAGGGTAATTTTGTTGGTTTACTGAAACTTTAACGTAAATCCAATTTATTTGTGTACAACATTATTTAGGTCAACGGTTCGAACAGCTATGAAATAGAGATAATGGAACTTGTGAACCAGTATAACTGTGTACATATCAGTTTTGAGTACACTACCTTATTTGATTGATTAAGTTTACAATGTCTTTTGGTGAAGCCCTCCGATTTATCTTCCTTCCCTCGAGTCAGCCATTACTATACGTACCTATCTAAGTTTACTGACTGTGGCGTTCAATTTGGAATTATCAACATCAGATTTGCATTGACTTTAGGTTTATTATTTAGATATTGCTGTTATTAAAACGGATAACTTCGAGACCAAAATAAAAGCTCTTGAAATGCCCTTTTTATCAAGAATTATCGTTTTCCACGAAATCAAGCTATATATTTTTTCAACGCTTCTCTAAACACTGTTAAAATATAAAAGATAATTTTATAATATCATATTTTATATTTTCTGGCTTTTTAATTCAGTACGCTTTACGCGTGCAGCTGCAGTAAGCTCTTGTTTTATTCCGCAATTGGGCATTTTTGTTTGCAGGTTTCCCAACTTTTTCAATTAAAACAGAGCAGGAAATTCAATCTGCATCTGCCAGCAAAATTTGAATATTCATCACTAACAGGTCAAATTGCTGTGTTTCCATTTACTTAATTCCATTAAATTTGATTTGCGTCATGTAAAGCAGAGGCACTGAAACAATTTTTACCAAAAGTTAAACGTAGTTATACAATACGTTCATGAAATTGTTTGTACATCTTCAAACAACTGTTTTATCTTCTAAACTCCACACCGACACATAAAACTACAATAACTCCTTTACAAATCAATTTCCCAGCGTTTCGGAGAAAATGTACAGCTGTATTATTATTATTACCCTTCGTTTGTTCAATCAAGTAAATATAAAGAAATCTCGGAAAAATATTTGCTTCTATCAGCCCTGTGTACCTTGAAGACGGCGGGAACCTGATTACAGAGTGGTGGTTACGGGAGCATAGTAAGTACGCCATCACTAATATTATAAAGAGGTTACTTTATATTGCTTCCATATACTTAGTCGTAGAGTTTTTTCTTCTTTTTATAACATACCTAACACAGTAACACTCAACACAATAACATGTAATTTTTGTTGTTATTAAAGTCACTAATCCCCAGATTAAATAATGTGCGAAATTATGTCTTTTTGTTGCTTTATTTGTAATTTGCCATCACCTAATATCGAAACACCCAATTGCTGTAAGTAACAAACACAATGTCAAAGTTTAATTAACAAATGTACTGGTTGGGCCTATGTCCAACTTTCTTCTCTTCCTTTTCTTCGGTGGCTCCAACTCTCAAATTATCTAGCTGCATGAGATGGTTTCCCACTAATCTGTTTATCGGATTCGGGGCCAGCACCTTCGCAGGAGCCAACCTTCGCGAAAGACCTCTATGGAAAATTAAGAAGAAAACTCTATGTTGTCTTGGAACGTCTGTCAATGAAGTCATTGTGAAAAATCCGCTGAATATTTGCTGAAGATATTGAAATAATCAAAACCGCAAGAAATATCGACGGGTCGACCCTCGAAGCCTGGTCTCCGTCTTCTGATCCGCAGGTTGGTGGTTTCCGTTTTATGCAGCTGTATTTTTGAGTTGTTTGGAGTCACCAGCCGACCCCCGCATCATCTTTCTTCCCCGCAACTTTTCTATTCCTGGTGTGGCTATTTACACGCCACACCATTTGTTGGTCCTTTCGAACCTGGATATTCCAGCTTATTTTTTTTTCAAATATTTAACCCGCATACTTTAAATTCATTTTCGTTTCAAATAACGTGACGTTCATACACCGCCGGCCATATTTTTTTGCAATTTGTTTATTTTCAAAAACTTTTTCATATTATTTTGCAGTTTTGTCATCATGGCAAATACGAAATTAAATTCGAAATTAAAATTATTGCTTTCCAAAAAAGAATCAATATTCGAAAGAATAAATACTTTATTCAATTCATCGAAGAATATTTCCAATTTTGATTCAAGATTGAATCAGAAGTTTTTAGAGGAATCAGAAAGCATTTCTGAATTACATGAAAAGTTTGAACACATACTGGATGAAATAAACGAAATTCAACTTGAAATTAACCCCAATTTTACCGTAACTTATAATTCGCTCAGCGCGTTTGAAGATTTATATTCAAGCGTTAAATACGCGCGCAATAAGTTGTTATTGAAATCGCCTTCTAGTAATACGCAAAATGGTTCCTTTCATATTAAACTGCCACCAATCGAACTGCCTTCGTTCGACGGTAAGGCTGAAAATTGGCCTATTTTCTATGAAATCTTCCGCACTAACGTACATTCTAATAAACAGCTGACGGATTCACAACGTGTGCAATATTTGATGAGTAAATTGACACACAGCGCCCTAAAAATGACCGCAGGTATCGTTCCTACCGGCGATACTTATAATATCTTGTGGGATAGTCTCGTCAAAAAGTACCAAGATAAGCGTAGTCTAGGTGTTCACTACGTCAATAACATCCTGGACATTAAAACATGTGTAGGTACCGCTGCGAGTCTTAATCCATTTGTTGAGAAGTTATCTTCATCTATTGCAGCTCTCAAACAATTAGATATTGAAAACTTAGCAGATTTTATTATTTTGCAATGTAGTTTGAGGAAAATTGATTCTCAAACGCTTCAGAGTTTCGAGATTTCTGTAGGTGATAAAGAAATACCTACGTGTGATCAGTTCATATCTTTTATTCAAGACCGCGTTAAAATATTAGAGAGAACTCGCAATAATAGTAGTTCCAACACTACCGCTGCCTCTGAGCCCCGTAAAAATAATTATTATAATAATAATCGGGACGCGCCGCAAAATAATAACACTTATAAATCTTTCGTTTCTAGTAACGATCCGCACCCGCGAACTCAAACGACCAGTCAGTGTATTCTATGCAAAGCTGACCATAGGTTGTATTCTTGTTCTCAATTTCGAGACAATTTTAACCCGCAAAAACGCTTCGAATTTATAAAATCTAAGGGCGGTTGCGTTAACTGTCTTAGTGTTTCTCATACTGCAAGTAAATGCAATTCACAACACACTTGCAATAACTGTGGCAAGCAACATCATTCGCTGCTTCATTTTGACGTGCCCGCACCGCGAAAATATTCGCCCGCTACCTCTGCCGCGTCACAAACAATGTCGGCCGTAAACACCGCGCCACAGTGCACAGAGAAGTGCAGTAGTACTACTCCAACTCAACGAAATATGAATGATGCTTCTATTACTCTCACTTCGGAGGTGAGACCGAGTTCTACCATATTATTATCCACCGCTCAAGTATTTGCATCGCACCGCGCTAATAAAAATAAACAGATTGTACGCTGCTTGATTGACAATGGTTCACAAAATCATTTGATAACTTTAGATTGTTGTAATAAATTGAACTTGCCCGTTAATAAATTGCATGACTCTTACCTGCAAGGCGTTGGCAAGTCTTCGAGACCTGTTCATGGTTTTACTTATTTTGATATCGAATCTCGTACTGATCCGAATAATAAATATCATATTTACGCTCTTGTGATCGACTGCATCACAGATCGTCTTCCCGCGAATTATGTTGATATAACAGAGGATATGACTTACCTCAATAACTTACCGCTTGCTGATTTATCCTGGAACATTCCTAGTGAAATTGATGTAGTATTGGGTGTTCAATTATTCCCTTATATTTATTTGGGGAATAAGGTGGAATCAGGTTCACGCGCGCCTACTGCTATACTTACTAGTTTTGGCTATGTGCTTATGGGTGACGTACCGGCTCGCTCTAGTCAATTGCCGACGCACTCAACTGCATTTTTTACCGCACTTCCGCACACTGAAATAGAATCAAGTTTACATAAATTCTTTGAATTAGAAGAGGTTCCTTCTAAAAGCTTTCTTAGCCCAGATGAGGCAGAATGCGAAAATATTTTTACCTCCTCGGTGATTTACCAGGATAAACACTTTAGTGTCGACTTACCGTTCTGCAAAGACCCATCTGTATTGGGAGATTCCCGTTCCGTAGCTTATAGACGTTTTCAAATGCTTGAACGAAAGTTTGACAAAGTGGATGGCTTACGTCAAAACTATAATAAAACCATAAATGAATATATTCAACAAGGTTATTTATCTGAAGCCCCCGAGGCAGACTCAGATGAGGGTTACTACATTCCGCACCACGCTGTATTTAAAGCTGGAAAGGACAGCGCTCGCGCCGTGTTGGACGCCAGCTGTAAAACTCAATCTGGTTTGTCACTTAACGATATTCTTTACGTTGGGCCGAACTTACAGTCTGACCTATTCTTACTGCTAATAGACTTCAGAATATTTCCTGTTGCAGTCACTGCTGATGTAAAACAAATGTTTCTTCGCGTAAGTGTGAATGAACACCATCGCAAATATTTGAAAATTCTCTTCCGTTTCGATCCTCAAGAACCTATACGCACTTATCAATTTAGTAGTCTACCCTTTGGACTCAAACCAAGTCCTTATATAGCTATGCGTACGATACGCAAGTTAGCGCACGACCATAGCGACCGCTTCCCTGATGCTGCTAAAGTAGTAAATACTCAATTTTTCATGGACGACTTTGTCTATTCGTTACCCGATGTACCGACCGCAATTAATTTATCCCGCGATTTAATTGATTTGTTCAAGTTAGGGTCCTTTGATCTTATCAAATGGACAAGTAATTCTCCCGCACTGCTTGAGGCTCTTCCAGACTCACACCGCTCACCTGTCAGTTTCTCTGATACAGGTAATAATAATTTTAAAATACTGGGATTGTCCTGGGAACCTGCTGATGATAATTTTTCCTTCACTACTGTCGCAGTCGACAGTAAATGTACAAAACGCAGTATTCTTTCTCTGGTTGCTCGCTTATTTGACGTTCTCGGCTTAGTTGCTCCCGTCGTCCTGTTTGCCAAGATTTTGGTTAAGGAACTTTGGTTAAGCAAGATAGACTGGGATGAAGTGCCTCCGGAATCCATTCAAAATCGTTTTGCTGCTTTTCTATTAGATTTGCCCGCTCTTTCGACCATGAGTATTCCGCGTCATATAGGTGTTAACTTGGATTGCGCAGTAAACATTGTTGCTTTCTGCGATGCTAGTCTCAATGGCTATGGTTCCTGTATTTATTTACACATAACTGACCCTGCAGGTAATATTGTTGTCAGGCTTCTATGTGCTAAATCTAAAGTCTCACCAAGTAAAATCCAAACGCTAGCACGCTTGGAACTCGTCGCTGCTTTACTTCTTTCGAAACTTGTGCGAGTAGTCCGAGAGAGAATATCCGAGCGCATTCCAATTGTAGGAATCTATGCTTTTTCTGACTCCACGATAGCACTTTCTTGGATACATTCGTCTCCTCATAGATGGTCTATTTTCGTTAGTAACAGAGTAGCCAAAATCCAAGAAAATCTACCGCCTCATTGTTTTCATCACGTGTCGGGCAAAGAGAACCCCAGTGATTGTATATCTAGAGGGATGTTACCTTCTCAGCTGATTTCTCATTCATTATGGTGGGATGGTCCAGTCTGGCTTCAAAGACCTGTCAATGAATGGCCTATCGATATATTTACTCCATTAGAGAGTGAAACTCTGCCAGAGTTTAAAGATAAAAGCAATACGCTTATTGTTGCTGCTCCTTCTGAGCCTTCTTTAATTGATGAAATATCGAACCACGTTAATTCCTGGAATAAGCTTCTAAACACGTTTTATTATATTCTGAAATTCACAAAAAGGTTGCCGAGTAATGAGCTCGTAGCCAATAGAAATGCGTCGGAGATTTTTATACTCAAAAGCATTCAGAGCGTTCATTTTAACAAAGAAATTGAATTGTTAAAGGCTGGTGAGTTGCCTTCGAAGCATCTCCGTGGCTTATCACTTTTCTTAGACCCTCACGGTGTAATTCGCATTGGAGGAAGACTGTCTAAATCAGACCTTCCCTATGAAGCCAAACATCCTGCGCTTCTACCCAAACGTGACCGCGTCGTCGAACTTCTTATCGATCATTATCATACCGCTAATTGTCATACTGGACCTGGATTGCTCATGTCTATTCTTCGTCAACGCTATTGGATATTAAATGCCAGATCTATTATACGCGCCCGCTGTAGACAATGTAATGTTTGTTTCCGCTTGAACCCGCAGCATCCATCTCCCAAAATGGCAGATTTACCCGCATTTCGCATTCAAGATGCTAAAGCTTTCGTACATACTGGTACTGATTTTGCAGGTCCTATTAGCTTCATTCCCACTAGACGAAGGGGACAACATTCTCAAAAGGCATACATATGTCTTTTTATTTGTCTAGTTACGAAAGCTATTCATATAGAATTAGTTTCTAATCTTAGCACAGATGCGTTCCTTTCCGCCTTTAAAAGATTTATATCTCGCCGCGGTCCAGTATCTGTTATGTATTCAGATAATGGCACCAATTTCGTCGGTGCTAAAGCCCAGCTCGACGAAATATATAACGTATTAAATNCCACACCATGTACCTAATTAGGGTAGAAGCATCATAAATACTTGAGCCGTTTGCTAAATTGTACTTAAGTACGAATAATTACAGCGAACAAAACACTGGATTTATACCCTATCGTAAATCGCGGCATAACCGAACCCGTAAACTAGCGGGGGATGGAGCGGCAAACCTCTTTATTCCACAATTTGCATAGTTAACAAAGCCAGCGACGAACAGAGTCGACATAGACATTTCTTGTTCCAACGCCAGCATTCCAAATTCACTGCCCAACTGGAAACGACGAAATCAAATCGTAAGATAAAATTAAGCGCTCGACCTACATTACAATACTTTTCTACTATAAGGGGCTATCCCTTAGTCACTAAATAACAAAAACTATTGGCATGATCATGCGTGATGATTTAGTCGAAATTTGGCATCATACCAAGTAATGTTATGAATGGATAGCCCATACAAGGAGATTCCACCATCTCGTTACGTTACGCATTCATGAAACGTATTAGTGCACGTGCAGTAAAAGGTCGTTGGGTTTTTTGTTAGAAAGGAATTTATTTCATCTTTTAATTGCCTAGTGTGCGCTACAGAACTTTTATCTCCAAGCATCGAGACCACTAAACATTTACTGCTGGGCAAATATGAAGGTCCTGAAAAACAAGGTATCTACTTACAAACTTTATTTAATTAAGACTCAACATATCAGCAATTAATCTTTTATTGGTTTTTATTAGTAATGAACTGAAAAAAGTAACAGTTACCTACCAACTCATGTGACCCCGATCTCTATTACTAGTCAATATACTTAACTAGTCAATATTATTGAAACTAAAAGTATTATTATCAATTTATGGTCGTTTTATGTGACAAATGCCGCTTTATTGCCAAACGCTGCGACGCAATGACGTAATGGCACCGCGCGCGTCGGAACATTTCAGATAGGTAGACAAAAGGGAACCTTGGTTCGCTACGATCCCAGATAACCGCCTCTATAAATCTTTTAGGGTCTCGTCCATCCACCTTATATCACGTAAAGTACACAGGTCGCAGGTAAGGACCTGGTTTTCTTGTTTCCTGAATTTCAATCAAGCCATACAGTCATATGGATAGTGTTTTAACAGTGTTACAGCCGTATATTCCGCCAGCGGTCGCGATTGATTGATTTTCTGAGTAGTATCGGCTTTCTCGCTAGTGAGAGTGCCAAATGCTTTGGCCAAATACATATTTCATAAAATTTTGGATTAAATCAATTTCTATTTCATGAAAAGATACTTCCACTGAATAGCAGAGGTAGATTTTTTTAGTAAAGTAGGTATAAATTAAGTATTATTACGTAAGTTGTTGAATATCTCAATTAACATTTTTGTTTATAAAATGTTGATGTGTGGTCCCAGCTCAAACAATCAAGCAAATTGTCGAAACATTGGGAACACAGTCCGTACGTTTTCCTCGATGATTTGGCAACTCGCCCCCGCCTATATTTAAATCGTAATCTCACTGAGTCAACGCTCTAACACCCAAAATAAACGGTCCCGCTAAGACGACAAACTTCGAACAAGTTCTAAATAGCAACAATAGTTAAATCAACTAACAAACTCAGGATTATCTGCGTAATCCGAGCGTAGAAGATTGCTAACGACGCCCTCTGATGTGTGTAATTGTGTACAAAAGTTAAGTTTATTCGTAGTATTAGTAAAGTTTTGGTAACCGTGTATTATCGATATGTAAGTTATTACACCCACGCGACGTACCTTTTATTGATAAAGTAAATAAATATATCAAAGCACATTTTCCTACTAGATACTGGTACATATTTATAATTCAATGTAGGTTTTTCGTAGAATGCTACTTCTCCATAAGTTAAAAAAAAACATATCACGAAAAACATACTGCTCTAAGTAATGTAGGTACTCGTATATGAACACAAAACATAGATAGTTCACTGTTCCTGAGCACCGTTCATCCTGGGAATATATTAAACACACATTGCGAGCGGAGCGCGTGATGAAAATCTCTCAGGGAAAAACAGAAATCCCGCGAGTGGTATTACAGGCAAAAGAAAAGAAGCAAAAGGGTTCTTATGTGTGTCTCACTTTATTGAAGGTATAAATAAACTTAATGTATCTATACTCGTAGTATAAATTAAGGGAACCTTTGTCTTTTCTTATACATGTTAAAAAGGCGAAAATTCTTTCATCTTTGGAAATGCTATTATTTTATCAATTGTTCTTTTACCACGGAAATATTCGTGTTCACAAGTTAACAACAGAAATCTACGGGAAACGGCTGGTAATTATCTAAATTGACGCGACCGTTAAAAGTTATTGCATGGTCATGGACAGCCAACAATAAGTACCTACTGATAGACAGTACCTATCTGGACGGTAATAGCTGGGTACGGTTCATCCCTCCGTCATAGGATGTAAGTAACTTAATTACAACGGCCCGATAGGGTTTCTCATTACATAACACTAATTTATTGGAAGGTCATCGAGGAATACTAAAATATTTAAGGCACGCAGTCTCATCCAATTAGCTTTGTATTCGTAATACAGTTTGCAATTAATTAGGTATTATGTTTACTAAGTCTGACCTTTGACTTACCTAACGTGCAGTTCTTTGGATTAGTTGAATTACTTACCTCAAGTATTATTTTAAAATTCTTGTTTATCATAAAATCTCAAAAGAACACTGCATGCAATTAAGTCAAAGTGGCATTTACTGATACCATTGACCAAACAAAGTATTATGATAATGTGTTGCATGGTATCCTTCCGTTTGGCCAAATTACTTTTCGCCAAATTTCACTTCGCAAACAACTTATCGCCAAAGTTTCATTTCCCAAATGAACTTTTAGCAAATGTACTTTTCGCAACTAATTCATTTGGTCAAAATATCATTTGGTCAAATTTTACTTGGCAAATGTTTATATAGCAAATGTTTTATTTTGCCAAATATTATATCCCAAATAATTTATTTGGTCAAATTGACACTTCACATGCTTACCCACCGTTACCCACAAATTAAAGCACAAGGCAAATGATCATGGTTTTCACAAGAATTTTATGTTAAACAAAGAGATTGCAGAAAATAGTATGGATGCGAAAGTAGGTTTTGCAGAAAATAGTAGGTTAGGTTAGGTTAGAACAGTGACCCTTAACGCGCGAAGGCGAGCGAAGCGTGCCGCGGCAGCGGCCGCCGAGCGCTAGAATCACCTCTATTGTTAATTAATCATTTAGTTTCGATAAAAATAATGAAATATGAAAATAAATTTAGAACAAATTTTATATTAACTACCCACTAAACAAAATAATAACCACAAGCTAATTTGTATTCCATTCTATGCACCAAAATAATTATTTTGTAAATAGTTTATCGTGAAATATTTTTGCCAAATGAAACATTTGGCAAAACATACTTTGCCAAACAATAATTTGCTAAACAATAATATGCCAAAAAAGACATTTGCGAATTAAAAGTTTGCAATAAGTTGTTTTGCCAAATGAGAATTTGCCAAATGAAAATTTGCGAAACGTTGTTTGCCATGTGATAATTTGGGAAACGTTTTTTGGCCAAACATTAGTAATCCGTGTTGCATCGCATGCGACTTTAAGACCCAGAACAGACGGTGAAACGCAACTGCAATGAAACTGCAACAGCTGTTAGTTACTTTTGAGTTGCATCTCATCAGTTGCGTTTCACCGTCTGTTTTGGGCCTAACTGCAACGTAGATTTCATAGTTTATAAAAACTAAATAAAGATCAGAAAGCAAGAAGAAAAATTAAATGAGTTAAAGAGAAAAATTTGGAAATATAATAAGTCAAGAGAGAGCGTGCGTCTTTCAATATTTTCAAAGAAAATCTACTCAGGTATATCCAAGTAATTAGCAAAATACGAAATAGGGAGCAATTAATTGGCTATTCTAAATAAAAGCTCTCTACATTTATTATTATAACTATAGATAAAAACCAATACATATAAATAATTGGGGCAGACTTGCGTCAATCATCCTTCATCTAGCCAATATTTTTACGATTATATGCTATTAAGAAGCCACAATGTTTACGACGCGCGGCCATGAATTCTGCCAGTCACATTAAAATCAGCTGCCAGAGAAATGTTTTTTGCGTAACTATTTGGGGTATGACTTAATTCTACTGTACTAATTAGAACATTTCTTACGATTCAATCAAATTATAATACAATGAAGTTTGCATCGTCCTTTCGTTTCAAGTGTAACTATTCTTGTATATTGTAATATTGGTATCGGGGCACTAGCGCGAAAGACATTAGCGCGAAGACACTAGCGCGAAAACTGTTTTCGCGCAAATGTCCTTCGCGCTAGTGTCTTTCGCGCTCATGTCTTTTCGCCCTAACGTCCGTTCGCGCTAGTGTCTTTTCGCGCTAGTGTCTTCGCGCTAAAGTCTTTCGCACTAGTGTCTTTCGCGCAAGTGTACTAGACCGTAATATTAGACTATACAACTTTATAAGTGTGAAATAAAAAATTTAAATTATGATTGTTTAAGTTCTGACATTGGCTATTACCAAAAAAAGTTTTATAAGAACGTAAAGCTTTCACTACCAGTGAGTTACATCTTTTACCAACCCGTATGGAGCCAATTATGTTAAAAATCACTGCAGTGATATTTTCAGTCGTCCTATAGAACTGTCCTATTTTATTATCTTTCATTATGTCTAAATTCAAGTCTTACTTCTTATTTAATTAAAATTGAATTAATTAAAATCTGTATTCTAAGGTACATAACATATAACAACAACTACGATAAAAAAAACCTTGATTGAACCCTGAACGAATTCTTTTCTTTTAGGTTCTTTAATCACAATGTTAAAAATCTTTGCCCTGAATACCAAAATCAAGAAGATTCGAATTTTTGGCTCTGAACCAATATACATGCAGTGTAATCATCATACAATGTAAAAATAACAATTATCTATACAAGTCACAGTACATTAGTCAGTCATTTCCGTTGGAGGATCTTGACAAAATAAAAAATAATGGAAAACTTACGTCAACTACGGACAAATAGTTACCCCCAACACGAAACACAATACGCAGTGGGGAGTGAAGCTTTTTCCCAAATAAGTTTACTTAGCACTCATGTACAAAAAGTTATTCGATCTAATATATTTCAGTGCCTATAGATATCGGAATCCAACAACTACAATAAGTCTGTTGGATTACTTATTACGTAGGAATAATTGTATCTTTCTGAATACTGGAAATGGCTATATCCATTTAACTACCACGCATTTACTTGGCGCTACAAAAGTATAGATAAAGAAAATTCTAAAGTTATTTAGAATAAAAAAGGTTCAGGATTACTGAGGTATTATGCAAAACGAACCCCTCATAAAGCTGCGAGCTCAATGCGAATAATCCTCTTTTGCTTGATGCCAAAGCTTTCTTAAAGTATACTCGTAACCTCTCGATTAAATCGAAGAAAGTCTCATTAGGAGAAACTTACCTCTTGAAGAATGTTTATTAATTGTCCTACTTCTACGAAAAGTTATGTCAATAATACTTAGTTTAGGACCAAAATAAGATTATAAAATTTTGATAGATCAGAGTAGGTAACGTGTAACGTCACTCTTTTCAGGAAAAACAGCATTTCTCTAGAACAATCATGTAAATGACGACATTCGTGGGCTGTAGCAAGTATTACATCCCAGAAAGGGGTGTACTAATAATGTATAAATACAGTAGAGATGTAGATACACAGTTCTCAGTAGAATAGTATACATTTATGATAAGTCTTATTTATTCAATCCCAATTAGTAAAATGTAGAGCAAGATTTATTTGACACGGATAAAAGTGCCCTAAAAACTAAGTCTAGCCGACTACAGTAATAAATATTTTTACAAGCTTTTATTTACTTTCACATGACGTCTGGTGTCTGTCGTCAAATCTTGCAACTTAAAATTGACCCACTTCCCGGTTTCCTATTGAGCTGGAATTTGCATGCATGTGTAAGTCATTTTAAGTAACTATCGTAAAGAAATCATGATTAAGCTTTGGTTTCAGCAATTCTCCATTACAGTAACTTTCCTCCACCTCCAAATCAATCAATCAATAAAACATTTATTGTGTTGAATAAAAAAAAACAAAAAGGTTGAATGGAAAAGTTCGCCGGAACTGAGGTTAGGAAACTATAAATAAATAATTCCAAAAAACTTATAATACTCACAAAATGGAATTCGTTGTAACCCACGCATTATAACCCAAAAGGTCAAGATAATTCTGACTGGATTAGAGGTGAGTCTTTCACAATCTGAACACGCGCGATCTATAACTAACGTGAGATATTATTATGTGGGCCTGAATTTCAGGTAGGGCAATCTTTTTGAAAATGGTAGTAGATAATACTGAATCGCTTAAGTAGAATTCCTACGATTTCTTAAGGTACAGTGTGTTGTTTAAGTGCAGCATACCGCATTAATATAAACTTTAATTTTATCTAAGGCATGATTTTAATCCACAAGTAGGTTATTTTCATTTTTCAGAAACCGTTGTATTTGATGGAAAATTTTATCCCGCCTACGAGTCGCTATGACACCGGAAATCTTACGGCCTCAAGTTACACGATGGCGGATAATGTACAAACTCGATGTAGGTAGGTACCTATAATATAATCTCTGGGGAATGAGTCTTACTTTGAGATTATCTTTACATCAATCTGATAAAAAAGCGATTTCCTTTTTAATTTTGCCATCATACAAAGTAAACTAAGGTAACAACGTGAGAATTTTTCAAAGGCTTTATTTTATAGATTGGAGCATGACGACTAGTAGGAAGAATGCTACTTTTATACAGTGAGGTTGTCTGTTCCATGTCGGCTCAATTGTAATAAGCTTGTAAAAAAATAGAGTTCTTTTCTTCTTCTTCAGATGTTACACAAGCGAGTTATCGTGAAGAACCTTCGAAGAAAGACATTGCCCAATATCATTTATGACAAGTCTCAGTAACACCAATATAATATTAAGTGTTGGCACCAATATGAGAATAAATTTAATCCTAACCTGCACTTTCTGAAAGTTAAAAATTCACACGATTCTAGGAAAAATCTAAAATTACGTTATCGTAGATCAAAAATAAAAGTTGTTGCGTATTTTCAGCATTATGTAGTGTGCCCTATTTTGTGTAGGTAGGTAGGTACACCCTGTATAAAGCTTCATGATTTATTCACCAACAACTGGACTGTTTGTATAATCAAATCATTACTTGTCGCCTTAACAAATATCAAACATAGTTTTAACCCAAACTAAATTACCAAAAACTTTTCATGAAAATATCCTATCAGGTGGTGTAGGTATTATTCATGACATGTACCTACTTTATCAATAAGACCTGGGTAATTCATAACATTGCACTGAATCGTCCTGTTCCTTCTATGTAGGTAAGTAATAATTCCTGTGTTACTGTAGTTTTGTGACTTAAAATACTGAACAGAATAGTGTATAAAAGTTCTGGAACTTTATTAAATATTAAATGATCTATAACTACGACTTACCCCTTAACTTGATTCTCCTTATTCGTAAATAAATAAAAACGATGAAAATAATAAAAACATAAACGCACACAAATAAAATTAAAATTCACATAATTCAAAACAATAAAAATAACGAGTGGCACTAAAACTTTCTCGCTGGGCGATCGTACGAGCGGCGCGGCATCGGCGCCCTGTGAATGCAAGCAGCCCTCGCGACGTTACGCGAACGACTGCCCTGTCGGGCTAGGCGGGTTGCACACACACACGTCAAATTAGTGAAACCCATATGAACATACCGCAGTGCACTGAAACTGAAAAACTGAAACTGAACATAACCCGACTTCAGATACCTAACTTGTAAAGAACATCGATGTAATATGCTTAATGCTTACCCTATCTGAGTCTCTCGCCCTTGGTAATGCTATCATGGGTGAAGAATTTTCCACCGCAATCGGTGTTAATCTGATGATCGTAATATGAAAAGTACCTAATGAATTAAGTAGGTACCTAGTACCTAACTAAGAACTAAGGATATTCTGTACTTAACTCTTGGTCTGATGAAAATGGATCTCATTCGTGCTAACCAAAAGACGTCTTTGTTTGGTCTTTGAATGGACGTCCATTGCAGAGTCTGGCGGACAAGGGCTTCCCCAATTTAGCACAACGACCGGTCCGTTAGGTGGTGGAACAGAAAAGTTCCCGAGTGGTCACCGTGAACCAGAACACGCAGTAGTGTGGTGTACGCTAGGCAGGCGCTGACCTGTTGTTATGATTTGAGATGGGGGAACTAAGTAACAGTTTTAACCACAAAAGTTTTCATTGATTATGTTCATTACCACGCAATCATTAGAATTTAAAGATAGGAAGATATAGGAACGAAAAAAATATAATAATATTATGTAGGAATTTATAGAAATTGCAGGTATTAGTACCTTTTTTCCATAATGAAATGATTTGCGCATATCTACCCTACTGGCTGATGGTGACGGCCAGTGGGTCATGTGGGACTCTTCCCGCCAGAAGGGCGGAATCTAGCAATTAAGTAAACGCCCGACCATGTCCTCCGAAACCAAAATGAAACGGAGCCACGAGTTACTACTGTCCTAACTTAGACATTTCTCCGCGGCTCCATCTCAGGCTGAGAAAGGCTTCGAAGGGAATGCTGGAACCCCTCGGGTCGTCTGCTAACAGCACAATGTGGGACACTGGTGCGCCACCGTCCCGGACCTCAAGGCCGCCGGCGCCGGCTTCCCCATACGCGGCAACTGAGACCTCCGCCGAAGACAGACCACGCAGAAGCAGAGCACCACGTGCCACATCTCCTTACACACATAGGGACATCATGAGAGCTACCAAGGCCCGCATTATGAATTAGTTTTATTATGCTTCCTGATCACCCTGTAAGAAACCTAAATGTGAGTAATAGGTAATAGTAAGTTACACTGCTGATCCATGTTTCTTACGTATAGCGTACCTACCTATAGGTAGGTATGTGGGTACTAAATTCTATGCAAGTTGTATTATATAATAACTATACAATAGCTTAGTATCTAGGTATGTCCTATGACCACAAGTCGTGGCTACATCTAGGACTCTAGGAGTCTAGGGTGTTGTTTTGATAAGGACATTATTAAAATGGCACTGCTCAAGTTTGAGCTTTATTGAAACAAAAGACATCGAGCTTTTGAATTTTTGTTTTGTTAACTTTGATTTTTTTTCAATGCCTGTTACGCCAGCAAGTGTAAAATAAAAAAATAGCAACCAGGAAAATACCAAAGTTTCTATTATAAAAAATAGGACATTTTATCCTGAGTTATGTCTTGTAAATAATTAAAAGACGCTGGAATTTTACACGATCCCTATGCACAATCCTCTAAACGTTCCTTAAAAATCCGCGTGCCATGATGATGAGAGATGCATGAGATCTTGATCAGTGACGGCTCAATATTTTTTTATTAAATCTCTGATCTGTCAATGTCAAACGGTTATTGTCTGTGGTTGTTTTGTTGCATCACTTCATTGTCGTGTCAGTCTTATTTATTTGTAAATTTCTGGATTTGTACATGTTTGTAAGTTCTTTTCATAACAAAAACCGTTATTTTTAATAGTTCTGATCCCATAAACTTGCGAATCATGATGAATACAAACAATTTATAACCTACAACCGTAGTTTTTTTCATATAGAAGAGCTGGATTTTCATAATTTAAAGTTCAACAAATCAAGTCGGAAACCACGGCGTCGAAAAAAACTGACGAAACTGCTCTTACGGAAGCAGAGAATCGATACAAGGTAAATACCACGACAGTGTTTTACTGAGTTTGGTGTATGTATAATAATCACAATAAATCTGAAGTTGTAATAGTTCATTGGACTGTATTTCAGATGCCAGCAGCCAGCTTTGGTTCTTTAGCACAGTTGTCCGCCAATGGAGATTGCGGCATCAAAGATGTATGGAATCATAACCTTCATGAGGAATTTGAGATCATTAGACAGGTACAATAGATGAATTAACATTCAGCAACAATTTATAGATAATGACTTTTTAATCACCATCCAAAGGTATTTTAGATCATTTAAAAACTCCTAAAATATAAAAAATATTACAGGTTGTTCAAAAGTATCATTGGGTGGCCATGGACACAGAGTTTCCTGGAGTAGTGGCAAGACCGATTGGCGAATTTAGATCCACAGCTGATTATCAATATCAACTTCTGAGGTATTTAAAGCTGGATTAAAACTAGTTTACTTTTTATTCCATTCAATACAAAAAAATATCTAACCACATAATTATTTTTCAGATGTAATGTTGATCTATTGAGAATCATTCAATTAGGTCTTACATTTATGGATGAGAATGGTAAAACACCTCCAGGGATCACCACATGGCAGTTCAACTTCAAATTTAACTTACAGTAAGTGATAGCTATAGTAACAAGCTTTTCTAAATTACCTTTGAAACCAACTTGTTCTAAATTTTGACATATTTCAGGGAAGATATGTATGCCCAGGACTCCATTGATTTACTACAGAATTCAGGTCTACAATTTCGAAAGCATGAAGAAGATGGCATAGAACCATTGGAATTTGCAGAACTACTGATGTCATCAGGTACATAATTTAATAAATGGAAAGGTTACTTAATGCAGAAGTAATTAAAATATAATTTCACTACTTTAATACTAAATATTGCATGCATTATACTTTACCATACAATATCAATTATTTTGTGTTTACAGGACTTGTACTAATTGACAACATTAAATGGTTGAGTTTCCACTCTGGATATGATTTTGGTTACCTATTGAAACTACTTACTGATCAAAACCTCCCACAAGATGAAAATGATTTCTTCGAAAGCTTACGACTCTATTTTCCAACAGTCTATGATGTGAAGGTATTTCAACATTTTATATGTATTAAAATGTAATCAATATTTTATTTTTTCAAATATAAGAACTTGCCACATTAGGAAGGCATAATGACTATTTTAAATTGAAACATACTTTGACCACTAGTTTATAATGTATGGAAATGTAATTTCAAACTATTGTAACTTTCATTAGTTAAGAGATGGATATCTTTACAATTTGTTTACGTTTTTCAGTACCTAATGAAATTGTGCAAGAACTTGAAAGGTGGTCTGCAGGAGGTGGCTGATCAACTTGAACTGCGACGTGTCGGTCCACAACATCAGGCAGGATCTGATTCTCATCTGACCGGAATGGCATTCTTTAAAATTAAAGAGGTAAGCTTAATTTAACTATTACTGCTGTATCTAATTTGGCAGGTAATTCAAAATCTTAATTATAACTCTCAGTATTTGTCAAATGACTCAGATTGACCTACATTCTTCCATTGTGTAAGTTTGTACATATTAACAAATTTTCTCGCTTACATGTTAATAACAATAATCGTTTTTCTTTTTCTTCCAGATATTTTTTGATGACAACATTGAAAGTTCAAGTGGTCACTTGTACGGTCTAGGTGCCCCATTCTCTGTGAATGTGAACAACTTCCAAGACAACGGAGAAAATGGTAACTCCTCTTGATCCGGGGACTCTGTGTGTGCGAACAGGCAGACGCCGCAGCCGCGCTTGTTCCACCTAAAGGAGTGATTCAGCAATCACCTTTGTGCAGTGTACATAACTATGAACAAATAGACATTTATCATCAGGTTTTCATCAGAAATTGCTCCAAGTTTGTATGTTGTACCAATACCTTATTTACTCTGACTATAATGAGTCGAACCTACATGTTTTGGTATTAGAAATAGTGCAAGGAAAATAATGTTTTTATTTTTATACTACATTAGCATGTACATAGCTAGATGATTTGTTTAAATTAGGGTTTCATTAGAGAATTATCACTAAAAAGTACCGCATCGTGACATAACAATATGCACGTAACACAAAAGTTCTACTATGCATCCAAGACTATGCTGATACTGCTTTAACTTCGATTAAACAATATTTTTTTTATTAACTTACATGTTGGTGGGACTCAATATCACAGAGTTGAGAGTGTTGTGTAATAAAGTTACAATTAGTGTACCTGAATTAAAATGAATTGATCTTTATTAATATTTTGATACTAATAGTAACTTTAGATGTGTTTTAATTCCTATTGAATTTATCTAAGATCAAATTAAAGTGTTATAAAATTGATGAAGTCATAAAAATTTTATTCTAAATTGTAAATAGACTCATAATCATCTTGAATCTTTATTATGTGGTTCTTCTTTTGATTTGACAATGATATTTTAATGAATTTTAATAATGGATTTATGATAATGAAATAGTTTACGTATTTGATACATAATAATATAGTTTAAGTAACTTTCTTTTTTAGCCTGTACGATTATTTTTATGGTCCTTTTAAGAATACTTTGTATCTATTGGCTTAACAAATAGCAAAGGTGATAAAAGAATTTTCCTAAACGCAGATTTTCATTTCATTACCACTGTTAGGTTTGCCCTTACTGTGATGATAAAGCCCTTAATGGGCAACTGTATTAGTTGCCCGCTCAGTTTACATGCAAAATAGATTCTTATAAATAGATATTATAGAAGTTCTGATGGTTAATAAAGTCAAAACCATCTTTAATGAAGTCATAACTTCACTAAGACTATTAGTAATTTCCTCTCACTTGTCGTAAGAGGACTTTATTACAAAAACATAGATCCACGGCAAGCATGAGATTTTAATCATTTGACTGAACTATCCTCAAAAGCCCTGGCTGTATGCACAAATGCTTTTGACTAGTTTATGTACAAAAAAGCAAGTTCTGTCAATGTCATTCTCACTCATTCATCTGCATTCATCAGCTGTTTGTTGTCTGTGGTCAACTTGCAGTATTTTGTGCGGCGTTTTTGAGCTAAATATTGAAAGGAAATAAACCGCATTACAAATTGCATTACGTTTTTGGCCTCTTGTACTCATCGTTAAAGTAAAAAGTTACCTAAATACTCGCAAACACGGCTTCTATCCAGTACGAAGAGGTTAAATTTAAAACGGATAACTATCTTCTAAAGGTGTATAATTTCGCCTATCTTAAATATTTAGCTTGTATCAATTGGTGTTTAACCTCTTAACCAACTAGATATCTCATTTTTTAACGTTTCAAGATGCCTGCTGCTAGTTTTGGGTCCCTTGTTACAAGTGCACTGAAAGAGGATTGTGCCATCAAAAATGTCTGGAATCACAATCTTCACGAGGAATTTCATGTCATCCGGCAGGTACCTACATAATCTATTGCTTTATTGAGATATATTTACTCGTTTATTATTACTATAAACACAATTTGGATCTACAAAGTCAATACTTTTTTATGTACAGCTTTCTATCAGAGTAGAGATTTATTTTTCTACTATATGCTAAAAGCTAAATAACACTGGTTGTGGACACAGCAGTGTGAAATGTTAAAACTTTAAATTTTCAGGTTGTTCAGAAATTTCACTGGGTTGCAATGGATACAGAGTTCCCTGGTGTTGTTGCAAGACCTATTGGAGAATTCAGATCTACTGCTGACTACCAGTACCAATTATTAAGGTAATTATCCTAATCAACATTGAACTGGGACCATCTAGAAATTATTGTAATTGTGTGGCTTAATGCTTTCAGATGTAATGTGGACCTGCTGAGAATCATACAACTAGGTCTTACCTTCATGGATGAAAGTGGCAAAACTCCTCCAGGCTGCACAACATGGCAATTCAACTTTAAGTTTAATCTACAGTGAGTATTCAAACCTTTTTAAGATCTGTACTGAACACTTGTTAATCTATTTTAAATTAAAAGAGTCAATTTCAAAAATTAAGATTGATTAGTTAAAAATTATTATACCCAACAATTCAAGGGACTAATTGGGGAATTATGAAACCATTCTCTAATGCATTTGTATTTTAGGGAAGATATGTATGCCCAAGATTCTATTGATTTATTACAAAATTCTGGGTTGCAATTCAGAGAACATGAAGAACATGGCATTGAACCTTTGGAATTTGCAGAGTTACTGATGTCATCAGGTAAGGATTCTTTCAAAGCAAAAATTAAACATCTAAGTAAATATTAAGAAATATCTTAGAAATCTAAACCAAATTCTTTTTTCCAGGAATAGTGCTCATGGATAATATCAATTGGTTGAGTTTTCATTCTGGATATGATTTTGGCTATTTATTAAAACTTCTCACAGACCAAAACCTACCCCAAGAAGAAAATGACTTTTTTGATAGTCTGCGTCTATATTTCCCTACAGTTTATGATGTCAAGGTAAGTTTATAAATTAAAAAAAATAAGAAGAGTCCTTCAGGTTTTTTATTTTTTTTTTATTTTATTACAAACATATCTATCTTGATCTATTTTCAGTATCTGATGAAATTGTGCAAAAACCTAAAGGGTGGTTTGCAAGAAGTAGCTGACCAACTTGAACTGCGGCGAGTAGGACCACAGCACCAAGCCGGCTCAGACTCCCATCTCACAGGAATGGCATTTTTCAAAATAAAAGAGGTAAACAAATCTGCATATATTTAAAGTCTATTATCTATTACATTTTTTGAGTTAATATTTAACTAGAATTATAATAATTAATCTTTATTTAATAAGATTATTGCTCTTTTCAGATATTCTTTGATGGCAACATTGAAAGCACAAGTGGTCACCTTTATGGATTAGGTGCACCCTTTTCTACTAATGTCAACAATTTCCAAGATAATGGAGAGAATGGAAATTCGTCTTGATCTGCCGAGTCATTAGTGTAATTTTAACACCACAACCGTTCCATTTACTGGAGTGAACTTGAGTAAAATTGTGATTATGTTATGTACCTAACATGTGCAGGATGATTATTTTTTTCAATGTGAGGAACATAGACTGTTACACTGCACAGTATTTTTTTTTTTTTAAATAAGGGTATATTAATGTTTTATTGATGCAAAATTTCAACTATGCTACAACACTGTTCAACCACTGTTACTTCCACAGGCACATCCTATTATAGAACAGTATTTACGAGGGGAATATCTAAATACCTAATTCTACCAATTCTCGTTTAGATATTTTCGTAGCTTGAGATGAATCCCTCAGAGTCAGGCCAAAGTTATAAATTCTGTAAGTTGAGCTAGGTAATCTTTAAGTATTATTAAGATTTAATTCTTATACATATTTATAAATAGGAATCTACCTTGACATTGTGATAATGAAGGCATGAATGAAGCTAGTCAGCACTTGTAAGTGATTAGATTGTTACGATTTTAAAATTTAATATCGGCTTAGATTTCAAAATTAATATAAGAAAAAAAATGTCATTACCTATTTCTTTGAAACAAGCTAGCACGCCATACAAATCTGTTTAGTAATTAAAATCAAAAGAATGATCGTGCCAGCTTTTTTGAAGCTAGGTAAGCCTTCTTGTACAGATAGTTTAATAAAATACGGTTTATAATATACAACTGTCTATTCACTTTGCCCGAAACCCAAAAAAACTTTAATTCCGGACTTCATTTGCCCGCGTCGTGGTAGAACTTGATATATGATACGAGATAACAGTATGAAATAAAAGGCTAGATATTGATAAAATTCACTTTATTTTTTGTATAAACTGACAGAAACCTTTTCATGTCAATGGACATTATTATGGTAGGCAATCATTTAGCAATCAATACTTTAGGGAATGTTAAAATCTTCCTAATCTTCGATTTTCAATCTTGCTATTTGTTTTGCAATAATCAGTATTGATCCTAACCACACTCAAGATCAATGCAAGTGTAAAAGTAATAAAATAAATTCAAATTCAATTCAGTTTACCGTGTGTGTAAAAACATTATGCAACTGGGACCCTCTCACATGATAACTGTATTATGTTATGGTTTCATTTCTTCTTTTTCTTTTGCTTCTGTGCATTGTCGGGAGTATTCTCTGCTTTGCGCTTCCCAGCGTTCGCGCCTTTATTGGCATTCCCGCCAGGAGTATTCTGATTTGCATTTCCACTCTTTTTCTTTTTCTCAGCGCGTTCTTTTTCTTCCAATTCCTGATTTTCTCTCTCAATTAATGTGATAAGGGTGTTACATCTGAAAGAAATGAAATGTGACAGATATAATTAACACCAACACTCAAAACATAACAAATGGCTTATAATAGATTACGCAATTAAAACGGTTAAGTTTATTTGTAATACCTCGACTACATTATGTACTCGCTTCGACGCGTTGTAGACGCGCGATCTAGTTAGCCGAATAATGTAATCAGAAGCTTCGTGTTCAAACTTCGGAGCACTTCGAGTCTTTTGACTAGGGCGCAAATACCGACAACTTTTGGAAGTCAGATGAGGCGAGGCTAGTTTACTCTGGTTCGAGATGAAGTGCGTGACTACACTATCTACTTCGATTAACATCATGAGTAGTGTAGCTAAGTATCACGTTTATTACTCTGCCTAATGCCTAAAGTCCGGTCGCCGAGCAGTTAGAATTTCGTCCAATGACCCCAAGCTACCTATACTTATCGCTCGCGCGTAATCATATTGCTGCCGCGACTGTGCGACAGTGCGACGGGCGGCCGCAGTGTGTGCGAGCGCAACAGCAATACAATTACGCGTGAGCGATAACGATGGGTAGGTCGGGGTCGTTGGACGAAATTCTATGTGCTCGGCGACCGGACTTTAGCCCCCAGAGGATGATGACACTCACCTGCGCTGGAGCTCGACGGCGGTGCGCGACTTGAGGAACCAGTCGAAGCGGAACTGCGGCGCCGCGTGCACGGCAGCGCGCAGCTCCTCATACACGTTCTCCTTGTCGAAGCCCAGCTTGTGCAGCATGCACACCAGGAACCTGGAACCAATGTGGACATTTAATTTAGCTCCTGCTTCAAAAGTTCGCTTGTTTCAGCCAAATGACTGCTGGACAAAGAACTGAAGGATTCCCTACATATTTAAAGAGCAAGAGATAGACATGTGTTTACAACCATCGCGTTCACCGAAAATGTCGAAATAAAATCCAGTGTAATCAGGATTAGTATGATTCTCATTGTTTGACTTAAAGACACTGCTATGTACAGTCGCGGAATGAAAAGGTTTGTCACCTTAGTGTCGGTTTTCGCTTGCATTTGAAAACTGACGAACCTTTTCATTCCGTGACTGTACATGGACCTAGAACTCGTGAAACACATAAAACTTAGATAATTTACCTGTCCTCTTCTTCCACATAATTTTTGCCTTTATTTGTACCATATGAGATTCTCAACTGATGGAACGGTGCTCTATAGCGGGCCATCTTCGCATCTAACGCTTTTTTTATTGAGGCTCTTCTCTGTATCTTTGCTTCTCCCCTTTCTATCTGTCCCATAATACGGTCCACATCTTGAAGTTCGTGACATCTTTCCCAGAACACAGCTGAATATTCCATCACCTGAACAAAGGAAGTTATAAAGAATGTTATTATTATTATTTTGATTTTAAAACTCGAAAAAACTTCCAAGATTTTTTGAATATTCCTTCCTACAAGCAATCAGAAGTATGTTGAAGTCTTTACCTCTTCTGGTGTCTTTCCTTCAACATCTTTAGCAATGTTTTCAATGTCGTCTCTGCCATATTTCTCGTTAGCTTTGATGAACTGGTTGAAATCTCGTTTTGTCCAATTTGTGAACCCTATAAAAATATTTTGCTATTAGCGAACTATCAATGAAATACAGATAAAGTAATAAAATTGTATAAAAATAAAATAACCTTGAGTTAAAAGTTGTTCCTTCTCCTGAATTTCTTCTTCGGAAAGCGCTTCGGCGTCGTCAATTTTGCGTTGCTCTTCTCTCTGAATTTTTGCAGCATCTGGCCCCAATTCAGGATTACGAGGCACCTTGTACCTAATAAACATTTGTAATTATTGAAATGTAAATCATAACGTGGTCTGATTGTAGAATTCAGGCAAAAGCTTAAACTTCTTTATTAACTAGCTTTCCGCCCGCGGCTTCGCCCGCGTGGACTTTTGTCTGTCACAAAAAAACTTTATCGCGCGCGTCCCCGTTTCAAAAACCGGGATAAAAACTATCCTATGTCCTTTCCCAGGACTCAAACTATCTCTATGCCAAATTTCATCAAAATCGGTTCAGTGGTTAAGGCGGGAAGGCAAGACAGACAGAGTTAATTTCGCATTTATAAATTAGTATAGATTCTGTGTTACCGCAGCATCAGTGAATAACCGTAACCCGCTTCGTTATAACCGCATGTTTTGAGTTACAAGTAAAAATGTTATGATACATACCCTAGAGTTTTTCTGTAGTGGTAAATTTCTTGATCAAGAAGTTCAAAAAGTCGGGGCGGGAAGAACTGGAAATCTTGCACGATCGGCTGCTTCGGGGGTCTCGGAGCCTGAAGGAGCAAACAAGAAAACGTCAAATATTACAAGGCAAAATAAATGCGTATGATGGATGTATAATGTAATAAAATATGAGAGGAAAGTACATAAATACAGAAGCATACTTAAGTGTAATTTTAAGAAGCAAAAACCACCAATTATTATTATTATTATAAGTAATCGCCTACTGCAATAGTATAAAGAGCTAATAAAAAGATAATACATAGATGAGTGAATGACGTATCTGATAAACATAACAACCACCACCAAAATAGAATGAACTTCAAACCTGGCCATTTAGCTCTTTACACTTATTTACCTGTACCTTGGGCGCCTTGGGTTCGGAGACACGGAGTGCCTCCCTGAAGTATGCGTCTACCGCATAGTTCGCTTTGCGCTCACGTTTCGGGGGCTCTATCCAGCTACCCATGGGAATAACTTTCTGTTTCTCCCTATAATCCTCACCTGCCAATAAAAGCTCATTAGTTGGGATGTTTTGTTAAACAATCTAAATAATAACTTAAATACATACCTTCGAATTGATATACCGAATCGGTTGCCGCGCCGGGAGTGTCCATAGAAAATGCTCTCAATGAGGACTCTCCTAGACTCTCTAATTTTTGCTTAAGTTCTTCAGTCTACAATATTAAAAAAAATTTAAAATCACATTTCAGCAAAGCATTCATGAATTTTAGTGAAGCATTAATATAAGTTACCTTAACTTCTCCCTTAGCCAATATGGTGTCTATATCTTCATCAGTGATTTCAGAATCTTTTGACGAAAAGACGTGGTTTGCACCATGTCTAATCATGTTGAGCATTTCATCTTTGTTTAACTGATTTTTAGTGTCAACTAGTCGGCCAGACTGAATAACCAGTTTGTCCAATCTTAGTTTCACTTCAGCACGCTCAACAATTTTTTCTTCAACTGTATTGTCTGTTATGAGACGAAACACGCGCACCTAGAATATTGAAACAGTAAGCTTTTGGTCGGCAAGAATCTACATTTGAAATGTTCAACTAACAAACAGACAGAAATAAGTACAAACCTGTTTCATCTGTCCTATACGATGAGCTCTGTCCATAGCTTGCAAATCCATCTGTGGGTTCCAATCGGAGTCATAGATGATGACTACATCGGCTGATGTTAAATTAATACCAAGACCACCAGCTCTTGTAGACAACATGAATACAAACTTTTCACTTCCTTCAGCATTATACTCTTCAATTTGTCTATTTCTATCTTCATGAGGTGTTTGACCGTCCAAGCGGCAGTACTGAAAGAGAATAAATGTGTCAGTAATGGATAATGATGACCATAATTGGCATAACACAGTGCGTGTGAATAGGGTGACTGTAAAAGTGCTTAAAATAATCAAAAACTCACTTTGTACTGTCTCCAGAGACAATAATCTTCTAAAATATCCAACATTCTTGTCATTTGAGAGAATATGAGCACTCTGGAGCCCTGCTCTCTAAGTTTAGGCAGCAGCTTATCGAGGATGGCCAGTTTGCCACAGTTGTACACCAAGTGCTCGTCCGTGGTGTAAGGCGGGCCGGGCTCGGCGCCGTCGAATAGGTACGGGTGGTTGCAACATTTACGCAACTGCATCAGAATATTTTGTAACCTCATTTTCTCGACTTTTCCAGCACCATTCACTGGAAAATTCAACAATCATTAGGACTATGGCAATCACAGTGAATCGCGTGGCAGGTCACCAATGCGCTGGACCGACTAAGTGAAAGCAGTAGTGGGAGACGGCTTATGTGACTGCACCAGACAGTCTGCCAATAGAGAGAGATGGAGGGAGATCGTGCGGAGAGTTGTATCCGCCTCTACAACCGATGTGAACAACGCCTCAACGTGACCACGACCGCTCTGCCAAGAGCATAACGAATAAGAAGAAGAATTACAGTGAATTATCAGTTGCTCAACACAAAAATTTCTTTTCTCTATGTCATAACTTTGCATAAACTTACCAACATCAATATCTTTCATCAAAACCTTTGTATACCACTCTCTTTGCATTTTGCTCAAACCCACATAAACTTTGACCTCCTTTTTGGGTTTCAGTTTTTTTTCTACTTCAGATTTCAAACGTCTCAGTAAAAATGGTCTTAAAACGGCATGTAAACGTGAAACCAACTGGTTATCTCCCAAAGCTGCATTTGTGTTGAACCATGAGTCGAAATCCTAAAATTATCAATATTATTAAAAGGTATTTCCACAACAACATGTACCCTACATGAATAAATGGTCCATTACAACTTTACTTACATCTGAGCTGTTAAAAACATCAGGCAAAAGGAAATTCAAAAGTGCCCACAACTCATGAAGATTATTTTGTAGGGGGGTTCCAGTCAGAAGCAATCTGTTCATGCTTTTAAACTCTCTCAACAGTTCCGAAAGCTTGGACTTTTCATTCTTGATTCGATGAGCTTCATCAATAACCATGTATCTCCAGTTGAATTTTTTAAACACCGATTTTTCTCTAATAATCATTTCATATGATGTTATACAGACATCCCAATTCCCAGGCATCAAGGTTTCTCTGATAAAAGTATTCTGTAAAACAATAAAATAATATAATTAGTGGAAACTTATTTTTTTGTTTTCAATCTAGTTCATTAATAATATTGCTTGTTTCTTTCTACATAGAGTTCAAATATAGGAAGAAACAAAATAGAAAAAAAGATCATTACAATCATTAGCAAGTTGTTTCATCATTGTAATGTATAAAATAATAAAAAAAATGCTTAATAAGTTATAATCATTAATGCCATTATAATTATCAATAAAAATGTTAAATACTAATGTTACTGGATTTAGAAGTATCAATAAATAAATGTTTACCCTTGTTTCTTGGTCACCAATTAGACAGACAGCTTTCAAGGAAGGACACCACTTCTTGAATTCATTCATCCAGTTTGTGAGAGTTGATTTTGGCACTATAACAATATGTGGCCCAGGGACATTTCTGAAAATGTTGTTAATATTGTAGAATTCCAGGAAAAAAATGTATTTGTAGGAATAGTGGTATTTCTATTATATACTTACTTGAAATGTTTCATATATCCAAGCAAGGAAATGGTTTGTAGTGTTTTGCCCAGACCCATCTCATCAGCCAATATTCCATTGATTCCATTTTCATACAAAGAGATCATCCAGTTTAGACCACGAACTTGGTAGTCACGCATTTCACCATTTTTGACATAGTGTGGTGAAGCTTCAAAACGAAATATTGTTTTCTGTTTAGTGTTTGTTTCGGCAAGCAATTCTTCATCTTCTTCTTGTTCAGTTTTACGGTGTCGATGGCTGTGGAATAAAGTGATTATATTTTGGACAAGATTATATAGAATTATATTATATATAATAATATAGAATTGCATTCTTAATTTGTTTAGATTTGCATAAAATGGAATGAGGTTAAATTAACAAGTTCAATCTAAGTACTCACTCTCCTGCTCCTCCAGAGGTATCAAGGTCTTTATTCTTTTTTGGTCTTCCTGCTTTAGGTTTTGGTGGGCTGTTTGATTTCGGGGCATTAGTCATGAAATGAGAAAAGATCTCGGTCTGCTTGAGAAGAAAGTCGAACCTTTTAGAACGGTCAGTTTCTATTTTACTTTCGAAATCGCCCTCTTTGCCTCTAGATGAAGTAGTGTCACTGGATGATCCATTCTGTACGAAAAATTATCATTAGCATTATACGAACATCTCTGCTTCTTTATTTAGATGCGCTAAAGAATAAAATAGCACGGTTATGACTTTTACCGAATTATCCCCAACATCTGCGACATCCATTGCTTCTTCGTTTTGCGACATGATAGAAAAAACAGTATTATTCACTAATAACAGCTACTTATCTCAACAATCCTTCTAACATCACGAAAATACGAGTATTCAGTGTAATTATCGGGCGCGAAAATCAGTCACTAGCAAAATATGGCGGCGTCAGCCGGCAATAGACTAAAGATTTATGTCACTGAGGGAGTGAGAGTGAGGGCATAGAGAAAAGTAATACATAGTAGCGATGGGCGTTATTCGTTATCACTGGTTATTAAACGAGTGATTAGCCTGACCAGTGATCACTCGTTATCCAAAAACGCCTAAACTAGTTTTTTTCTTAACGTCATACAACGTTAGAATCTCTTCGTTATTCAACACGATTGCTTCCACAACGCTCTAAAGGTAAACTGAATTCACTCTTAAGCAAACAACATAAGGTAGATGTTTGGTTGACACAAAAAATAACGTGTTTCCCGCTTCGTTATGACAGTTTTGAGGACAACGTCGTACATTGACGATTCTTAAACATATTTTTTGTAACCTAAAGGAGTAAAGCGAGTAATGTATGGTGTCCAAATAATAAGGATCGCAACGAATCGAGTGCGTGTGCGAGTGAGAAAGCCATAGGACGTTAACATAAGTGTGGATGAAATAGGTATAATCTTCGTCGTACGTTAGATATTCAATGGAATTTGAGTCTTATTTTGAAGGTCATAAGTTCCTAAAGGCCTTGCAGCTAACCAAACACCTAACGTTATTATTATCACTCTTGCTTGAGCGTTGTGGAAATAACTTCGTTTAAAAAAAACTAGTTTTGAAAACGTTATTCGTGATTCGAAAACCGTCGCGTTTCGTTATTTCAAAAACCCATAACGACACATCTTTAATACATAGAGTGAGGGAGTGAGCGATGAGCAACACAACAAAGAGCAATCATAGACAAAGTGAGTTCTCGATCCTCGACAATGACAATCGACTGCTCTTGAAATCGTCTCTCTTTTTTAAAAGCTCACGAATCTTGCTATTCGCCGAGAATTCAAAATAAATAAGCTAAATACATGCGTTTATACAAATCCGTTCCGTTTGTATTCACATTGACTTGACTCATAATGTAAAAGTTTATAAAAGTAAAAGCAGCACGAAACTCGAACCCTCATCAAGCTAGTCCTTCTTTTTTTTTTTAAAGTTATTATCGTTTTCTTCGTATTTGCATCGTATCATAATCGTATAAAACATTCTGAATGAACTAGGCCCAATTCCTAATCTTACAAAAAAAGTATAATGTCAAAATGTCATTGTCAAAAAAATATAACCTAAAAAATTCTCAAAACCAAGCCGTCGCCAAAATAAAATAAGAAGAAGAAATTTAAAAACAGTAATTTTGGATTTTTGAAAAATAAATAGGAAGTATTGTAAAATTAATCACAACAACTACAAAAATGACAATGGCTTTAAAAATTTTACGCTATATCAGTTATAGTCGTCATACAAACTACACAAATATTTTGTTGAAATCTACACAACCAAATGTATTACAAAAATCACAGAGAAATCTACATGTTACTAATTTAACACAGAGAAAAATGTTCATGGAAACTGAAAATCAATATGCGTACAGTCTAATGGAAAAGAAAGGTTATGCTTTGATTTCTCTATCTAATCCTAAGTTAAGCAACTACTGTGAAGTTGACAAAGAACATTTTGATAAAATTATGAATGAAAACTGGTCAAAACAATCTCCCTCGTTATTATTTGAGGCTTTCTTAAAGTTAGCTATATTTAGCTATGACAACAACTTAAATATATCAAATAAAATATTTGATTCATTTATAGACAGTCTTACTGATAACATAGGACTTGCTACAGACGAAGAACTTAAATTATTATTCCACTATTTACTCAAATGGCCAGAAACTGAGTCAATCAGAACCAGAAACTACATAGAAGTTTGGGCTGCACTAGATGACGAGTGCTTAAACCGGCTAAACAGATGGTCCTTTGATCAAATGTTGGGTTTTGTCTCCATGTTTTACATGCTGAATGTAACAAAATATAGTGATTATTGTTTAAAGTGTATACAAAAGCTAGCATACAAAGCAAAACACTTGACACCAAATCAATTGGTTGAAACCTTGTTCTTTGTTGGAATCATGCGAAAATCACCAAATGATATGCATGCTTTGGAAATTCATCTTGATAAACTTTTCGAAAGCTTCTCAATTGATGAATTAGCTATTATGTCTATGGGGTTTTTCAAGAGTAAAACCCCAATAAGGAGTAATGATTTAGTTTCTAAAATAGGTGATAAAGTTATAGAGCAATCTAAAGATGTACATGAAGTATCACTGGCTGCACTACTTAAAATTATAAGATACTCCAACAAAGCACTAGATGGTCAAGTATACAAAATATTAGATGTACTCCAACATGAAATACCTAGATTATCTGTCATGTGTAGGGTCCACTTGGCATTACTGGGAACTGCAACCCTTTCATTACATAAAGAATGTTTACATAAGATAGCAATGTCTACTTTAAGTGAAATTGATAAAACAAGACTGAAAGATCTAGAGAGATTAATCTTGACATTTGGTACCTTAAATTTTGCACCTGAAACAGAAACTTGTTTATTCCAAAAAGTTGTAGAAGAGCTTCGAAAACCAGAGCGATTACCAGAAATTGAGAAACATGGCAGGTCTTTTGCATGTTGTGTCTCATATTTAGCATATTTGAAGATTTATCCTTTAGATCTTATGAATAAAGTGTTGAGTCCAGAGTTTTTAGAAAGGACTTATGGTAAACACCACATAACATATGGACGAGAAGTTTTAGCAATACATAATTCAGCGAAAATATTTTGCTCTGAAAAAAATATGAATTATCTTAGCGATAAATGTGCTACGTCCTTAGCAAAAAAATATACTGATTATGTACCAAATGAAGATTATAAAAAACAGTACAATGTGAGTGAAAGAATGTTTTTAGATGTTATGAAAACTTTGAAAGATAACAGAGGTGGTAATGAGTATGTTGTTGGTGGACATATTGTGACACATCACCAAAGAGGAGGTAATTAATATCTACACAATAATTCGTTTCTTCTCTTTACAAATAAAAAATCAAACATATTTTTATGCAATTTTCCAGATGTCATTGTATGCAACGATCATGATGATCAACCAATGGAAGTAAAAAAACATTTTAGCTCAGTTCCATTTGGGAATCTACATAAACCACCTGATGGTAATAACTGGGTAGCATTAGTAGTTGCGGGGAGAAACACAATGATCCAGGAGACAGGCACACCTACCGGGCCTTTTGAAACAAAGGTCAGAGAACTTGGAGCATTGGGCTTCCATGCTGAGTTGGTAAGTGAAACTTCTATTTTCATTGCCATTGTGTGTAATTTACTTACCAGTGTAAGAAAGCTAAACACTGATCTACTAACTCTAGGAACTTCTAGAATGGGGATCATAAAATACACTCAAGTTATTTTAAATTCTTAACATTTATTTTGATGTAAAAATTTGTCACTATCAAATTTAAAAAAAGAATGTATTTATAATTTCAGGTGTTATGGTCAAAATATACATTACTGGAGACGAAAGAGGCGAAAACTGACTATTTGAACAGTCTAATCAAAAGTGCCATTCACAATGGTAAAAAATATGAAATTAAATTAATTTAATTAAATGCATATTGTTTAAGTTATAGTGGAATAAAAAAGTTAAGTTGTTACTAAGTTCATCTTTCCATAACATGAGCGTCGATACTACCTACCTACTTCTATTTGTGAGTACACACTCCACACCACCACTCACCATGAGTCTATTCATCTATTGATTACCTACTTACTCCCAAATAAGTGTTAGATTTAGAATTTCAGAGTAAAACAAGCGCGACTATGATATTAAGAAGTAAGTAGTAGGTAGGAATCCATGTATGATATCATAAATCAAAGATAGGATTATTTTAGTTCAAACTTTTTAAAGTTGGCGCTCTCTAACTCAAATTCTAATTATGCTAAGTACTTATACGTTAAAATTTACCTTTCTTTAGATAAGTATCTTCCTATGCATCACTTATCACGTAAATGCGACGAAGAGTTACTGTCGCACTGCACCCAATGCTCCGACTGATCCCAGCACCCAAAATATTTCTGTTTCAAGTACAATAACTTGATATTCTCGGGAGGGCCGAGTCCTGGGACAGGTTTAGGTCGATTGTTGTCTTCCGCCTCCCTTTTTGAACCCAAATATAAATATTTGTCCGTCCATTTTATGGTTTTCTTCTATAAAATGAAGTAGCAATAGAAGTAAAAGAAGATAGCTTTAAAAAAAGAAGGAATTCGGCTTGAATAAAATCATAATATCCCCTTGACTCCCGTTATTCGTTTTCAATCTAATCGAGAATTCATATTTGTGTAAGATACCTACTTATTGTACATTATATTATTAGATTATATTTTTTATTAAACTAAGCACATACTTTACTCAAAATATCATCGGCATCGGTATATTTTGAGTTGTTCTGCGATTGTACGAATGGCCACTTGTGCTTTTCCGTATTTAATTCCACAACGTGAATACACCACAACTTCCAAAATACCTACGATATCAAAACATGTAAGTAGCGTAAAATATACTTGTTTCTTGCTTACCAAAATCAATTCAGTCGGAAAGTCTACATTCTAAAGTGAAATCAAGAAAACCGAAAAACTTTTTACCCGTCTTTTGCTCCATTGTCCTAATTCAAAATATCTCGTGGTTATCATATTAAAACAGAGTTTAATAGATTGTCGTTTGCTTTTTTTGAATACTGTGAGTGTGGTTGTGTCGAGTGGGTAAAAATAATCGAACGACAATGATATTGATTTATCTGACCGTGTTAAGAGATTCTGGGCATTTGACGTTTTAACCATTAATTTTCTCGGTGTAAGGGCTAAAAGCAAGCGATAGAATCGATTTTAAATTACTATTACACACTAAATAATAAGTAAGCAGGTAAATCCACGTAAAGGTAAATGAACTCTGTTTATATTAAAGCTGTTAGGCTGTTACCAGAGAGAGACTTAAACTTAATTGATAAGTACCTACAATGCATACTTTTACGTTAATATAATAAATTCTGATAATAATTACATAATAACGAATGTGTTAGGTACCAATTCCACAACATTCAGAAGGAGCTAAAATTGAAATGAACTTACAAATTATCACAGAGCATAAATGTTTTCCCGCCCGCGTAGTTTCCACAAAAGGGCTTTGGATTAATATTGTCTCGGCGTATTCTTCGTCGCAGTCCAACGATTTCGAAGAATTACTACGAAACATATTGGTATGGGCACAGTATAGGATAGTAGTGATTTAAAAATATAAAGTTTGAAACATTATGAAACAAAGAATATATTTACTCTGACGAAATGAAATTATATAATTACGTTATGAAATGTGAAAAATGACAAATAAATATGACTTTTATGAAGTCTGATCGGTTTCCATAGATTTATATAATAAGTTCGCATCCATTAACTGCTTAATCTAACTAAGGTACCTACCTATACCAGATTTAGTTCCAACGGGACACAATTTCAACGGGACACATTTTCAATCAGACATGGGTAATATCAGTAATATACAGTTTCCGATAAAGCACTGCAAGCACTGTTCAGTGCTCCAGAAATAGTGGAGCTGCTCCATGCCCACCAGTGTGCACTGAAGAGCACTGAGTAATGACCGTAGAGCTTTAACGCCGTGCCATCGCGCCCTTAGAGGGTTAAAGCATCCCGCTATATTATTATACGTGTGTACTATTCTAAGGAGCCCGCTTTCGGGGTCTTCGGTATTCTGCGTGATTCTGCGCCCTCGCCCTCGACTTAAGTCGGTGGTATTTAACAAACATTTACTTAGGTACCTCATAGCTACTAGTAAAAACACGCTACACCTTATTAGGAAATAGGTCATAGTACTTAAATAAATAAAATAGACGATGATTCTGAAAGTTACAATTTTATTATCCATCAAAGGAAGAAAACAGTTCTATGTAATAAAAAATAAAAACTGTTTAAGTATTGACAAAAAGTTTTATAAAATACTAGCTTTCCGCCCACGGCTTCGCGCGCGTGGACTACATTATCTACATATTTTACGGAACCCTATTTTTTTCCAAAATAAAATGTAGCCTATGTCACTCGTGGATAATGTAGCTTTCGGATGGTGAAAGAATTTTTAAAAACGGTCCAGTAGTTTTTTAGCCTATTCATTACAACCAAACAAACAAACAAAGTTTTCCTCTTAATAATATTAGTGTAGATGTAGATTTGTGCGGAGGTAAGTAATCGGAGAACTTTAAACAATGTTTAATGTAATAAAACACTTCAAGTCCTTTTAATTTCATTTATTTTTCTCATTAAAATAATATGACTTAGGCGATTCATTACGTCACTCAACGCAAACATTTCATTAAGTACATAAATTAAATTAATTAACCACGGGTGTATATTACGAAGTGAACAGCAATATTACCGTACAAAACATAAAATAATTGTGGTACCTTTGTATAAATAATTACATATAATAATAGAGATTAAGTATATTTTAAATTGACAGGCAACCAAATTGAATGCCATGGAGCTCTGGCATGATATAAATCTTTTTATACGAATAACTAATACATTGTGTGCCTATATTACATAACTTTGGTCGAACAGGCCAACTAAGATTTATTTTTATTAAAAGTATAATATTAATGTTTATTACATCTACTGTAAATAGGGCTTCACCATATTATTATCGACCAGCGTCCGCCTGTGAACAAAACAATAAAGTTATAATAGCAGCAAATTAAGTTATTTTTGACATAATTCTCCACCGTAATAATACATAAGTATATTTGTTATGAAGAAACCATCACCATTTGTGATATTCTCGTCAATCTCAAGTCGTTATTGGACTAGAAGTGAATTCATCAACCGTGATGATTAGGAAACGCTATTGCAATGCAACCGCCAAATTGTGTGCAATGAAGTTTTAAATACCTACTTATAATGAGGTTAACTAATGCAAATGTGCCGGTGATGACAGAAACTAATATTACATGCAAAGTGTTTGCATTATTTTAAAAACACCAAATTATGTGAACACCCCCGAAGAAGTAATAGTTCATAAAGGTAGATTATGTAAGTACTTCAAATGACGTGGTACTTGAGTTTTGCAACTTTTGGTATATTAATCGAGGGCGGCAGCGGATGAAGGTAGTTGCCGTATCTGGCATGAAAATTCTGATCTAAAGATGTATCGCTATCTTCGGTTAGGAGCAGACCCCTAGCGTTACTATATTTAGCTATAGCATCATCCTGAAAAACATACGCTTATTTATTAATCTTTCAAGGCCCGCGTATCTAGACACAATAGATAATCAATTGTTATGGCATTAATGTATGGGACTTTAAAGGTTAATATAGACAAAGTAAATGAGACAGTTAATTATTTAAAAAAAAAATTAAATGCTTTTTATTAAAGACCTACGTCCAGCAATAGTTTGAGCTATGGCCAAATACAATTATAGTTAAGTACACTATTCTAATAAACGTAACAAAAAAGAACATACACTCGAATTGAGAACCTCCTCCTTTTTTGGACTCCGTTAAAAATAGCTATGGACCAGTCGATTTATGTAAATGACTCGATAGATCCGGAAATATGGACATCGTACAAAAAATCCTATCCAGTTTATTTACTACAGAAAACAACGTCATCTTACCAAAGCCTCAGTCTTTTTGCGCAAATTGGATCTGGACAGCGTCATCGCTAGTTCGGACTGCAGCCGATTAGTGATGGGCACGTCGTCGGGCGCTCCGCCGTCGGGCTTGTCGGCGCCCAGGAAGTCCAGCTTCGTCGGCTCCCGTCGGCCGCCGCCGCCCGCGTACTCGCCTATGGTCACAGAAACAGGCCGCGCGAGCTTCTTCATAGTCGCAGTACCATTCGGAGCTCTCATAAAATAATTAGACGGCGGTTTCGGTGGCACATTCACTGGGTTCTTCAACTTATACGACTCCAACGACTCGAGCTCGGCTTTGTCATCCTTACTCTTTAATTTCAAGTGCGCGGAGTCCGCTTTATTATTGTAATCTGGTGTGGGAGTCCGAGTCAAAGTACCGTTTCTCAGTGTTTGTGATTTTATAATGTCTTGGAAAATTGGTTTGCCCATTGGTTTATTATTTGTTATTGCTTTGGCATCTCCGTTTTGGTGTCCGTTTGAAGTAGGCATCTAGAATATAATAATAAGCATTTAAAAAACAAAGCACATAATCTTCTATAATATAAAAATGAATCGCAAAATGTGTTGGTAAGCGCATAACTCAACAACGCCTGGACCAATTTTACCAATTCTTTTTTTTTTAATGTTCGTTGAAGTCCAAAGGTTCATAAGGCGAGAAAAGTTCGAATAATTTCCGGGAAAACCCCGGGCGAAGCCGCGGGCGGAAAGCTAGTATTACATAAAGATATGTAATGATAAACAAACTGACCGGTGGCGGAGGTGGTGGGTTGTCGGTGGCTTCCCGTTTCGGCGGCGCGTGATGGTTGGTGGTGGTCTCTGCAGAGTCGTACTCGGCCTTCTTCAATGGCAGGGTCTGTTTGCGATCCTGACAACAAAGATACAAAATGTTATAAAGTTATATTTTTTTACTTGGCTGTATTTAATAAATTACATTAATTAGTTAATTACTTTGTAAAATATACGTTTGTAAATATTTATCTGTTTTGAATACTATTAACATTCGTAAAGCCGTTGCAAATATCAACTTTTGAAACCCATAAAAACTTTTACTAATTGCAAAGCATAAATTTTATGTAATTGGCACATGCTTCCGGTCTGTTCTACGATTGCTACGACCAAAAAAATTCGTAGCAACCGTAGCTCGTAGTCGTGAGGTCCCGTAACCTAAAATAACGCGTTGAAGTCTTTTTGTAGTCGTAAATAAATCGTAGCAAGTGTGATTCGGTGAAGTCCCGTTTCCGATTCTATTGCGATCCTTTAAAATTTTCCTCACGCATAATAAATAATTTCGGAAAAATTTAGAAGCAGTCAAATCTTTAATTTCGTCCAGTATCTTGCTATCTTACTAGTCTTACTAATAATATGTATTATAAATGTGAAAGTTTGTGTGGATGTTTGTTGCTCTTTCACGCAAAAACTACTGAACGGATTTTGATGAAACTTTACAGTATTATTGTTTATAATCCAGAATAACATATAGGGTATAATTTATGACGATCTGTGACAAACTAAAATTCACGCGGGTGAAGCCGCGGGCAAAAGCTAGTAATTTCATAAGTCATCGTAAGTTTTACTTTCGCTAATCTTTGGCTCCATACATTTTGAATGAGAATCAATGTATAAATAGGTACTATCCAAATTCAATTTTTAAATAAAAATTCATTTTCAGTAGTATTTTTGTTTTTAGTCATGACCACAAGAAGAAATGCTACTGCTTATTTCATAAGGCAGCTAAATCAATAGAAGTTCTGAAGAAATTCAAATTACAATTCACACGAAGCTATACCACTCGTGTAGGTATAATTTGTGACATTCGTATGCAATTCGGAAATAGAGTGCTTAAAAAAAACGTCTCCGAGTCCTCTACGTCAATAGAAAGGTCAAACTACTTCACAAGATCTATACTTATCACTACAACTTACACTTTCCGGCGATATATTATTCAATCTTATGCGTTATATCAATGTACTCAGTATGATATTGTTTGTTTTATGCATTATGTCAAGGATAACCTGAACTAGCTGTATTTACTTTAGTGTTGCACGTACGCATCTTCATTAACAAATATTATACTTGCGCGATATAGGTAAGTAGGTACCTTACTTATGTTTGCTCCTCAAGGCATCAACTAGTGGTTTCATAGCTTCACTAACTGGACCCAGCGGCGGTCATAAAATGTATCGTTGCCGGCCAAAGATTATAATTATGTTGTTAATATTTGTGATTTGCATAAAATTCCCGCTTCAGTTGCTAGTCCGGTCAGATTGCAGTTAAGTTGTATTGATATGGATCTGGCTTTAGGTATTAGGTATTTCCTTGGGTAAAAGTTCCTAAGTATTTAGCAGAAACAAAATTAAAAAGTGCTAAATAAAGTTTATTTCGTCCGCTTCAAATATGACGAGATTTCGTAGATTGGGTAGAACAACTTTCATATGTAGCTACCTACCTACTTTGTTTTTTGTGCCCTCTATGAGTCCAAATGTTCACAAAAAATGTTTAGTTAGGCACTCTAGCACAGGTATATGATAGGACGATGGTGATATATTCGATAAGGAGATAAATTCCGAAGACATCTAACACTAAAACCTCAGAACGATAAGGAAAACTTACACGCCTAATGTTGTAAGTAATTCGTATCTTGTGGATTTGTAATGCACTAATAATAACACCGATTCTTGGAATTGGAATTATGAATAAGGTGATGTGATGTGACTACAGCAATACTATCGATTAACTACGTACATGTATCAGTCAACTGATCAAAAGATAACTCTCACACAAGTTCACAATGGATAGATTGTAGGAATAAAAGTAATAAATGAGACTTACTTCATAACACTGTATTACAACTAAAGGCTTTGATTTGTTATTCATCTTCATAGTTTTTAAGTCTTTATCCGTTCAAAGGTGGCACATAAGTGTTAAAGTTACAAACTTATAATAATTGCATCGCGTCACTGCTCAGTACGTAAATAGTTCTGTTCTAACAACGTATTCACAAAAGCGTTTTGAAATTACACAAATCACACATAACTAATAACAATGCGAGCATTTCAATGGTGCTTGAAAAACAAGTGAAGGTCAGGCGATAATTTTTCCGAGGCGCGGAAAATTGCGATAGTGATCAGAGAGCGCGCGGTCGCGGTCGCGGAGTGCAGCGCGAGGCAGGCGACTGACGCGCGCGCGCCCGGGCCCGCCGCCGCGCCGCGCCGCCGTTATCAGTGCAAGGCAGAAAGAAACATGCGAAATCATTGTGTGCCTCCAACCGTATACCACAGGCAACTGTAATGAAAAACCTATCTCACTAACCAAGTCCGGATCTACCGTTCGGTTATGTTGAATTTTAAAATACTTTAGCCCGATTCGATTTGAAAGAGAAACGCTATTGACAGATCGGAAACCTAGTTGTAGTTAAAGAAAATAGGTATACCTAATTAGTTTTTATTAGGTACTTTTAGTAGACTGTTTGATTGAGGTTTGATCAGAAATGCCTAACAGTTTGGCCAAGTATAAGAACCAAATCTAAAATAAAGCGCCGCCATATCTTAAACTGCATGCAAGTCCGATAAAGTGAGACAGCAATACCACGTCAATTTAATCAGTCAGTTCCTGAAAATCTTGGAATAGATCTATATCTTGATAATGAAATGGTCTGCTGCCGGTGCAATATCTTGTAGTCGGAAGAATAAAAATCAAAATACATTTTACAAACATAATATCCTAAATCAATAAATTATATCAAGCATGTGATTTACGATAACACGATAAAGACGATGCCACTAAAAGATAAAATACCAATGTAATTAACGTTTCATATCCAGAAACTATTAAGGTATTTTCTGGATATTTCTAACTATTTATATTTTGTAATATGTTCTTAAGAGAGTAAATATTTAATATTTATTGGTACTCTACCAGATCAAACCACCAATTTATCTGATACAGGAAAACTAAAAAGTGTGTATATCTTCCTCAATAGCACTTCAAATTAAAATAACTAAGAGCAGTAAGGTAATAGCCTCAGCGCATACTGCGCCACTAATTAACAAAACTGTTAAGTTAATAGCGTAAACTGATGCAATTACAAACGTTTAGTTAATACTTAAAGTAGGCGGCGAAATACCCTGTCCACCTCATCCTTCAACATTTCTTAAGATTGCTGTACGTAATTAAGGCAGTCCAGCTAGCAGTTGTCACATCACTGGTTGTTGCGTAACATATTGTCTAAACAAGCCAACACGAAAGATGCATACGCGATGCGACGCGACGCGCTTAGCCAACGATATTTTTAGATCATTCATTAAATTCTTATTTTTGGAGTACTCAAGTATGAAATGAATCTTCAAGGAAACAATAGAGTTATTTTTATGATTTCCTTAACATAACAAACAATATTATTTTGATTTGTATGAGATGATTGTTACTCAGAACAAAAATGTTTTCCACATATTGTTTACTATACTACACTAGTATTATGTCATCTGTACTACCTACTACATCTACTATACCTGCATTATCTCAAATTCTCAATATGGTTTATTTCATGGTGGAGATTTGTTAAATATCTCATGGTGTATGTATGCCTACTAATCTTATCTTAACACACGAACATACACCTAGCTACGTATCTAGAAGCAACGATGTAACGGTCCAATTGACTTTATGTAAGAATGCAGTAACTATTCGTGTCGGAGTGACCGTATTAATTTCGTAAGCTTCGTAATTATTGTCCCCTTGCAAAATGTTACATGGATAGAAAAAACATAGCTTACAAAAGAATGTGCTACTATGTTTCGGATTGATTAACGACGTCAATGCTAACTAACTTTATACAACAAAGACAGACAAGTCTATCTGTCTTACTTAATAGTACGAGAGCCCACGACCAAAATTTTTGTCTCATAGCAATACGGCCAAAACCGCATCAAATCGATAGATACGATTATCCTGAACTCGAAAATACCAATATCAGACATTTTCCGCGTAGCGTTTGATCTGACCGAATTTTCAAAATTGTCAAAGAATTTTACCGAACTGCATCATAGCAATATGTCTGATTTGCAGACTGTAGTTGAATGATAGTTCTGAGATACCGGAAACATTATTTTCAGACGTTAGTGGTGTAGCGCAAACCCGTAAAATCACTTAAAAAAATTAAAAATGAGACAAAAAAAATGTCTCATAGCAATACGTCTGAAAATCTTTTTTATTAGTAAATTTTGGTTATTTGATGCGAACAAAACAATTTTCAGACGGAAATGTGAACGCATTAAATTTTGAGATCGTTTTGAAAATGTTAACAAATTTTACCGATCGGTATCATAGCAATATGTCTGAAAATTGTTGGACATGATAAAATAAGTTGTCCACATGTGCAAAAAAATTATATCAGACAAATTAAGTGTAGCACCTTCTCTATCATACAACTTTTTGATACACTTAAAGTGTCTGAAAACAGGTTTTAGGTAATCATGGCAGCAATACAAAAAGTTAAAAAAAATAATTATCCGTATTGCTATGATACAGGTCGGCTAAATTTGTTGACATTTTCAAAAATGCGCACAGGCTATATGCTACGCGCAAAATGTCTGAAAACAAACTTTTTCGTAATACAATTATAAAATCTATGTACATTTTCACTATCAGACGTATTGCTATAATACCGACTGTCTTTTTTTTTTGACACAGCAGAAATGGCCTCCCACTCAGTTGCTACACTTTCGACCGTTACTACACACCTAGTCGGGTTCAGAATCATACAATCTAACGATTTTATAGGGTTTTTGCCGTATTGCTATGACACATGGTTTTGGTCGTGGGCTCTCGTACTATAAGACGTGATTTTGTTTCCTTAAAATGAAGTTCCTATTCCTAAAGCATTTTACATTACCCTATATCTTTGAAAATTTGTTAATAATGTATAGGTACTCTAAATGCAGATTGACGAATTGTTTCATATTAAAAATATTTTTGAATAGGTATCATGAAATGGAACGTGTTTGCACGTTTGCCGATATCATTCACTCATTTGATATCATTATTTGTGGAAAATATTTTGCTAAGACGTGGGATTAATCAACTGTTCAGCCTGAGTGTCATATTTGTTTTGAGATGGCCTTTGTTTATGTGCTGACATGTTTCTAAACTATTCTCAAAACATGGGCATTGTGTAAGTAGATATAACATGTACACAGTCACTTGCAAGAAAGAGAAATGTGGGACTAGAATCTGATTTAATATTCATTAGGTACTACTTTTTTTTAATCAAAATAAAATCGGCCCCCCTTGTGTTTTTTTCCGTATTTATAATTTCCACTCGCTCCACAGCCTCCTTAAATCATATAATATCTGTATAACCCTTACCCTTGACATCGGTA
Source organism: Ostrinia furnacalis (assembly GCF_004193835.3). NCBI lineage: Eukaryota > Metazoa > Arthropoda > Insecta > Lepidoptera > Crambidae > Ostrinia > Ostrinia furnacalis. Next base: position 508,964 of record NW_021131365.1, on the reverse strand, counting down.
AGATTTTTAGAATGAATAGCTGTTATTTAATTAGATGTATGAATGGTAAATTAATTCTCATATTTCATTCATAATATAAAAGGCGTAAGAAACACGTAGGTACACCAACATCTAATATTAGTTTGTAAAATTATGTCTGTCTTATCCTGTATTTCCTAGTTCATTGTCTCAAACTTACTACATTGTGTTAAGTAAATTCACAATAAACAAGTAAAGCGAAACGTTTACAGACTTTGGCAAAGGCGTATTCAAGGCCGCCTCACTTGGCAACTGCTGTAAAGTATTGGTTCCATTCGATCAGATTCATTTCGCAATGGCTACAACCCATTACACCTTTATCACAACTGAGACATTTTAACTGAATTAAGTTACTTTAGCTACATTTTGAGTCTCCAAGTATTTCTTATGCTGGGGACACAGTTTGTGATATTGATTGATATTGTGGTTGGCAATCTCTCATAAGGTTTACTTAGATTTTAATAAATGTACAATTATAGAAAACCTTTGGTGTAGGCCTTTGTCCAGCAGTGGACGTCATTTGACTGAAACGACAATTTGTACATGGCAAAAAAATTCGGTGGTCGGAGGACAGCCTTTCAAATAATGAAAGTTATTTAAAGTAAGTCGTGCCTCTATGCTTATAGCGTTTTACAAAAGTTGTATTAGATATAGCAGTCCTAATGTTGCATACGTGCGTAGGTACTTGAGAATCATCTTAAGAGTTTATATCGATGATGATAAGCAATACTTCTGTGAGATAAATAAAAGAATGCACTCAAAGTTATCTGAAGAACCTTGAGTCACTAAAGAAGGTAGAGAGTCAACTAATAAAATAATATATTATCTGCAAATAAAAAAGTATCTTTAAAAAATGCGCTTTTACACGTTTAGACGTCCCAATGTTACATAATGCATAATTGTGAACAAAAGGAAAACCTTATAAGGATTTACCAGATCCAAATCCCTACTAATAATATGCGAAAGTAACTCTCTCTGTCTATCTGTTATACGCTTCGCTTTCACGAACCGATTTTGATGAATGTATAGAGATAGTTTGAGTCCCGGTAGATAGATAGTTTTTTCCCGGTATTTGAAACAGGGATATGCATCATAAAGTTTTTCCTGTGACAGTAAAGTAACTAAACTAATACCAACTAACTTCGGGCATAAAAAAGCTCGTATTATCTTAAATAATTAGACCCGACCGAATAATTATTCACTATTAATTCACTAAATTTTATTTATGAAACTGACCTATGAAATTATGATATATCTGATTATAACTACGTATCTTTTTTTGTTAATAACTATTGGTAACCGGTCCTGTAAAACAGTCTTGGCAACCTGTGACGTCACTAAATAACCGTGTAGGACCGTGTGGGTTGTTGTTAAAAAGAAAAAAATAACCTAGTGACATACTTTTTGAAATGTTTTACAACGGACCAAGGAATAAACTAAAGAATTTTATTTTTCATTTTCAATTAAGCATCGGTGATCCGAATCAAACAGGAAACTTTTTAGGATCTTTATGTTCCATAATCCCGCTTTTGAATAGAAGCCGGAACCTTTGGCTGAAGATCCTCCAATTCTACAAAACTGCGTCTGCAGTAGGTATAACAATGTCAATAGAAAAACTTTGGTAAAAGTTATAGTTACATATAAATTAAGTATATTTATAGAGCATTGATTGATATGCCCAAAACAGTATTCAAAAGTAGCTTAAATCAATTCATATATCAGTCACGTAGGCTCTAGTGTTCTCGACCCGCACGATTCAACGCTCTAGAATTTTTGAATAAACAAGGGCCATGCCTACTTACCAAGCTGTCAACGTCGGTCTCAGTGCCATCTTTTGTGGTGGTCTCATCTTGGTTAGCAAACATTTTCCTATGCACTTTTTTGAATTCGTCCATTAGGGCGTCGTGCTGCTTCTTCTGATCATTACTTGCGATTTTTGGTATGCTAGATTTTTTCGGCGGATTTGGCGCTGGATTATTTTCTATAGAATTCGATGTCTTTTTCTGTAAATATTTAGAAGCATGAGTACCTATATGATAAAAAATTAAGGAAACGATTAAATAGAGTAGGTATTATTGGATTTGAGACATGTGTGCATCCTGAATTTGTGAGATAATTTTCAAGCGCGTCTATAATCATCATCATCATCATCATTTCAGCCATAGGACGTCCACTGCTGAACATAGGCCTCCCCTAATGCTTTCCACGTTGATCGATTGGTAGCGGCCTTTATCCAGCGCTTCCCTGCTACCTTTACGATGTCGCGTCTATAAAGGTTGTTTGAAATCTGTGCCTATAAATTAGAATAAAAATAATCCTATACGTGTTTTATATAGTTATGGTAGTTAAAACTATAAATTTTACCAATTTCCGCCTCTGCAACTCATCGGCAATGGCACTCGATAGCGTAGCTGAACTCGATATACTGGAGGAGTCCAAGTCTTCTTTCTTCGGGGGCGGTGGATAGTTACTGTGCGTTTTTGGACAGGTTGTAGGACCACTGGTGTGATGAACTTCAACTACTATTGTTTTTTTATCATTATTATCTCTAGTCGTGTGATTTGCGGTGAATGTGCTTTTCCTAGGAGATTGGTTATGGTTATCATAACTACATTGAATTGTAGCACCGTCTTCGGTTAAATTAATTATAGTTCTATTCGATGGAGCAGTTACAAAGTCTTTTTTTGACTTATTTCTTAGATTATGTTTATTTTCAAAGGTATGCGGATTGTTTGGTATGCTCGGACAGTCATAATCCGGCTCTATATCAGATGGCGCGTCAATATCAAAACTATGTACATCACCATCTTTCCAATCAAATTCTAAACTGTCCCACGTTCTTCGTTTTAGTCTATTCATAGTCAATCTGGAACAAAGCAGTACACATAAATAAAGTTTTTAATATTGTACCTACCTATTTGACTTTTAAGATGTTTTAATCTAAGTAAAGTTCTTTGTGTAGGTATCTAAATATACGATCACCTAAGGGCCCTCGCCCCGCGGCGACTTTTTGTAGCGATGCAGTCGCGCGTTGGCATCACTTCTGTAGTGCGTTGCAAATGCGACTAACGCGCGTTAGTAGCCATGCTGAAAGTCGCCGTGGGAGAGGGCCCTAAGTTCAAGGAGTGTGTAACTTTATATAAAACGATTAGATAAATAAACTTATTAGGGCGTTGCTTTTTGGAACCTATCTTTACCGACTATGTAACATCATTATCAGTAGTATCTACAGCAAGGCAGGCCCAATAGATTTTCCAGATTCCAGATGAGCTTTTCTTAGACTGTGGCGACGCGGGCCCAGCTTTTTGAAAATCAAAGCAAAAGCAAATCAATCTATACTAAATTCATAAGGCCATTTATACCACCGCGCGCCGGCTAACTCGATGGCGGGCAAATTCAAATGCCTTGGCGGGTCACGTGGCCTGCGACTCTTTTAATCTACTATATAAAAATAAGTCGGGTTTTCCTCCCTGACGCTATAACTCCAGAACGCTCGAACCGATTTCCACGGTTTTGCATTCGTTGGAAAGGTCTCGGGCTCCGTGAGTTTTATAGCAAAGAAAATTCAGGAAAAATGTCAACAGAAAAGCGGGAAGGGGGTAAAACGGGATCCACGCGTACGAAGTCGCGGGCGGCCGCTAGTGTAAAATATTTTTTTCTTGATGACCAAATCATCATCATCATCTTTTCAACAAAATGATGTACATTTTTCTTGCCATTGTTCATAAGCTTCCCCAATAATTTCAAATTGGCGGTTGGAAGCAGCATGCATCCAGCGGCTTGCTGCAACCATAATAAAGTCATCCTGTCAACCTTGTGGATGGACGTCATATGCTGGGGTGCGATGGTAAGGAACCTCCTCGTGGTGCACCCTGGGCAACGTCTGCGTGGTCTGTTCACGCGGATGGTTAACTTCTCACTTGCGTCCGGCCGGCCTGTCGGCCAACCCGTAACCCATAGAGCACGTAATAATAAGAGTCGGCACTCCACCTTTAGGCCCTTTTCACATGTCCCGGTTGCCGGCTAACCGGCGCCGGGTACCCGGTGGTGAAGTGTATGGGCATGGTACGTAGCTTTCACATGTACCGGCGTAATTAATCCGGCATGCCCATACACTTCACGACCGGGTACCCGGCGCCGGGTAGCCGGTGGTGAAGAGGTATGGGCATGGTACGTAGCTTTCACATGTACCGGCGTAATTAATCCGGCATGCCCATACACTTCACGACCGGGTACCCGGCGCCGGTTAGCCGGCAACCGGGACGTGTGAAAAGAGCCTTAGTGAGCAGGCGGGGAGAGTGCCACATAACCCACCGTGGGTTGGCCATCCCCATCGACCAAGGAGTGGTATGCGCTAAGCATTTCTCAACGTTAAAAAACAATGGACGTCATATGCTGCGCTTGAGGGTACTAACTACGTGACCATCCTTATTTTATGTGTCTAGCATTGGTGTACCTATCAGCCCTGTCAGCGGCTTCTTCGGCGACGCTGGCGAGGCGCCTGCGCAGGGCGGCCGGCGGCGCCAGCGGCACCACGGTGGGCGCAGGACTGCGCTCGCCGGCCGCCGACGACGCCGAGCTGTTGTACCCAGAGCTCTCGGGAGACACCAGCTCCGTACCAGCCCCCTCTCGAATCACCAGCTCGAGACGCCCTACGGCCTTCATCGCTGATATTGCCTGAAATCAAAACAGAACACATGAATACTTCTTACTCATTCAACAGTTTACTGTGATTTGCAAACTACGCTTTATGTAGATTTTCACCATATCGAGTCTTTTTTGTATAATATTTTGTACCTACACTTTCTAAAAGCCGCAAATTAGCCTAAAAGGCATTACTTCTACTTATTAGAAAGTATAAGATCAAAACTCTAGGCCTATGTGCTTATGTATAGATAAATCGGATTTTACTGGATGTAACAATTAAAGAGGGTCTCCGACATGAATTTTTTTAGATTTAAAGTAAAAAGAAACGTCAAGCCGTGAGTACATAATGTAACTCATTAATAAACGTCGCGTTAAGACCCGTGTCTTAGTATTTTAGTTGAAATGGAACGCGAAAGTTTAAAATCTTGGATTTAAAGCAGCTAAAAATCATAAAAATAAACAACGTACCTCATTAAAAGTTACGTTAGTGAAATCTTGGCCGTTGCACGACAGGATCTGGTCCCCCGGCCGCAGCCCCGCTTCCTGCGCGATGCCGCCCTCGCGCACAAATTGAACGAAAATGCCCGGCTTCCAGTCGGGGCCCTTACAGATTCTGTAAAAACAAACATTATTAAAAAAAACAACAAGCAATGCCTGTGGTGGAATTTAGACGCCAAGTAAATGCGATATGATGAAAGTTAGCCTGTTGGAGCTACCAATTCAAACACTAAAATGTACATAGCGTAACTTGATACGGTTTTAGGTAATATGGAAAGCGAAAGATGACTCCAAGCCAATCTTGGAGTTGCTTTGTGAATGCTTCATGAAATTCGTAAACATTTTGTAATGTTTAAGTTCGACTCTATGGTAACGTATCATTATCATCATGCAGTAACTGAAATGAAACGAAGTGAAAATGAAAATGAATGAAAGTAAAAATATTTATTGCTACTAGGCATTGCCTGTCCTGTGGGTGGAGAAAGGAATCACGATTTACGAGTAGTATTAGTACGGCTAAGCAGAAGTCCAATATAAGGATATAATAAATCAAAAGATAGGAAAGGGCATTAGGAATGAGTGTTGAGTGTATGCATAATTGCATACCTATTGTGCTCGTGTGTAAAAGTGTAGATGTGTTGTGTGTGAGGTAAGGTGAGGAGTGCAAGTGTATAGGGTCTTTAGCTGGTATGGTAATCATCTGGATTGAACTCACCCGCATCCAAGCTTGGCTCGCGGGGGCACCAGTATTGAGAGTCGCATGTCTGCTAGCCGCTCTGTGTCGTGGCACAGGGTGGGCGAAGACGACACGTCCGAACCCAGCGAGGCTCGATCCGACACGAATTGCCATGACAAAGACTCGTGCGCTTTGCTACGACAAAAAATACATATTTGGACAGACCACAATCAACATGTAAATATTGGGCAGATATGCGCTTTTTGGTTAATGCTTAGCTTTTACTACAACTTATACGTCTTGTCTTATCATCGTACGAGTGTGTAACATGTTAGAATAGTATTCTCACAGACAAAAATAATAGACTTCAAATCAAATCATTTATTACGGGACTATTCCCACCTCTCGTTCCCACCACTGCAACTCCTGTGTAGCCAGGATCTACAGCTTGACCGCCATAAAAACCCAACCAAGAAGGTCAAGTTTGTCCCGGGGGAAAGTTAAACTGTCATTGGACCCGCAACGAAATTAATCAGAAGAACATAGGAGGAGTTCGAAATTAAGGTTCGACTTCCCTTCATTGCAAAGCGGATGACAGGTGACAAACAAAGGTTTAAAACCTTTAAGAAAAAGATTATGCACCACGGACAATAAATTAAATTAAAGGGGCCTATCTTATGAGCAATTAGCAACTACCTGCCAATAATATTTTTCACAAAATCGCTTAAAAGCACGGAAATTTTTCCTTGTCGCGACAAGATCGGTGTAATAAATTGCGGAAACAGATGTATGTTGTATTGAATTAAGCATTATATCACGTTTATGTTTCCAAAGATCACACTCCCACAAGATATGATGGGCAGACTGCTCATGACTGACATCATCAGTGGAACACTCGCAAAAAGGAGACGGAACTAGTTTGAATTCGTGAAGTTTATGTTTAAAGTTGCCATGTCCCGTGAGGAACTGCGACGAGCAATGGTCGATTTCTAACCATCGCCTAGTTAGACGTTCGCGTACATTCGGGAAGAATTTATATAAGTGACGTCCTTTGACTGACGTATCCCATCTTTTTTGCCATTCATTAAGTAAATCTTCTTCAACGACTTCTCGGGAATCAAATAATCGACTTATTTTAGAACGATCGCGGCTATTTAAGAAATCGGAGGTTATATTTTCCCTTGATGCGAAGTACATAGCCGCACGCTTTTGTACCTCTAAGTCGACCGGCAGTACACCAGCCAGGACTGGCAGAGCCTCCGTGCTCACAGTTCTGTAAGCTTTGCAAAGAAAAATCAATGCAAGGCGTTGACTTTGGAGTAGTTTCCGTCGAGCGGCTCCTATAGTAGCTCTGTCAGCCCAAACTGGTGCACCATAGCAAATGGAGCTTAAATAAGTGGCCGAATATATTACTCGGAGGATTTTAAACGTTAGACCCCACGTCGAGGTTGAAATGTGACTTAAGGCATAAAAGTTCTTTTTAGCTTTTTCACCGATCTGTTTAATGTGCTCGACAAAACTAAAGTTTTTCTCTAAAATTAGTCCGAGATAGCAAACAGATTCCCGTTTTTTAACAGTTATTTCATTGAATTTAATGCGAGGCAAAACTTTAAGATTACCTTTTAATAGAAGCTGATAAGTTTTGTGAGGGGCAAACTGCAAACGATTTCTGTCTCCCCATTGAGATATTAAATTCAAGCATGTATCCGCTAGATTTTCAAGCTTTGATCTAGTGTCAGCCTCTATTAAAAGGAGACCGTCATCAGCGTACCCGGTTAACGAACAGCCTTCGGGTAATGGTAATGCTAGAAAATCATCGAAACCCAAATTCCAAAGGTAGGGCCCTAGGACCGATCCTTGGGGACAGCCGCGCGTGAGCACCTTTGATTCAGCATGATGAAATCATTTATTAGTAAAACATAGGTAAATGTGGAATTAAGAGGATGATAGACGTGAAAGGTTTCCTGATTAAACCTGTAAGTAGATAACGAATAATTACGAGGCTTCGAGTGGAGTGAGCCTACCTAAGATAGAGTTTTCCGTAAAACCGGAAAGCAAACTTTTACGATTTCATCGATAACGATATTTAAGTATAAGAAAAAAACTTACTCTTTGACAGGTAACATTCCGACATCTGGAATAAAAACAGAGCTTGTAAATACAAAATATACCTACTTGTTTTTAGATTGAACTTCCTACTTTCTAAGGGATTATGGTGATCACAGATGATAGTGATGATTAGTAAAAATGTAGGGTAAAAAATTGTTGGCTAGAGAATTTGAAGACTATTAGCGTGCCACTCTTGCAATTACATTACGAAATGTCTTCGTTAACTCACAATAAAAAGTCCTAAGGTACTAGCGAGCAACAACGTTGGTATAAGATACAATTGGGCACACTTCTATAGTTTTATTTTCCATCGTGTCTTCGATTCGGTTATAAAGGTTTCTATCGAAATAGAATCTGGGCAGTCCGGGAGCCAGACTTTCCATTTCGATAGAGTGGCGATTTACGCAACGTATAATGTTGGAGACCGATTTTGAGCCAGGCTGCCCACGCGCTTTCACGATTATCACACTTACAAAAATCGGTGCCGACAATCACACAATCTTCGTAATGACATAACATCGGTGAGTTTTGATTAATTAGCATAATGATATTTGCAACTACAATTCACAATCTACACCCACGTAACCAAGTTCGGCGACATGGGTGTTACGCGGCAACTAATAAATTATGCTTCTATGTAAATCATCTTCCTTGATCGTTATTTAAAATCGAAATTTGCTTGAGATATATTCTTACTTCCTGCCGTCTACAAGAGGTAGAGTAGATAGCTCAAAATAACTACGATTGAATAACTTTAATTAATTGATTCAAACTTGTTTCTTTTATTCTCTCTTATACAATTCCTACTTTAATAAATTACTCACTTCTAACTTTGATCTTGAGACGGGTCTGCGAGGCAAGGTAGTGCACCAACTCTGAGTGCACGGCATCATCCACGCGGTATCCATTTACGCTCACCAACTGATCGCCAACCTGTAGTAATTTATGGATAGGAATTAATATTAAGTTCAATGAATGATGTCGTGGTTGAAATTGGACCCTATTAAAAATGCCACATAATTATTATATCCAACTTTCATCGGTATACATTTTTACAGTTCAGGACTCTAGGCGGAGATTAAGACTGGTTTAAGAGACTGTATTTATGCAAAGGTGGAAGCGAAATCAGGAGTGCACTGCCACAGACTGCGCAACGAAAATTTACTTAGGTAACTTAATCTAATAAATCTTCAAGCGTTCAGTGAACTTCAAACATGAAATCACAAACAACCACTTTCATATGATTTCAGTTATGAACCAAATTTCTTATGGGTTAGTCGCAATAGTTGTACAATAGTTATCTAAAGTTCGGAACCCGCACGGCCTTTAACTTAATCTATCTCAAAAGTTATGTTGTAATTCGGTGCTACATTAGAAAACACCGCTTTGTTATCCATACAAATTTGAAGGGCAGTAAAATCGTAAATCACGCTCTGATAATAGTAATGTTTCTACAATCAAATATACTTAATCCCAGTTCTTTCTTATAATTGAGTTTTAATATGTGTGTCGAGTTAGGGTAAAGGTACCAATTATAACTAATCATAGCCGCTTTACTATATTGTATACAAAATATTATCCATAATACGGTATTATTAGTTGTCAGAAATTGCGCCACAGTTCGGCAGGTGGTTCATGGCAGAATGGCAGCTCCCTGCTCCGCAAGACGTGACGCAACGAGGCCGCGCCACGAGAACGCCCAAAGATACATGGGAGCATTATTCATAGCTTATTCTTCATAGGATTGCGTCGGTTATCATTGAGGTTATCGTTGCCGGCGATTGTTTAATAAGTGCAAGTACGAGTATGTAAAAACCATCCGCTTATCTCGATCAACCAAATCTGCATCAACTGACCTAGGTATTTAGGTACTTTTAAGGGCGACCGAACCTGAAATGGATAAATTCTTCTGATTCTAGATCAATTAGTCACTTCAGAAATGGACAGCAACTGTGGTTTACATAAATTCCTAGCCCCAAACAAGAACAAAAACCCTGGCCTACTTTCGTTACTTGTTGGGCGATTTTAAGCATGCGCTAATCCAGAGGTATTTGCAGAACCCTGGTTAAATTCTGAATTTTAACGTATGATACTAAAATCAAGTGTATCAAGCATTAAATATTTAATTATTATTCAGTGGTGTATCAAGGCCCCTCACGTAATGAGTCTTTAAAAATGTAGAGACATCGTGGGATTGTATTATTTTCTCTAAGTATAATGATTGTGAAATTGACTAAAATAGAAGGACCTCTACGACTTCACTATATCCTCCCGTTTTCTAAAATCTCGAAAATTAACTCTCTTCATTTAAAAACCAGATCATAATGATCCGCTGTGGAAGAAAACATTGTCAAAACATTACTTGGATAGTGATGGATAGCGTGCGTACTCCGTATATCTAATTTAGTGGTGTATGAATGAAGTGATATGATATGACGTCACGCTGGTCGCTCAGGTGTAACCGCGGCCGCCGGTGCGCCCGCGGTGTCACGCCGCACGCGGCCTCGCGCGGTGACGAAGCAGTACTTTCTTCACGTTCGTCTCGGCCGAGTAAAAGAAGCCGGACAGGTCGAACCGTGCCCCACATATCGGGCAACTTTCGATCGAACTTTCGTTCCAACTCGTCTTTTTGCGAGTGACGCAGTAGGATCCCCAGACTCCATGACGCCCGGATTTCAGAAATTTAATATCACTTTCCATAAGATCTGTAATGCAATTAACGCAAGCTACTTATCTGAAACCTGATTATATTATCCCTAAAAGTTTGTCAAATTAAAATTCGATTGTAAATTGCAATTATTGACTGAATTATAAATGTTTTTGTGTCACACGGAAGGAAAAGTAAATTAATTTAATTATTATGCATAAGAAATTATGCAACTTTACGAATTCATCTAAAATACTGTTTGACATTCACTTTCATCACGAATGGAACACTACGAGATAGGTATCCACTCAATCAATATGAAGCACCTGAATACACACACAATATTTTGCGTTTTATGTGATATTTGCGTGTAATCTGTGACTCATGCAGCGATAACAATTTGCTTCGGATGTAGAGTTTTTGTTTCCAAACTATAACACAAACTTGCTAGCCGCAATTCTAATATTATGTTTCTAATTTTAGAATTTGTTGATATTAGTTATTTTGTGGTCTTTTCAAAATTATTTCATACAATACAATATTATGATAAATAAAATTGTTACTACTTAAATAATTATAAATTAATGTTTACAAAGTCACAGATTCATACGTGGTAACGAGAAAAACCATGTTAGTTACTTAGCATCTGTTTTGTAGTTCAAAGGACATTAACATTATGTAGCGCTTTTCTACTTTAGCAACTGTTACACAAGAAGCATTAAGTCAAATAGAAGCACGCGACTGGACCGCGGTAGAAAGTCGCCAATCAGCCGAATTGCGTGCGGTCGCATGCGGTCGGCTGCCATCAGAACCTTTTCCACTTCGGATGCCTTCATCATACCAATAATATACATGAAAACCTGTTCATGATATAATGTCTCCGCCTATGCTACAACTGTATTAAAGAACATTATTTCTAAATCACCATAATCACTACACACGCCTTTTCCTGCAATTAGCATCGCACCTAAGAATATAGGCTTTGAGATCTTTTCACTCACACGTATGTAATTATCAGGATGAGGGATTTCACTTCCCGTGTAAACAGTGTTTAGACCTTGTAGAAATTATTAACTAGCATTAATTACTTCAGCATTAAAATTAGTAGAATCGAGAACTTTAATTTGTGTAGTAAGTAAGATTTCACTGTAAATGAAACGGCATTGAAAGCAATGAACTCACACAATGTTTGCACTTTTCAAATCGGTTTCAGCCGCCTGAAATTTAGCATCAGCAAGTCATTGACTCGTGTCAAGTCACATCGGTAGGTAGGTACAGGTTTCAAAGCTGAGCATGTCCACTTCCCAGGATTATCTGCTGCAATTGTCTCATACTCCATTGTAACGTTTGAATAACAGCGGATGTACTCGTGAATTTTTCGTAACTTCTTTGTTAGGGAAGTAATCGTGTGAAATAAAATTCCGAAACACTGACAAATAATGCATGCATTTTTGCCGTTAACGCTATCTAATTATGAAGAGCAGCATTTATAATACGGTCAAGATTTTAATTAATCCATTCATTCTCATATCTTTCTTTATTCTGGTATGGTACACCACTTAATTTAGAAGAAAGTAGCATTTCTCTTGTGCGGACAAAAAGAACGTGTTGTATAATTGAATATCATAAGCGCTAAGCATGCTATGTAGGTACGTACTTACATGAAACAAACATAGAAGAGAAGTGTGATCAGATTTATCTTATTATCACATACTCTTACAATACATGCACCTGACCGCTTTAAGTAGAGTATAAGAAGTCGTTAGGAGTGGCACGCAATCGTCTTTATCAGTGCTATTGCTCGCTATTATTCAACGTAGCGACAACGTTCCAACGACTACAACGTAATCTGCACAAAATGTCTGACCTAGATGCTTTTGACACTGTGATCATCAATGGAACCTCAGATTGAGTTCCAAAGGAAACAACAGCAATTCTGTTGCGTAAGCGGTGAAAAGAATGCAATGCGTCTTACGACAATTTAGCCTCGAATGTAGGTAAGTAATTATGTAGAACTAGCAGCGAGCCAGCCCAGTGAGTTAATTACATACAGATGAGGCGTTCGCACGCGCCCAGCTTCGGACAAGTACAGGAACTGTGGGAACCTGTGCAATAGGTTACGACGACAAAAACTGTCAACAACAAAGATCCAATCTTCCCTTGTGGTCATGTATGTATGAAACAAACACAGAAATTATTAAACAATGCTATAATGCTCCATTGCTCAATAACCGTGTAAAAAGAATAAGAACTTTAGCACAATGTAACTATTTAAGGCGAACAAAGAACAAAACGAGCTATAGAGAACAGGTGTTGGTGTTTATTGAACATGACTGTGTGATTACCTATGGACTTTCTGAATATTTTATGGTTTTAGGTTTATACACCTGTGATTTTATTATATTACCATAATTTACATTATTTACATGTAGAGGACACGACGTACTTCATGGAAATTATTTGATAAAAAAAACCTTATAAAGAGAGTTTAGAATTAAATTTCTACGTCCTTGTAAAAATAAATGTTGAACCGTAATAACCGATGATTACCCTGAATATCCTGACGCTAATAAAACGTCAAAACCATGACCCGTTAAAGAAAGTTCAGACAAACCTTAAGTCCTTGGAGATGTGCTTCGGAATTGAAGTCGACTTTGGACACGAAGAAGCCGGTGGCGTACTCCCGGCCGCCGCGCAGGGAGAAGCCGAAGGCGGGCGCGGCGCGGCGCGGGCGCAGCAGCCGCACCACGCGCACGCGCCGCTCCGCGCCCGCCGCCACTGCGCACCGCCCCGAACCCGACGTCGTCGACGTCGTCGATGTCGCGTACATTGCTACAATCCTGGAAAAGATAATAAATTGAATCTTCTTTCGTTCGTTCGTTTCAGCCGAAAGACGTCCACTGCTGGACAAAGGCTCCCCCAAGGATTTCCACAAAGACCGGTCCTGCGCCGCTCGCATCCAGGCACCTCCCGCGACCTTTACCAGATCGTCGGTCTATCAATCTTCATCATATCATAAGCCTATAGCAGTCCACTGCTGCATAATATAATACGAGCCCTGGAAAATATACAAAGTTATCGTCACCATCAACAGCCCATAGCAGTCCGCTGTTGGATATGTATAGAGATTTAGGGATAAATAATTAGCCCTAATAATAAAGTCCATGCTACTATATTGGCCTCGACAGTGTAAGGGCGATTACCAGCGTGAAAAAAGATTATGACAAGGATAACAAGCCGTTAGTAGTTTTCCTATAGATTTGGATCGGATGAAGTGCGTAATCATTCTGAGTCCTTGTTTTAGAAGATACCTAATCATCAGATCAGTTCTTTATATCTGTCCAACAAACTTGCTATATAATAAAGTAGTTTTTTATTGTAAAATATAACGTAACCTTACAATAACAGAGTAGACAGGTATCTACACAGTAGAGAACTTTCTCAACATTAATGGTTTTTGGTATACACATGCCCCTCTTTCCCACTGGGTACTCTGGGCATGTATCCAGGGCCCCGTGGAGCGAGAGGATCCCCGCCTGCTCTCAAAAAAGACAAGATGAAAAGGGTGCCCTTGATCCTTAGGTACCCAGGGCCCGAAGAGGTAAAAGACGGCCCTGGGTATTCCTACAGAGATTATAACTGGAGGGAACTAGGATACGGATTTGCATTTTTCAACTGTAATTGAACCTACCTTCTTAAAATATTTAGTTTGCTTTTTTATAAAAAAATATATTCCTAATTTTCATCGTCGTTTGATTGATGACAGACAGTGACATTTATTTTATTTTAAAACACAGTGAATAAACTTGCTCTGTGGTATCTTAATAATTATGTTGAATCCAGGAGGATTTAATCGCGTAGTTAATTGTGAGTTAACCCTATATTTAACTGGTTGTTATATAAATACGACACATTATTGTTTATGGAAACTAACAACTAACTATTCAATTAAAATTATTAAAATAAATAGAATAGCTAAGTATGTAAATGAATTTTCTGATACCTAAATTCTATCACAAGATAAGTAGGATATCTACGTAGTTCATGGTGAAATACCTACTTAAGATGATATTTTATCATGTAATATTGAACAAAAGGCTGAATCGTTAATTCCCTTGACATTATCTCTCTAATGCCGTCATATTTTGCAAATGTCAGCGCAGAACGCTTCACGTAGTACTTCGAGTACGCTAAGGAACAGAACCAGTATTATAATATCGAAAAATAAAAATTACGAGTTGTCTCAGTGTAGCTTCATAATTTTATTAACTGACTTCAACAAAAGGAGGAGGATCTCAAATCGGTTGTTTGGTACCTTCAAGGTTTATCTGTATCCCCTACATTAACACAACGTAAAACTAAAAAAGCTATATACGTATGTAAGTAACGGAAGTTTAGGATACGATTTACCATAATCCCTTCCTAAAATTAATTTGAATAGTAAAAAACTGCATAATTATTTGCAAAAAAATAATAACAATTCACGATTTAGTTTTGCAACTTTTTAAAGAAACTGTTTTGTAAACTTGTACCTTACCTTTTGTTTTTAATTAATTCCGGCCAGACTTTAGTAATTCTTAAAATTGGATAATAACCTGATGCATAGTAACTGCACGTAACACGTAACCGGCTACTAACGCAGGTATGAAAAGCAGTAAGCAAGTACTTAATATTAAATAATCCTTTAAAAGCTATTTACAAGGTGAAAAAAATATGTCCTAAAGCAGTGACAAACATTTCAAATTCATGTAACTAAACGTGAATATTAAAACCAAAGCCCAAAAGGTATATTATACTGCTCGCAACTCTAACTCAGGTTTAATGTGATTGGAATTGGATATAGCCTTAGGCTGTTTAGTAGACGGATTAAGTACTGAAAGGTACTGAAAGTTACTTTGTGATCACAGCTGGTGATCCACCTCTATCAAAATATGAACTTTCGTAGCAACGAAGTATTTGATTGTTCTTATCAATATAGACCAGTATTTTTCAACGTTTTTCACGACACGACCCCCCTAGTATGAAAAAATATTTGGCGACCCAACGACCGTTCACTTTTTTTCTCATGCATTTTATAATGTTACAAAGATGTTTATAGGGACCGAATACTTCAGTCCATACAACATTTTAATGCATAATTGTGTAATTAAATTTCGGATAATTTTATCTTTGTAACTAATGATTTTTACTGAGGTTGAAAAACACTGATATAGAGTGTCGATCGGCAGTTCATGTGTTTTAGAGATGAAAAAGGTCGCGTAGCGGGGAGAGGACGAAGGGGCAGGGCTAGAGTGCAGACTCCTCGGAGCAGTGCATCGACCCCGTGCGTCCGCGCAGCCTCCCGGCTAAGCCTGCAGCTTATGTTCGCCGCACTCATTGACACTACACGCAGTTCGATCTGATCAGAGCCTGCTTTAATTAGCTCTACTTACAATATTTTCTCATATATTTTAACTGGTAGCGCATTTTCTTACATAACTTTTTAATTCCTATCATTGGAGGTCCGAAAATATTTCTCATAGAATTTGATACCATAATGATCATTCTTCATAAAAAATTTAAAACCTACATATTTAAAAACATAATAATTGATATTCATAATATCACTAATCATACACTTAGTTTTTACTAATATTTGTTTTCATATATTTTTCTATACTAATGATCGAAACTCTAATCATTCGAATAAATAACTATAATATTCATAAATGTGATGTATCCTAATATTTGTTTTCATAAATTTATTACTCATAAATGTATTTATCCATATTATTGAAAATCATGATGTCTATATTCGTATTAAATCGTATTTTAACATTAAATTAATTTGAAATTTGATGGATGCAGCTGCGAGAGTGCTGGTTATAAGCGAAACTTTAACTTGCCCAAATTGGAACTCAGAAAATTCGACGGAAACGTAAGGAGCTGGATTGGCTTCTGGGGCCAATTCAAAAAAGTAGACGAAGACCCGCTAATAGATAAGTATGACAAGTTTCAATACCTTATCCAATGCATGGAAGAGAATTCGTCGGCCAGAAGTCTTGTGGAAAGTTTCCCACCAGCCGCCGAGAATTATGACAAAGCGGTGTCGCAATTGAAAGAGAGGTTTGCGCGAGATAATCTGCTGATTGATGTGTACGTGAGAGATTTACTAAATTTGACTTTATCACAGGTAAAACAGCCTCTTCCGCTGACCAACCTCTACGACAAGTTGACAACTTATCTGCGAGCTCTGGAGTCGCTACAAGTAACATCGGACAAGTACGCCGCCATGCTGCTGCCTCTAGTGGAGTCTGCGCTGCCTACGGATATACTCAAAGCTTACGAAAGGTACCAAGCTGGAGNTAAAACAGCCTCTTTCGCTGACCAACCTCTACGACAAGTTGACAACTTATCTGCGAGCTCTGGAGTCGCTACAAGTAACATCGGACAAGTACGCCGCCATGCTGCTGCCTCTAGTGGAGTCTGCGCTGCCTACGGATATACTTAAAGCTTACGAAAGGTACCAAACTGGAGATAACAAAAGCGATGACACAGGTAAACAACTTTCCAATTTACTACAATTTTTGCAAAAGGAAGTTGAGAGTAATGAGCGCATTGCGGTAGCGAAAACGTCTTTCAATATAGATTCAGCGCAATACAACAAGGNCGTCTTTCAGTATAGATTCAGCGCAATACAACAAGGAACCAACAGCTTCTTGTTTAGTAGCGGGTACCAGTAAAGATTCGAATCGTGTGGTAGGGTGTATATGGTGTGATAAATCGACCCACTCCAGCTTCGAGTGTTTCAAGCTTGCAAAGATGAGTTACGACGACAAGAAAGAAGTAATTAAGAAGAAGAGAGGTTGTATGATTTGCCTGCGTATCGGACATCATGCTAAAGTATGTAAATATTATATAAAATGTCTTATTTGTGCAAGGCGACATACGACTATAATGTGTCCTGATATAAACCGTGCCGCGAAAGCTGAGGAACAACCAAAAGACATTAGTGCAGCGATGTCGTCGTCACAAGTTAATACTGTCACTTTGTTACAGACCCTTGCAGTGAATGTCTTGGACAAGGACTCGAATAGAATAACCGTTCGAGCTCTTATTGATACGGGTGCTCAGCGATCTTATACAGTGTGTCCGGGCATGTAGTGATCAAACTTTAAGGGCGTAATCTATGGACAATTTTATCGATGAAAATACTTCAAAGGACAATGTTCGTTCTCCATACATTGTTCGCCTAAGAACCAACAATTTTGACATATTACTACCCGAAAGCGAAATAATACGATTCTGTGTGTAAGAACAATGATTCCTGATGGACACTTGCCATAAAATTAATGATTAAGAATATTAAATCACAGCGATTTTATAATATGTCGTTTATGACAACATGGCGTCTTGGCGTCTAATGTATTGTATGAACNGAAACGATAAAAAACGGGGTCATTTTTCGCGTTCTCATCGTGTCACACCTTCGGTTGCAATGAAACATTTGGTTACTGCATTCACAATTTTCATTCAATTTGCGTGTAGCATATACTAAAATCATCGTAATTAAATATACTTTCCACACAATAGTCAAAAAAATATCTTCTTACAATTATTTCGAATTGAGAAAGCGAAATACGTTGGTCACACGATTTTAGGTACCTAAAATTTTGAGTAATAATACAAGATTGCCGTTAAACCGAACACCAGCAACCAACCACAGCGTTCTATTTGGTTAACGTCAGTCGCCCTCCGGCCATTGGGGAGGTGAGATAGGTCGATCGTCGCTCCGCGAAAAAAATACGTAAATTTTTGTGATTATCCATAGATATACCGGCGCTTGCTTGAACAATATTTTCTACCTCTAAAATTTAAACAATTTAATTGAAACTTAGCCCATTGAAAACTTAACATGTTAGACTTATTTGTGTAGTATTCGACTTGAACCGTTAAATTCAAATTTAAGGATAATTCATAAAAAACTAAAATTTTCGTCACCTTCGTGACATCACCTTCGTGGTGTTTTATACACGAAGGTGATTTTAGGCCACGAAAGTGATTTCTTGCTTTGGTTTATTTTAAAATATAGTGACTGGTGTTTATGTTTTTACAATATTTTAGTAACTAATAAATTATACGTGGTAAGTAGAGTTCAGTACATCAATAAAAAAATAAGGGCCTCGTATTTTTGTTGTCTGTCTGTCTTTATGACTGTATGTATGTCTGTCTATGTGACTGTGTATCTGTTTGTAAGATAAATTTAATCGGAAGTTTGAGTTAAAAGTTGTACAACAACAAAAAACCTACACTAAAAAGTAAAAATAAATATTAATAATTCGTCCTAATAAATAAGTAGGTAATTAGTGATTATTTTTCTACTTTTTAGTGTAGGTTTTTTGGAGTCGGTTTTTTTTTTATAAAATTTTACTTATTTTTTGCTTTTTAGTTAACTAATTATTACCTTGATGTTACCACTGAAGGTAGGCAGTACATTGAGACCATATTCTTCATGTCTAGTGTAAAATAATATTCCCTACAAAATACAGGTTACCATAATTATAGGAAACCTAAAAAGACCTTAAACCGTCAGCCCACCTTAAAAACATGAAAGAATACAACTGTTGGTCTATTTGTACTTATAATATTTAAAGAATTATCCTACAACTCCTAAGCATTAAGGAGTTGTACCTACCATGACCAGTTTTTCTTCAAATTCGCATGAGACCACCCTTTTGATAATACCTATTCAACAAAAAAATAATCGTTCAAATTGGTTTATAATCGGCGGAGATATTGCGTATAAAAAAGTTCATCCCCAATTTTCCACCCTTGGGGGTGTATGTCTGTTATAAAGTAAATAATTCTGAACAACAACATTATGAGTTGAAGTATGTTCTTAGTAACAACATTATTAATTAAAACAATATGATCAATGAATGTTATGAAGAAAAAAGATCTGAAAATAAAAATTATGTATTTTAAATGGTTCTTGGTAGTAACAGTATTGATAAAAAAAATATGATTAGTAACTGTTATAAGCTCCGATGGTAGTAATAAAAATGTATGAATAAAAAAAGTATGAAAAATAAAATTATGAAGAGAGATTATTATGAACACAAATCGGTAGTAAGACGAAGAATAGGATTTAGAATTTTATGTGAGCCAATATAGAACCATTTTAACTTGAACATCTGCGCTGCTTTTCAGCATTTGTGAGGCTTTTGATTTTCTGTTATGTTTTTTACATAATTAAATTACAATTAAGTTCTACAAAAGCTTGGTTTACGATATGAGTTAATCTAAAGTCACTTATGACACTAAGCTTTTGTAGAGCTTAATAAATTGTGTTACGACAGAATATTGGATACCTACTTAGGTGTCCAATCAATTCCAATCAGTCGTTTAATCACATGATTTAACGTTATCTTTTTAGAACTTAACATAAAAGGCATTTGTAGATAGGTAAACCTGCAAAAACAGTAGCTATTTAACTGTTGAGGGAGCTTTCGCTCGAAACTGTGTGTACAAGTGATTATTTTTATTTATACTTTTTAGTATAAAATCTCACTTTACTTCACAAAAAATCAGCCCTTATCACCAAGTATTTTTGTAAATCTACTAATTCAAAATGTAGAGGTGAAAGTAATGTTGGAATCTCAGCAAGTAGATAGTGCACTTGCCGCAAAATAGATTACACGTAACATTCAATACGGAACTGCATGAGGTCTCGACCGAAGAATGCAAGCGAACAATTTGATTGTTGTCACTTCACTCAATCACCACTCGAAGCTGTCGTGCGCGCTAGCGCAACTTCTGAAATTACCTCCGTTATGCATTCACATTATTTCATAATGCCAAAAGAGAAGTTATTTTAACATAATAAATTGTGAAGAAGACAGGAGCTGATAAAGGTGATTGTAATGATCAATTTTAACTTGTTTAGATTCGTGTTTACAGGTTGAAAACTAAAGTTTTTCAAGAGGACTCTACATTTAATTAGATGCCGGTTTTGGCACTTCTTTCACTTAAATTAAAGTGTTTTTGTTTGTAGCTTTAGTTGCAACTACAGTTAGAATGCTTATCTTTATGTAAGTGACACATCAATGGTCTTGCCCGTATTTGAATTTATTTTTAGTCGTAGTCGAATCAGCGTCCTTAACTTAATCATTATAAATCCTCAAATCCAATAACACCCGTATCACTCTATGATCGTGTATTCGCCAGGTGGTTAGAGAGAGACGTTTAAATTTTAATTAATTTATTGTTAATAAGACCTGTGTAGTGCATTATTCTAATGCCTGCCAAAAGTGAGTAACACCTCCGGAAGGTGGCATATTGTCCTCCCAGCTCGGGGGCTCGCGAGCAGGTGGCGGGCGCTCGACCGTGAATCCCCGCCGCCCGGTCGACAACTGTTCCCCGTTTTTTCGCTTAGACGAGAGCAATGGCCTCGACCAAAACGCAGACTAAAATATCAAACCGAGTAAAACACATTCTTCAAATGAATTGTTTTAACCCCGAAGGTTACGTTGGAGAGCCAAACAAAACCAGTTTCCGTAATTCGAGGAAACGGGCAACAATTTTGATGCCTGTCTTACGATTGTTATGGTGATAAGCGCACTTTAGTCACATTTGCTTTACGTAGACTGCTAAGTACTTACATAAAACTACTGTAATAAGTAATATATCTAGTTACCTAGTAGGTATCTACCTACGTAAGTACTACCTGACTGCATGTCCTCAACCCTAAATAATAGCTACGTTACTTTTAACGGATTGAAATAACGGATCAATATTGCTAGGAAACAAAACGATAACTTTGGGGTCGGTTGGTTTTTGAGGGGATTCCTAATTTCCGATTACACTGGCTTCGGAAACCTGTGCGTAACGTGGCACGTATTATGTTGCATGTTAGACAACGCTTTGCGTGACACGTGAAAAATATATTTTGGGGAGTAGGTAATTTATTTATTTTGAAAAATTACCTCCGCATCACAGATTCTAATAAAGGGAAAGGATAAAGGATGTGCCACTTTAATCAATCACTAATAGCGTTGTTGGAGAAGAGCGAGCGAAGCGATCTTATGGACTAGGAATGCCGTGAAATAATGACCGGCGGACAAACCGGCCGCGACGAGTCCTCGCCAATTAACCGCCTCCGACCTCTGGGCCGCATGCCGGCCCGATACTATTCATAGATACGAGTTGCATGCCCTACAATACTTAGCCCACCTGGCACTCCGACCGACACTAACTAGAGCTCGCATAAAGCTGTTGTTAGTTTTCTCAACATGAATAATGTTCAAACCCTCCTAAATTGCTAGGAAAAGCGATTAGGTCAAAGTAGAAACTGCTTTTGTAATAATGGGTTGATGGGAAAGGTTCGGAGTGGAGTCCGCGTCGTGCTGGCTTGCGCAATCGGACACATCTTGATACACCTGCGGCGCTCCACTGGCTCTTCAATTTGCACGACCGCAATCATTCTCACAAATGTTAATGCTAGTACATTAAAATTGTTAGAACAACGCCGACGTAACAAATGAGCCAACATGGGCCTAATTCTTGTAGATACTTAAGAAGCCTTTGTTCTTTAGTCGTTTACAAAATAGAATTTGTTTTAACTTAAAGTAATATGGTTAGAATTGATCATTCACTTATAACGAACAATATCGTTAACATTACTACAACACTTTTTCTATCAATTTCACCTACAAATCTTGTGAGAGAAATAAATAAACAAAGAGGAAAGCTGACAATTATGAAACAAGTATCGTATACAAGCATTATACGAGGTCGAAAGAAATCGTATGAAAAAGCCGAAGATTCCATGAATGGATGGAAAGTGAGCTGACGGACGAGACTGCCGCAGTTTCTGCTTGCGATTCACACGCTTCCATATAAGCAACAGGCTTTATTTTCTAATTGAATCTCAATAATATTTACCTTCTACTGCTACTATATCGTTTATCAAAGTTATTAGTTCGAACTGCCCTCATGGTGCTCCTTTCTGAAATCTTGGCTATCATAAAGTAACAACTATATCTAAGATTTTTAACAATGAGTTGCCTTAGGAAACTTAAACTTAGTTTTACATGTCTATTGTTACCTTACTATGCATGTATACCAATACTATTAACTTGCTCTTAGTCAATTATTACGTTCTATCATTGGGCACTAATTCTCATAAGAACAATGTAAATTACTTAATATACCTCTGTGTAGTAGGTAAATTAACTGAAAATAAAGGATGGTTCCACTTAACTTTTCCTTGCCTTGAAAATTGCACTAACTACGCTAAACCGGTAAACATCATAGCATAGCGTATATTGAATCAGACAATTTAATTATTCATAGTTTGAATACCACAGTTTATTAGAGGATTACGAAGATCATTTTAGGAAACCGTTTTTGGATTTTATTTCAATCAAAACTTGTTTGAAGATGCAATCATACCCGTATTTATATTTATTTCCATGGGTCCGCTACTGAACGGATATTAATACCAGTTTTGTAATAAAAATTATTGAACCTAACTGTCAGTATCCTGTTGAAGTGAAGAGAGCAGACGTATAATAAAGGGTTGAATAGTTCCACCTAATTAAGAGCTAATTAGAGGATGTAGGTTTATCCTCCCAGCACTTATTATTGATCTTCCACAAGATTGAGCGGGCATAATGACCATAATGAAAAAGAAATTCTGTTTTTTAATTTAATCTCGCATACATATCTAGCGAACGTAAAACCAGCAATATTTTTTACTAAAATAGCCACGTCAACGACTTTAACAATAAAAATACATCTAACAACATTTTACCCAACTTTAATCAAGTTAATAGATCGCTGTTCATTGTGCTTCATAATAAGTTATAGGTAGGCAAGTTGTACCTAGGCATGTTTTACAAGTAGGACTTAAATCTTTTATTACATTCCACATTAAATAAAATTACATGAACTATTTTAAAGAAGCTGTCGTTATATCAAATGTTTATCTTATTTATTTGATAAATGTGGCATAACAATGACATTATCTCAATATCTCATCGTTTAGGAGTTACGTTAACGTAACTACGTTTTTGTTTTTCCAGAATCAGTAAGA
This sequence comes from Ostrinia furnacalis, assembly GCF_004193835.3. Lineage (NCBI taxonomy): Eukaryota > Metazoa > Arthropoda > Insecta > Lepidoptera > Crambidae > Ostrinia > Ostrinia furnacalis. The sequence goes on along the minus strand of NW_021131365.1, from coordinate 485,294 downwards.
TAGGTATTTTTTGTAGAAACCTAACTTACCTATAGGTAACTTTACAATAAATCTTAGGTATGTTACAAGACTGCAAACATGGAAGGTATAACAACAGTCCCAGTAAATACACCAACTCACCGTTCCAAATTCCGCAATGTTCCACTAGAGATGATTATCAGAATTAATCAGCTCAAAATAACAGCATATTTTCGTAGCCTATGAGCGTCCCATTTCACTTGAACATATGAATCAGAGTCATTCCACAAATGCACATCAACATCAAAATTATGTAGCAGTGTTATGGTATGGTTTCAATACTTGTTCACGGTTGGTTTGTAGCAGCAATGTCAGTGCTCGAACTGACGATTACCGGTTATAACGAATTAAATACTGAACCGACACCGAGTGGCAGCGACCGAGCCTCGCTGGCGTGCGCTCGCGGCGGAGCACCGACACGAATTAAAATAAAAGCAACCAAAGAAAGTTCGACATCGACGTCATCGGCAGCACCGCGATAAAACTTCTCCCCGTGGCCATTTAATTCAATGCTAATAAAACAACAAATACTATGCGGCTGTAACTGTCACCGGGGCTTTCCAAATCAAATCGATTTCCATTGGTGCAAGACATGCATAGTATTAAAGATAAGGTAACTACTATTACTAAAGGTAACAAGAAACAACAAATAACCACATTTGAACATATTTTATTAATAGCACAACAACACTAAAACTAAATCCATTGCGTTATCACATCATTACCAATTCTATGCCCATCAATCTTCGCCTTTTTCATGTGGTATTTTAAATAGTTTATCAAAGATATGCTGTCTTCCTTCTCTAAAATATCACCCAAAAATACAGCCTTCTATAACACTCTAGAACATTTCATACTTCATTGGCATCGATATATCTAATATTTACAATAAACATCTATGTAACATCGATTTTTAATCAATAATTTTCTAAAATACATCAAGTTTAACAACAATATCGCTAATCAATTAGGCGAGCTATAATTGTCTCGTGGAAATATACGTACTTACATATCTCTGAGATATTTACTCTCTGGTACGCAATTATACCTAAACATTGCCCTGTATAGGTGCGCGTTGACCGCACCGGCTTGGCACCAGCGCGTGCGCCGCGCGACCGGGAGTCGATCCTGCGCGTCAGGACTCCGCGGCGGCACGGGCACTACCCTCACCTACCGTCATTCCAGTAGTTACATTATTGTGTGGGGAACTAATTATGTACGACATACCTATTTAAAAGCATAGGTGTACCTACTAAGTACTACATCATCAATAAACATACAAATCGTAAGGTATTATAAAACATTTTCTACAGGATAAAACATGATATTATATCAAAATAAATGTATCTAAAAAAATATTAACAACTTAATGGATTATTACAATTCTTAATTACTAGAAATCTAGTTATATTTCAATGAAATATCTAAACGACAAGTCTAATTTTCTAAGTTGATTTCATACAATGTTAAGATCTACCTAAACACTTGGGTTTTAATTGAGTCATCTTATTATTAATTTACTGAACCATTCGTTCTTCGTCTCTTAAATACAAAACAAAAAGTTTATAAAGTGTCTACATGCTCATTCAGTTAATTGTATCTGAAGCCTCAAATTGCTTTTTATCAAAATTATAACATAGTGTACCTACTACATAATACTCAATTACATTCACTAGCTAGTGCGTCTATAGTTTTCCAGTAAGATAAATGAATTGAAGACAGGAGAATATTCTATTCAAAAAATATCTACTTGAACCGTAACACACACAGCTGTTCCCTATTATACACGTACGTATATACCTGTCTATACTACATTAATATCTACGTAAGAAATTGATGTAAGGTAGAGTACCTAATTTGAGAATAACGTCAAAAATAAGAATCGAAAAATTTTAAGAGACTGCATTATTTTTATTTTACATTAACGTACATTTTAGATTTAAATGTTTAAAGTTATTGTCAAACAAATATAAAAAGTGCAGATGTGATTTCACTTTTGGTTGCCTCGAATCACCAATGCTTAGCATCGTGATTTCATAAGACAATCGGGATTTTTTTTATGTAATTGGGGCTTGTAATATTTGCGGTTAATTTGTATACTTCATAAAAAATACAATTGTTGCCGAAATATTGATATTTTTTTTATTATGTAATTTATTAATAGAACGCTGATTTTCAAACGTGTTTGTATTTTTATTACGAATCCGTCATTGGCAGAGTGCTTGGAGATAGAGAAACGTGGTTATGTAAGAATTTATAGAAATTGCTATCCTTAGCATAGAATTATTGAGCGTTATTCAATTTGGCAGCATACGTAGGAACCTACATGAAATAAAAAAGTTTGTGCAAAAACAGACGGATTTGTTGTAAGTTGGACGAACCTACGATAATAAGTGGTATGTACCAAGTAATTTGTGCAACATTCCTAAGAAAAATATTTAAATGTGATTTTGTGTGTGCTTGTACCGTAAATAATAAGTTATATTAAGAACGTTTACGGAATTTAAAATCGACACTGCCATGATTACGTTACCTACGTCCTAGATGTAATTAAATGCGGTGCGGTTAGAATTAATTAGGGACTAATGTCTGGACTGTACAAGTGTAGGTGCATAGTGATAATTTCCTTTTCAATAAAGCTTTCCAACATAATGGTTTAATCAGGTCTAGTTTAATCAAATTCGTTAAGATTTAAAGCTTGGACTTCATTATGTTTTTCGTAACTGTTAATGAGGCTGACATAGTTACACAAGCATAATATACCTACATCCCGATGGGTGCCGATGGTGTACGTTTTGGTTGTACCCTTGTTGAAGTTCCAATGATATCAGACTTTATTTATTCACACAATTTTATGTAATTCTTGGTGAATTTATGTTTTCGCTATTACCAGAAATGATGGCTCATTCATAATGTTTCATAGTTGATAAGTTCGAGTAGGTAGATTTTATAAATAGGCGATGTTAAAAAAAATTCATCTAAAATATAAAACCAATAGGGTTTTTGATTTGTATAATTATTAGGAAAGTCGGTTATTCATTTATCACGTAAAAAAATAAGTAGATTGTTGAAGTAAATTGGTATTTACCTGCCACTACCCTGCCCGTTTCTCTCATTTTTACCGAATGATATTTTTAAATTTAAATAATTATAAAAATTGACACTGCACGAGACGAAAGAAATCATCTCTAAAGTTTCGAAAATATTTAAATATTATCTATGAAAAATATTGTGTCTTTCTTAGCACCACTATAACAAACAGCACATTAACAATCTTAAACGCATACATAATGACCATCGTGCTTGGCTGTGGTTAGGTTCATTTAACAAACGCAACTGTTAACTTGTGATGTGCCTAGATATCCAATAAAAATCCTCAAATAAATACAAAATAAACAATACATTTTTAATGATAAACCTTCCATGACTCTATAAATAATTTGCATTGTGGTGCAGTTCGTACGAAAACCACCAAATGGTCACGCGGCCGTCTGTCATATTATAATTTTTGGCACAATTTCTTATTTTGAAATCTACACTCGATAATAGGTGCATCGAGCATGATAATTTGTTTGCTCTAATTGCTAAAATTCAACTTTACTCTCGAATCAGAATCAAATTTAAGTAAAATCTTCTTTTTATAATGGCGACCCCCCCTGTGACTACCAACCTGTCATCCTGTGTTAACCTTAGTCAATGTTCAATCAATTCCAATCAAAATCATCTGTTCCCGAAGTTATTCGCTACCTGGACTTACGTAAAGACATAATATAAAAATCAATTCATACAAATTTCAATTCCATGTGTCTTATTTTTGCGTGAAAGAAGCGATGACTTGGAAAAAAGCTAATAGTTAACCAATTCCACCAGAACTAACGGGAAAGTAGACAAAAACAGGGTAAATAACCATTATGAATATAGGAGGTGATTCAGTTTTCCACATTGTAAAGCGATGATTTGTTGAAATTCTTATTAGTTTTTTTCATACATTAAAATCTGCGTTCATCCATATCCATAAACATCTCGTTGGCAACGTGTCCATTATTCCAGACACAATATTTTTTTTTTCTATAAGTAACGCTATTACTGATATACATAAGTTTATTTTTAACGTAATGCACGCTGCCGTAATGATGCGTCTAATACTTATTTTAAATGCAAAACATTACGTAACAAATAAAATTTAATAAAATAGACGTGTTTCCTTCAAGTGTTCAGAATGCTGAAAGAACAGCCGTGCACTACGTTATAATATTTTTGTATAATCACATGAATTTATATTGATATCATTTTTACATTACAGACTAACTATGAAAATACGGATGTTAATACATTTTTTTAATAAATACCTAAGGTAAGTTAGCACTGTCGTGTCTAGTCACATCATGAAAGATTCGAATTCAGAGATCAATGTTTTAAATATTTAGTGATGTATGTATTAACTAAGAAAAGTAGAAGTAACGACATCAATCAAGTTCCTAATAACGCATTATAGGAAGTTCCTATAATGCGATAAGTTTACGTTAAAAGTAAGTATGGTTATCAACTAACACACATTGAAATTATTTAATAAATATTTACAGAAAATAACAAAACACGGCCATAATATACTTATTTGTAATACATATTTAAAATATAAGCATATTGTTGAAAAAACATCATTTATAACAAAGGTACTTATTATCACGTTGGATTGAGCCAAGGGTGTATTCCTAAATTATAGTTCGTCGTGTAATCTAAATTATAAGTTAAATCTACCTATTTGAATTTTTCCTTTTTGTTATCGTTACTTCGTAGCTCAGTTGATTTATTGACTGTCGGCTTTTGAGTTGTTGTAGTAACGACAGACGCCGATGATACTATTGTAGGTGATTTAATCGAAGCAGTCATGGAAACGCTTTTGTTGTCACCAACTTTTCCAAGATTAGGCATTTGTGTATCTTTAGATGTCACCCCGCTAGTAGAAGGCTTTGAACTAACACTTATCGTCTTCGCAGCGGACGTTAACGGAGTTGAAGGTGTTTTACCTGTGGTTGTTGGGGATTTTATTGCAGAAGACCCTGTTGTTACCAAAGAGGTTGTTGGACTCCGTATTTGGCTACGGGTTACTTGATCTTTTGGTTGATTCAACTTATTATTTTGAATATCGCTTTTAGAAGGTACCACAGACGAACTTATTGGTGCATTCGAACTTATGGACTTTGGCCCCGATGAACTCAGAGGAGTTGTTGAAGACGTTAGAGCAACTGTTGGTTTGTTGGTAGATATTGTTGTCTTGGCCGTCTGTGCCATGCCTGTTTTTTGCGCCGATTCTTTTGTACTGTTTTGTGCTAAACTTGTCATAGATGTAGGAGTATTAATACTGTTTGTGGTAGTTCTTGTAGTTCCCGTATTACTTAGTGGTGCACTATGACTAACTGATTCTATTTTAGTGGATATTTTTGACTCAGGGCCAACAGTCTTTAAAGCCGGTGATATTGTTGACACTGTAGGATTTGCACCTGACTCAGAAGATATGCTTGTACTCATTTTCTTCCCAGTACTATCACTTATTGTTGTACCTGTTACTTTTGGAGTAGTATTTGTACTGGGGACCATGTTAGAAGTAGAGCTCGGAGTGGTCGTCGCAGATGATCCAGTTGAAAATTTATCAGTCAGTTTTTGTGTTTTTGATATATTACTAACTTGAAGTGGTGTAGATATTTTATCTTGTATTGTTGTTACGACTGGTCTACTTAACTTAGTAGCTTCATTGTTTTTGTTTTGATTTTCCGCATCAATTGTTTGACTTTTTGAAGTAGATGGCATTTTTTCCGTCATAATTGCCTTACCCTCTGAATTTGTTTTGGCATTCTTATTATTTTGGACGTCCTCAATCTTACTTGTCGGACGTTGTAATTGCTTAGTATTACTTGAATCTTTACTTGTTACATCTTTTTCCAAGTTAGAGTTATTCATAGGCAAAGATGAGCATGTAGGTAACTGGAAGTTTTTATTAACGTCTATCTCCTGTTTGCTGCCAAGTGTATTCTTTTTGTCTGTAACTTGCATTTTTGGCACCTCGTTTCCTACTAATTTTGGCATAGCAGAAGTACCCATTTCAGAAGGTGTCAACGAAGTCGAGATCACACTCTTACTCGCAGCAGCAGTAGTGGTGGCCATAGTATTGTTATCATTTATTTTAGCTGCTGAGGTACCCTGATTTGATATTTTGGAATTAATTGTAGTATTGGTTAAACCTTTTTTGTCTTCAGAAGAACATTGAGACACTTTAGTAAGACCACTTACTGTAGATTGCGGTTTAGCTATATCTGGTTTAATCATACTCTTATTCGCAGCAGCAGTAGTGGTCATTGTATGGCTTTCACTTATTATAGCTGATGTAACTTGATTCGATGTTTTGGAATTAATTGTAGTATTGATTAAACTTTTCTTGTCCTCAGAGGAACATTGAGATATTTTAGGACGACCACTTACAGTAGACTGCGGTTTAGTTATATCTGGTTTAGTCACACTCTTACTTGCAGCAGTGGTGGTCATCGTATGGCTTTCACTTATTTTAGCAGCTGAGGTACCCTGATTTGATATTTTGGAATTAATTAAACCTGTAGTATTAGTTAAATCTTTCTTGTCCTCAAAGGAACTTTCAGACAATTTAGGAAGACCACTTACAGTAGATTGCGGTTTAGTTATATCCGGTTTAGTCACACTCTTACTTGCAGCAGCAGTAGTGGTCATCGTATGGCTTTCACTTACTTTAGGTGCTGGGATAACCTGATTTGATATTTTGGAATTAATTGTAGTATCAGTTAAACCTTTCTTGCCCTCAGAGGAACATTGAGACAATTTAGGAAGACCACTAACAGTAGACTGCGGTTTAGTTATACCCGGTTTAGTCATACTAATACTTGCAGCAAAGGTGGTCATCGTATTGCTTTCACTTATTTTAGCTGCTGAGGCAACCTGATTTGATATTTTGGAATTACTTGTGGTACTGGTTATACCTTTCTTGTCCTCAAAGGAACTTTGAGATATTTTAGGGAAACCACTTACAATACTCGTAGATTCCGGTTTACTACAAATTAATTTTCCTGTAGCAGTTTTTACATCCAAATCGATCTTAATAGTATCCACATCTGATGATTTTGCATAACTATTTAATACACTTTTTCCCGATGTCACTTTGTCAACTTTTTGATTATCAACTATTGAACTAGTTTTTATAACACTACCCTCTACTGTGGAAAAGATTGGCACTGGTGTTACTTGTACTGGTTCCATTTGAGTTGTTTTTCCATCGGTGTGAATTTTGGCAGTAGTAAATATTAAAGGTCCAGAGCTGAAGCTGCTTGGTTTATTCCCATCAATTTCAACTAAAATTTGACTTTTAGGCACTACTGAATTTTTTATTGCATCGGTATTACTAAATATATTTGTGTTCATATGATTATGAATGGCACTGGGTGTACATGCGTAAGTTTTGGTACCGTTAATTAGATTGTCTGACACACTGGAGCTAGCAAGTGGTAATTTTTCAACTTTGATGTCAGGGAGTAATTTGTCTGTATCATCCATTTTATCATTGCCTACAAGAGTATTCGTTTTTGAAATCGAAAATTTGGCACTTTGACTTGAAAACTCTATCTTTTCCTTATCTTTTTGTAATAAAGGCTCAACAACACCATCGTCTGATTCGTTGCTATAATTTTGCACTTTCTTTTTAATAGAGCTTCTTTTTATTTTTGCTAGTCCCGTTGAAGGTTTTCTGCCTTCATTCTCTGTACCACTTGTTATAGATGTCGTATCATCTTGAGAAGTCTGAAAAAGAAAGGATTCTAAATAAATCTCTACCCAAATTTACAAAGTTTTACAAAAAAGATCGATGGTGTTCTGATCTTTCTATAGTACGTAAGTATAAATAAATAAAACGATAAATGCAGTCCCGTTTCATACACGCAATCGTGTTCATTTACAAGTTTTCAGTTTGCCGTGAAACTATTAACAAACGAGTCAATTTTCACCTGCTGCAATAATATTACGGTGCCTAGGTAATATTTCAATTCAACACTTTAAAAAAGTCTATAATAAATAACACACTATTATTTTTTATCCACGGGATAAAGCACAAGAAGAATGGATCGCTCTAACTTACCTTCCGCATGGCGACCAGCGGATGGGTGTGCGGGGGTCATGCACCTCGCTCGCGCAGCACCGGCCGGCCGTGCAGCAACAGCACCGGCGGAGACAGCTCGGTCTCCTTGCGCAGGGCCACACTGGCGACGCCAGCATGCGTTGATGGCCCCCATTCATCAGTCGGTCGGGCCAGTACCCTTGCTTTCTGTAATTAAAAAGTTCAACATGTTTTACTGCTTACTCTTCTCTACCATAGATATCTGACATCCGTGATCGGACCAACGACACTTTCAACTTGTTACTGGACAATCGGCTTGATTGAAACTTGTGGTATTTAATCTAAAGATATATAACTCAAAGGTTACTGACTGACTGACATTTATTTATTTATTTATTTATTTTAGGAATTACAAACAAATGTGTTACAAAAATTAACTTATCTACTAGACTTATGTATTATTTATGTGGTAACACATCCCACTACGTAATCCACATATTGATAATGAAACCATGTAATATAGAGCGAGGCAATTACAATTAAGGTACACCTTATAAACGCGATGTAGCTCAACACCAAGAAGTAATTAATATTATTTTCAGACTTTTAATTATTAATTTTGTTCTGTTTTTTTTTCATTTAATTTATCTTAATTTTAATTTGGTCACTTTGCAGAGTGTCTAAAATATGCTTTTTAAATCTTGAGGAACTCTGGGAAAAATCGATGCTATTAAAGTTCTGGTTGTAAATGGACAACAGTCTATTGAGTGGGGCTCGTAAACCCGCATTGGTTTTACACAAGTCTACATAAAAGGTTCTCTCGTCTCTGCGTGTGCTTCTGAGCGCAGCACGCCTGGGGACGCTAAAGTGGATCAGGTTACAGAGGTCTATGCAATCGATTTCATTATTTATTAGATTGTATAAAAACATGGCTGATAGGAGCAATCGTCTAGAATCAAGGCTCAAGAACTTAAATTTGGTTAGCAGCATTTCGTAAGGGACCCGAGAGCGGGAACACATGAAGTTAACTTTGCGTAAGAATTTACGTTGGATAAAAGAATTTAGTAATCTATCAACGCACAGCCCAAACCACTGGACGGATCGGGCTGAAATTTGGCATGCTAGTAGATGTTATGACACTTATGACGTAGGCATCCGCTAAGAAAGGATTTTACGAAACTCCACCCCTAAGGGGGTAAAATGGGATCCACGCGTACTAAGTCGCGGGCGACCGCTAGTCATTTATAAGTGACTAAAAATATCTGAAGAATGTAATGTACCTAATGCTTGAGAAGAAACGAGTTACGAGTAGTTATGTATTCTTCAGTTGACCCGCAAGCTTTCCTTGCTTTTCTACTACTAAGTTATTTATTTATTTATTATTCACTAGCTGACCCGGCGAACTTTGTTCCGCCTTAATGGCAATAAATAACGGGATAAAAAGTATCCTATGTCCTTCTCCTGGCTCTAAACTACCTCCCTGACAATTTTCAGCTAAATCGGTTCAGCCGTTCTTGAGTTATAAGTGGAGTAACTAACACGACTCTCTTTTATAATATAGACTAGCTGACCCGGCGAACTTTGTTCCGCCTTAATGGCAATAAATAAGCAGACTTTTTTTTAAATTTCGAACGGGATAAAAAGTATCCTATGTCCTTTCTCCTGGCTCTAAACTACCTCCCTGACAATTTTCAGCTAAATCGGTTCAGCCGTTCTTGAGTTATAAATGGAGTAACTAACACGACTTTCTTTTATATATATAGATTATTGAGCAATTACATATTTGATCCAAATAGCGTCCTAAATCCTCTTTAGGTTTGTCAAGTAGTAGGCTGGTAGGATTATGTACCTACCTACTTGGTTGTAATGATGAGTGTCTTAAGAGGTTGAAACTTGACTAATAATAGCAAGTTTGTGTAACAAATAAAAGGTTACTGCGACACAAGCTTTGTTTAGTGCGGTATCCGCTAGATATAAGGACTTTACTGCCAATAAACGTTTTATTTATTTTAAGTTATTTAATAATAACATACCTCCATAATGGTTAGATCATCAGGTCCACTGCAGATTTGATCAACGGCCATCAGGACGACGACCACCACAGGCAAGACGCCCAGGGTCCAACCCACGGCATCCGCCCACATCGGGTACACGTAGTGCCCATAAGACGCTGGCTTATACTCGATCCAGTTGAATACCAATATAAACTGAAATGACAAAAACGTTAGTTATTTTTTACCAATTGCAGAAAAAGTAGGTAAATATCTTTCGATATGAGGTAGGTATATTTACAACTGTTGTTTCATTATGTAGTACAATATGATTTAGGATATCGTGTTCGTTTCCTTATGACCCAATTAAAAAACCGGGATCTTATTTTCTTAATAAATCTGTCTATTTAACTTTGAAATAAAAAAGATACATACTACCAAAGCAGACGGTGTGATGACTCGCCACATTGAACTCCAAAAGATTACCCAAAGCTTAGACTGGCGGCCAATCATGCACTGTATGTCACGACAAAACTTCTCCGCTCCGTAGATCCATGCAATTAGTATGCACTCGCCAATGGCAATAATTAACACCGACCAGTTCGCCGCGTACTTGTCCATAAGTTGCAACCAATACATGCCGCTCTAAAAATAAAGGGCGATTGATGTAAAAGTTTAACTCTGCTTAATTATTACCGACATGACAGCTAAATAAATGGTAGGCAAAAACAAGGTGAAACAACTCACATTCGTAGTGAAGATAAGTCCACCAAGATAGCCGAAGACGGCCACAGTCAACACCACCCATACCTTTTTTTGCCGGAAGTTTGGAAATCTATCGAGAATGGCAGTCGTAACCGTTTCCATAAGCGCAAACTGAAAGAATAGAGGCATTAATAGTTAGTCATACATTTAAAGATTCGAACCTACTTAAAAGTGTTATTGAGGATAATACATGCCTGAGAATCAAGTCCAAGTGTAAGTAACATGACAAAAAAAAGTATTGACCATAGGGGCGATACTGGTAATCTAGTCACCACTTCTGGATAAACTATGAAAGCCAGACCAGCTCCTTGGTCCACGACTCTATCTACACCGACGTCCAGTTCGTGAGCCAGAAATCCAATCACGGAAAATATAACCAGGCCAGCAAAGAATGACGTCGCTATGTTGGACACGGCGACAATCAAAGAGTCTCTGAAACAAAGTTGCTATTAATAACAGAAACAGTAGTATGGGACTATAGGAAAGGCAATTTCAGAGAACTAATTGCTGATTAATATAAAAGGGACTACATAAATAATATGTCCCTTTTCGATCTTTAACAGAATATTACTTACATATAACAGTTATTGGAGAATTTGTTGTAAGAGGACAAAGTTATAAGACCACCCCAAGCGGGACTCAGAGCAAAAAATATTTGCACAGCCGCGTCACCCCAAACCTAAAATGAGGGTAAATAAATTAGTTAAGTACTGTCTACGTAATTTACTTTCGGTATGCCAGTTGGAGGGTAAATAATATTACCTGAGCATTTGCTAGTTGACTAAAATCAGGTGTCAGGTAAAATAGGATCCCAGTTGATGCACCCGGCAACGTCACACCACGAAAAAATAAGATTACAAGCACAACATATGGAAAGAGTGCTGTGAAGTAAACCACCTGTAACAAGATGTATTTTTTAATTAGCCATCTTCATTTTGCAAAGGTGTTAGTTTGACGGTAAAGATTGAGAAAAAAGTTAATTACCTTTCCAGAAGATTGCACACCTTTACATAAACATAAAAAAACGATCATCCATGCAGCGAATAAGCAGGTAGCCATACCCGGTCGAATATACCCTGTTTCCTCAATGCCCGATGAAAGGCCAAGAACTTGATTACTGCAATAGAAATTTTTAATTTTAACTAGTGAGACTAATGAGCTACTAACAAGGACGTAAGCCTACTTACTCGTACAATACTGATGAGTGTATTTTATGTGAAAATTATGATGACGTTAAAGAATTAATAGACTTATTTTTATGATAAAATGATTTAAACAATATTATGTGCATGATTTAGTACTAGTAATTAGTACTAACGTAAAGTATTCTTCAGCTGGAGGCCGCCGGAGAACGTGTTCAACCAGCGCGTCTATGTTGTGTTTTTCTACGTAAGATTGATTTAGACATTGCCTCATATAGTAAGTTCCATTCTTCGCAATGCACTCATCTGCTTCTTCGTAGGAATAGCAAACTGGAAGGGGAAAGAATGGATAATCAAAATGGAATTACGTAGGTAAGTTGGTAAGTTTAAGATGTACAAACTGTGATTTTGCAAAATTATGGATAAAAAATTCTATGTGTAATCCACATAGGTGGATTTTCATTTCATTTTATTGTTTGACAGTGTATTTACCTTAACTTAAAATTAAAAAACGGGACTAGCAATGTAGATCCTGAGATGTGATCTTAAGTTGGCGCCCACCGTGGGGCCAGAATAATTTTATGCAATTTTTGTAAAATATATATTTTATTATTATCTTCAGGACACATTAGATTTAATTATTATATACGTTAATGTTTGTTATACTTACATTCAGTGCTCCACTCAGCATCACAGTTTTGCCAGGGCAACTGATAAAAGATGCTTGCAAATGACACCACCATGTAGTAAATAGTCCAGGCTATGATGAGGTTATAGTAGAGCATGACGATGCAGGATACGATGACCATACCGTAGCCCAGCCCTTGGAACAGCGGGCAGAACTTGTTGTAGACGGCGACAGGGCCCAGGGCGGCGTACTGCCCGAACGATAGCTCCATGAACATAAGCGGTAACCCCGCTATTATAAGCATCACCGTGAATGGTATAAGAAATGCACCTGTAAAGGAAAAATAAACGTGCTTTTAATTACGTAATGATGAGGATTTTGAAACAACTAATGATTAAACATAACATGGCATTGAAGCCTATTATGTGGTAGATAGTGAGATAGGTCCCAGAATTCGAACCAACAAACCGCAGAAGGTGTTGTAGTTAGGTAGACGCATCGACATAAGCGAACCGAATCAGCCGCATTACCATCACCAGTTCGACGATGATCCTCGTACTACACTCCCGATCACAGCTTATTTATGCCTTATTTCATAACGCTAAGCATAGAGTGTAAGTAAACAATGCCTACCTCCTCCATTATTGTAGCACAAGTATGGAAACCTCCAGACGTTCCCTAGGCCGACGCTGTAGCCCAGAAGAGACAATAGGAAGTCGAAACGACCGGTCCAGTTTCCGCGCGCTGGCTCGGTTTCCTCTGGTGCTGGTTCAGTGCTTTCTTCTTTAAACTATAAAATAACGTTGCATATTTATATTTACATCTCTAAGCCTGGCAAGGCATATTGATTCTAGCTAATATCACTTGATATAATTTGTCAAGCCTACTCGGCAACCATGGCGGAACACAAGTTCGCCACTAACACCAATCGTCCATCCGCACTGGGCCTAATGTGGCATAGCATTATGGCCAAAGACATTATTATTTATTATTATTATTTATATTATTATTTATTTATTCATTTGTTCATGGAACTCAATCTTCATCTTTAAATACGTGTACTTCTCTCTTCATCTCTACGTACGTAACTGTGAGATACTTAGTCATGAAACGCGTGAAAATGGTGGAAGCAGAGTGATCCCAACTCCAAAACCACGAAGTTACTTAAAGTCCTAGCTAAGTAGGTAATCCTAATCATTAAATCTTGTGATAAACAGCAGTTACCTAACTAGGTTTTTTTTAAATATTGTGACCACAATAAATCAAAAACAATCAAAAGAGAGGCTTATTGAATAACACTGCGTAAATCTGCGTAATTGAATTACTTTACGCAAAATTCACATTAATAAATAGAAACTGAAATCCAAGTATTGAAACATCGTAAAATTACGTATACCTACTACGAGTATGTAGGTACCTAACGTAGAAGTCCGAAACACGATTCTATTGAAATGCCTTACTTTCATAGGCCGCAATTTCAGTCCAGTGTATAAAAACTGAAAATTTGTAGATTTTGATAATCCTACTATGTAAGTATGTTTAGGGACGTAATGTATCTACGTCTTACTACAGGGCACAGCCTAGATCTTATTCCAACTGGGGTGCGTCAGTGCGTACCTATTGTTTTGAAACATGAATTTAACTAGGAATAAGATAATGGTCACCCATCTATTAGCTACAGAGGCTTAGGCAGCTTAACCATCGTAATCGCCACCAAAGCGCTATTGAGCTTTAGGTAGCTTTAAATTATAGGTCCGTACATACTTATGACAGCTTTTACAGTCTGCAGGTGAGGGAAAGACCCCATGCATGCACCTGGATGTTTATTTAATTTCAATATTTTATTTTAGACGGTTTCTCTGGGTTACAAAAACGTACATTTTACCTATACGTAATGTAACCAGCATCTGTATCAGCTGATACAGCTACACGTTACAGTATACCATCGCATCGGAGGAAAAAACTATATTTTTAAATGATTCTCATTTGTTTCAATTAAGTACACTGCGTTCGCAAAAATATCGAATACCTGCCCACACATTCACCAATATCTTAATTATGTTTTCTGTAAGGTATGACTATGACTTACATCTGGTAATTTTGTATCCATCGTCGAAATATTCTTCGTCACAGCAGGAATTGGAGTTTTACTTGATTTCTCCATGCTGTACAGATAAACTGGAACTACTTATTAGGGCACAAGTGGTTGCTTCAGCATTTTAGTTGAGATCATTAGTGAATCGATGACACAGGAACCCCCGAGCTCCGCACAACACATCACACTCCCGGAGATTCAGCATTCACCATCACTACAAGAGGACCGCGCTTACTAATCATAAATTAAGAACAGATTCAAAGGTATGGTTCTAAAACAAATAAGCCGTGAGGATGACTAGTGAAACATTAAATCGAAAAAATACAAAACGCAGAAACGCGCAGATGTCAAGTTTCGCATCGACCGAACTCTGAATGAACATGTAGGTCAATATCAAGCCTCCGCCTCCACTGTACCCCTCACCCTCTCTTCGCCCCGCTATGAAATTTTCTCCAATGAACCTATATAAGACGAATTTCAGCCTAAATGTTTAAAGATAATAGAATCTTATGTTCGTAAAATATGACACTAAATCGAGTAAGTACCTAGTACTATGAATGCAGGGTACATTCACTGAAAAATCGTAGGCAATATAAATAGGTATACCTACATATACCATACTCCTCCATGAAGGTTTAATTGAAAATACTCACATAATTAACTGGCTATAGTATTATAGGCAAAACTATAAAAAGCCTCTTTTCAGGGCCTATTTATGAGTCGAGAAAAAAATACCTACTAGCCGTAATTAATATAGAGTCGAGTTCCTATTATAAAATAGCAATGATACTTTAATATTGAGGGTGCACTTACTTAAATATTTTTTTAAATAAAAAGCGTTCTATTCTTGGAATGTACAGGGTGGCCCAGAAGAAAATTCACTTTTGAAAATTCAAGGAAACGAAAACTGTAAATATTTGTAGAACTTTAACTATTGCAATTTTTGTGCAATTTTTTTTTTATTTACTTTCTTTTATAAATTTTATTGTACATGTGATTCCCTTAACGTTTACAACATTCGGTCGACATACATAAAAATTTTGGAAAACTTTCGTCAGAGTTGCCTCGACATGGATTCAGGATAAATGAATGCTGCAGAGTTTTTGGATTATGAGAGTACACTCTGCTCATAAGGTAACCCCACAAATAAAAGTCTGCTGGAATGAGATTAGCGCTTCTTAGAGACAGTGAGATTTTACCCCTGCATAATTGGTTTGTTGCATTTGCATTGAAAGGATGATTAATTTTTGAGAGCGCTATACTGGTAGGCTGAAAAGCTTTTTAATATCAAAGCTGCAAGATTCGCAAGGCTATGACCGGAGCACTTGGTTTCATCAAGATGGGGCTACGTGTCACACTTCAAATGAGTGCATTTAGATGGTAAGAGACATGTTCCCACAAAAAAAATTTTTCAGGCAGGGGTGACATCTCCTGGCCACCAGGAAGCCCTGAACTCACTCCAGAAAATTCTTTTTTGTGGTGTTACATTAAGAATAGAGTATACTTTTATAATCCAACAACCATGCAGCAACTAAAGCTGAGCATTCGGCAAAAAATTGAAAATAGGTTTCGAGGTAATTCTAACGAACGCATTTCAAGATTTTGATGTATGTTGATCGAATGTTGTAAGCATCAAGGAAATCTCCTGGGCGATGTAATTTAATAAAGGTAAATTTAAAAATAAATTGCATTAAATTTCCTTTGAATTGTAATAGTTAAAGTTCTATAAAAACGTACAGTTTTCGTTTCCTTGAATTTTCAAAAGTGAACTTTCTTCTGGGCCACCCTGTACTTAATTGAGCACTTAACAAAAATTTCATTAGCGTTAAGTCTCCTCTACAAACGTGTACTTGAGTGGAAAGAAGAACGAAAAGAAAAGTTCATTGTACGACAGTCGAGAACGTTCGTGAGTAGATACAAGTGAGGCAGTTGCGGCAGAAGGTCGCTGAAAGTAGAGCGGCGTATTGATTACAGGACGGCGCGCGCTCTCCGCCGTGCACCTCCATGCACACAAGTCATTTCCGAACCTACACTGCATACAAATCGCTTCAATACGTCATCTCAATTTCAGGTTCTTGCGTTCTCGATGCTATATAAATCTTTTGCGTTGCAAACATTTCATTTTCAGTTATAATCGTAGAGATTTGATACTGCTGAAAAATCATACGAGGGTAATCAATTAACGCTAAACTATCCATAAATAAAGCATAACTACATTGCAATTTTCTCCTGACCGACTTTTGTGTACGTTGAGATAACCATGAGTCTAATAATCTAGGACTCGGACCTACCTAGGATTTATATTATGGTCCATCCAAAAATTTATGATTTGTAAAGTTTTATTTATTACAAGGAATGTCTTTGTGACCCGTAAATGCTTGTGTTCATCACACTTACATTTTTGCCATGCATCGGGAATTAAACCAAAAGTTTCACTGACTCTGTAGTCTTAGATCACCAGATTACACGGTCGTCAATAATTATAAACCGACTCCAAAAATACGAAAAATCCTAGAATAAACTTATCTACATGGGTACCTACATAATGATGATTTGGGACACTTCATTGCATTGTATCGTTGTACCAGTCAAGCACCACTCAAATAAGTTCATACATTTGAATGCGGACTTAATACCATGTGGCATTCTCTACCAGTCAACGTTTGGGTCAAACAAAATTTGAGTAGGGGAACCTGTTGAACCTTGGACAGAGTTGTACCTAAAACAATTGTATATATTTTTTAAATTATGATGTTTTATGAAAAGTTGTCTAGGGTATTACATACGTTATTTGTCAACATTAACGTGAAGTTAGCTAAGATTCGCCGACGCCGTGCAAGTACAAGAAAAAATGGTAATTTAATATTTTACACTGATGCAGTGAGATTTTGGAGGTTTATAAAACATGTCGGTAGTTTTTATACAATCCAAAACTTACTCTAAAGCGCTGAGGGGCACATCCGTTTCCGTTTAAGGTTATTTTATATTAATTAGTTTTTAAAAGACAAATATATATGAAATGAATATTAAAATACATGAAATAATTAGTCCTAATTTATAATGAATTTAGTTATCCAAAAATAATTGATTTACGGTTTAACAATATTTTAAATTAAGCAGACAATCAATGGCGTCTATATCCGTTTGGCGCCATTATTGTACTTATCCATTATTTGTGAAATCTCAATGAAATATCCTTGAAAAATTAAAATATAATAATTGTCTATTGTAGAAATAAGTTGCTTAATTATTAATAATAATATAATCCTTCTATCTGAATAAGTGCATTAATTTCCGGTAGCGCCCATAAGGGCGCTCACCTTAAAACTTGTAGCAAAATAATTATGAAATACATTGTAGTACTGCTTGCAACTTATAAATTAAAATAGTTAGATAATTAAAAGTGGTGCATCCGGGATGTGACGGCGTGTGACGTAGCTAGGCACGGCAGGCATTTTGTAACACTATCTTAAATCGTAAGATACAAAAGAAAGTAATTCACCTTATACTGACCACAAACTATCAGATTACCGTAATCCAGTACCAGTATTGTGATGTGTGTGTGAGAGCCTAACTAGAACTTTTCAAGTTAGGTGCCATGCTAATTAAGTGCATTAAAATGAAAATAATAACTACAGGACGTATAAATAATTTTATGTAGTTGCAGGTGTCAAGTGCAGTAAATGTTACATAAAATAGTGATATTCCGTTCGTAACGGTCCGTCTTTATGTGCAATATATTTCATTGTCATAGGAAGTTACTTAAGAGGTATTTTCTAATAATATTTGTAACTGTTTTGTACAAAACAAATAGGTTTATGTTAATCTAATTTGTGTTTTTAATGTTTGAACTGACATTAAAACGGATTATTTAGGTTTAGGTAATTAAGTTTGTCTGCGTATCACATTTCATTGATATTTTCTACTTTTCTATAGTTGATAGTTTGATACCGTTTACCGTTAAAGTGTTATAGAGACGGTTTTATAAAGACCTAAAAACCCCGTACTTATTACTGTAGAAGGTACAGGGGCATTCCTCAAGGTTAAATTATAATGGTGTTTGGTGGGTAGAGTCATCTGAGACCAATTTTGAAATAGGATATTTAAAATAGTATTCCTAGCAAATGATTTATCATTCACAACGTAGCTCACTTCTCTCATTAAGAAATAAAATCATCAACTGTCGAAGATTTTTTCTAAAAATAAAATTACGAAATAGGTTTTTCATCTGCAATTAGACTTAATGCAATCAATTCCATCTGCGAGTGCATTTAAAAAACCAAAGACATCTTTCCACTTTTATCAACATGGATAAGGCCTCATTTGGAAATAAAATCGGGCCATATCTTAGAGCCGCCGGTTTTTTTTCTATAAACACCGCGTCTCTTTACCTGACTAATTGTGACGTATTTACGATCGATCCAATGAAGAGGGAATTAAAGGCCAATTGTAGATAGTATGGTTTTTTGAGTCCATCGATTTATGATGGCCGAGTCCTTTTGAGGCCTTTTAAGGGTTATGCCCATTCATCTGGCGCTTTACTGCCGGCGAAATTACCGCGAATGTGGCAGGAAGTGAAAAAATGCACGTGCGCCGAAGGATTTTATTATGAGAAAAACACGAGCAGGCCGCGGCTGGATTTTGAGGAATTCTGGACGGTTTTCACAATACTGTATTGTTCGCAATACTTTCTTACTTACCTACTTATAAGAAGCTTGATGGAATAGTCAGAGGCAAACATGCTATTAAAGCTACTGTAAAAAAATAAAACCGACTCCAAAAAACCTACACTAAAACGTAGAAAAATAATTACTAATTACCTACTTATTTATTAGGACGAATTATTAATATTTATGTAGGTATACCATGATTGATACTTCTGGAGTCGGTGCCAAGATTATGAAACATGTAAAGTTTGCCTGCACCGACTCCAAAAGTATCAATCATGGTATACCTACATAAATATTAATAATTCGTGCTAATAAATAAGTAGGTAATTAGTAATTATTTTTCTACGTTTTAGTGTAGGTTTTTTGGAGTCGGTTTTATTTTTTTTTATAAAATTTTACTTATTTCTTGCTTTTTAGTCAACTAATTATTACCTTGATGTTACCACTGAAGGTAGGCAGTACACTGAGACCAAAAAAAATTGGTTCATAATCGGCGGAGATATTGCGTATAAAAAAGTTCATCCCCAATTTTCCACCCTTGGGGGTGAAATATTTTCTTCAAATTCGCATGAAACCACCCTTTTGATAATACCTATTCAACAAAAAAATAATCGTTCAAATTGGTTCATAATCGGCGGAGATATTGCGTATAAAAAAGTTCATCCCCAATTTTCCACCCTTGGGGGTTGTTTTTTTTATTATTAAATTTAAATGGGACCACCCTTGAGGTATTACCTATACGCCGAAAAAAGATTTGTTCAAATCAGTTCATAATTGGCGGAGTTATCGCGTAACAAACATAGAAAAAAAAAAAAAAAAAAAAAAAAAAAAAAAAAAAAAAAAAAAACATACGGGTCGAATTGAGAACCTCCTCCTTTTTTGAAGTCGGTTGAAAAGGGGTATTTATTAATGAAAAGCAGTGGTTTAAGTACCATTTCTATTCGTCTGTAACTGTAGTGAACATAATTAATAGTAAATAATAATGAGTAAAATCTTTGAATTGAGCCAGGAACCAACGTCTGATATAATGTAGTTATTAACAAATGTACGATAAACTAACGATTTTTAAAAACTGCTTCGCTAAATGTTACCTATTTAAATTAAACTTAACATCAAATAATCGGTGAACATTTACATGGAAAAGTATGTATTAAAAGTACATAAAAGTGGAACATAGAACCTACTCCATTTACGAAGTTGGCTAAAAATTTAAACCTACGTTTCGTTACTTAATGAATACCCATTCTGCAGTTACTAGGTTTTATCCTACCATCACACGATCAGATAAAATTGTGCAACTCTTAACAAGTTACTGTGCGCAAGTTATGGCCTCGCCGGGAATCGAACTGGCTGACCTATTGTCGCGTTGTTTACTGATCAGCCACTTTGCTATTGCCGTAAGTGGAGACCAATTTTAGAGTTTGTTGACTTTGAGATAGTTTTGGTTTAGGGGTCCACAATAAGTGACGTCACAAACCACTGGGTATTTTATACTAAATCTTCAGGTAGATGAAACTAACAGATAAACTTATGCGTTTTGATGGCTAATCATAAAAAATGTTTCAATTCATACGTGCTGTCAACAAGCCCTATTAGTTACTTATTTGTAACATCATCAACATCATCATTTCAACAATGACATTCAACTATTAGACGTATGCCTCCCCAAGGAATGTCAGTGTGACCTTTTCATCGAGCCGATATGCCAATCTTCCTGAAGTCGTCGGTCCATCGAGCAGGAAGTTGTCTTACACCGAGACTTGGTCTTCGACAAATTAATATGGTCCACTGCAACTTGAACTTCCATTCCTACTTTCGTCTTCTGTTTGTGTAACAAAGTTAAAATTATGTGTTTTTTCAAGAAGAGTTATGTAGAATTACCAGTATTAATTCAACTACTAACCAATTGATTGTCAATGTACACAAATGAATAAAATAAAGAAACCAATTTAACTATTCTCCTAGAGCTAATAAAGAAAATTGCGTGACTTCAGAATGGTCAATACAAAACAATTTATATCCATTGCCCAGCCATCTTGAGGGCGCAATAAAAATAAATACTATTACGATGTTTCAGAACATAAAAACTTATATCAACATAGTTTAACGATACGTAGTAATATTAACATTGTAAAGTGGTTATGAATTTTATTAATTGTTAGGAACCACATGTCTGTTGAAGATATTTTGCTTGGCCACTTTTTGTGTGTTGCAGGAATGTTACAGGAATGTTGCCGCAACATAATGAAGTGTAGATGCCAACACACAGTTTGTCGTTTTGAAGCAATTGAAGTTAACTTTGTGCCATTTTAAGCCGTTGGAATAAGTGCTATTTTACGACGACTTTGTAAAGTCTATTTTGTTGACGTCAAGGCGTAATCCTACAATGTTTGGACGCAATCACTCTGTCCAGACCGATAAAATAGTTTAATTTCTATCTTCCTTAAAAGGTACGCAACATTGTAGTTACTTTATTTTAGATGTTTTTCAGGTAACAAATCCACGAGCCGTTCACTAGTAAATGTAATTGGCATGAAGAAACATTGGAACTGTGCGGCGTTTTTCAAAACAAATCCAACAAGTTAATGGATTTTTATTAAAGCTTTCTTTCAGATTATAATTAACGAAGTCGATGGATTCACCATTAAGAGATGGTACAGTCGACAGCACATCAGAATATACATTTAGTTGCGAATTTGCTACTATTACAAAATATTATGTAAGCAAGATTATAACTTTAGGGTTATTTTAACGTCAAAAATATGTCAAACTCCATACAAAAAACACCGGTTAATGTAGTTACGGTCAAAGTTAGGTGGTGCAACTCAGCCTTAGTGTTTAGCTAGATGTTCTGTCGTCTGTACATACTGTACAATCAGCGTCAAACAGGTGGTGACCTCCAAAGTGGTAAAAAATATGATACCTTATTCTAACTGTAACAAAGATGTATTGCCAACTTTTTTGGCAACTTTGGGTGTCACGAACTATTTGACGCTGACTGTACGTACTAGAGTTTACCACAAGTTTTTCTCAATCAATTAGTTGAATCCCAGTCTTATTGCCACAAATACAACCCTACACCGATCTGACTGGTCAATCGGATCCCTACTCAGTAGCAAATAGCAATCCGCCGACAAGTTGCGGGTTAACGTTTCTATGGGGCAATTAAGTGGCGTGGGCGCCGACAGATTAGTGGTCTGGTAGACCCTGAATCAAACATTCAGCTGTCCGTTTGGAATAGAGATGGATTTCTTGATAGCGTTATCACGCCGCGCCGGGCGTGGTGGTGTGATTTATGCACTAAACTAATGGTAGAGTCGATATTACGTTGACCACATAATGAGATTTTTTATTTATTTTCAGCTTTCCACTGAAGAAATATAGTTCAGTTGGCGAAATCCGTCATGTCATTTACCAAATTATTTTAACTGTAACTAATAACCATAGCTGTTAACTGCTATTTTTTGCATGGAATTTGACAGACTTTTGACGTTGGTTATATTAGTTCAAGTAAAATGGAACCCAGCCTTAGTCTCCATTGCAGGAGACTAATATTTTCCAGAGACAAATCGAAATTTGACCCACACTCCCCACGCTCTGGCTAGATGGGTTAGGCCTGATATTTGCATATTTCTCCTTTACCCCTTAGTTGCCTCTTACGATATCCACTGAAATAGTAGGTCCTATTCTGCTTTGCTGAAGCCACACGGATCAAATAAAAAGTGTACAATGAAAAAACCTATTCCAGTTCTAAAACAATAACCACACACACACCTACATTATTTATGACGTCAAGACAAATATGGTCCAGGAATGTCAAAAGAAAAGCGTGCAGTAATATTAAACATCGAAGGCGGAAGAGACTTATCCTGATTAGAGACTGACACCTTTTTATACCCCCTCGCGACGGCAATTACTACCATGTGGGGCGAACCAAACTAGACAAGAAGTGAATCCACATAAATAAATATCAGTTATATCACTTTGGTTATGATTGGAACTGTTCTTAATTGGCTGGAGTTTAATTTAAGATTGATACGGTTTTTGCAAGGATTTTTGCTTGATTGGTTGATTTAGAGTTGGATTCCGTAATTAAAATTTTTGGGATACTTGAGTTTGAGAGAATTATGATTGGCATGAAGTAGCTTTACCTATGAATAAATCATCACATCCACGCCTGGAAACATTTTATGCTTAGCTATTAACTCTACATTTAGTTATTGAACATTCTAAAGTTACTGGGTGTTAGCTGCAAAGTGCAGCACGATTTTTTAGCATTTATCTAGATTTTTTTTAGCCTGACAATATCAATCAGAATAAGAGGGCATCTTATGGGCAACTACCTATACTAATATGTTATAAAAAAAAGAAATATCTGGTTGTTTGTTTCTTTGTATTGAAACTACTGGACTGGATTTCATCATTAGAATCCTACATTATGTCTGATGAATATAGGCGGTACGAATTTCGCCGGGTCAGCTAGTTTAAGCATAAAATAGAAACTAAAAATTAATCCCTTATTACGGTAAATGCTAAGAGCCGCTAGAAAGTCTGAAACGTCAAATTGCTAAGTCTGAGTAAACACAGATTATGTGGTCGGGTAATAGCTGTAATGGCCGACTGTTGACATTGTGGTCGTGTGATTAGGGCCTCCTACCGAGATGGTTCTTACCTTAAATGCATTTGACAGGTACCTACTAAGTAACCTAGGATGTATGTCTTTCTTTATTTCAATAATAGGTATCATTTTTCCAGTAGGTACTACAGTTTTTCACCCTCTCAAGTTTATGTAGCAAAAGATATCTATAGATCTATCAAAATTTGTGAAAACCTTGGTAAACGTAACAACAAGTAATAGATATTGATGCATATTTAATTCCTGTAATAGGTACTTCGAATGACTAAGGTATTTTAGGGATCTTTAAAGCACTAACGAGTAAAAAAGGTCACTATGAAGTTTATTTATAGGTAACTGTCACTAAATTTATTGTTAGCGCTAAGAACCCATTATAAAATACCTGTTAATTTAACTTTGTTGCCAATTTATCAATTCTCCGCACGCGTGTCGGCTTCTTTGCCTCTATTTAGCTCTACGCCATTAATACTGAAAATGATAGCAGTTGCCATTAATTAAAAAGCATCAATTTGTCAAATCGATTTGTAATTGGTGTCAACCGTAATGAAGCTACGTGAAAACGCGCGTCGCGACGACATAAAGACCCCTTAGTTTAAGGAAAAAATAAATTTTCCCATTCATAATTAGTTCAGGGAAACAAAATTGTCACGGCATTCTTTGAAAGGGGAAAAAAGAAAAAGCGGCGAAGGAATACAGGCAATTGAGCACAAATGAAAGGGCAACTGGCTAGCGAGGAATTAGGAAAACATTTGGGAGTACGCGTGCGGTGGAGTAGACATGTTTTTCTTTTCTTTTGTAAAGTTCTTTATTTCGTGCCAGTTTTTTCGTGATAAGTGGACTAGTTAAATAATACATTATGTTATTGTGTCAAGAGAGTAAATGATATCTGACTTAAAATTACGCTGTTGTTAACGAAAATGACTATGATTAATATTGAGCCCAATTTCAAACAATGAGTTTTAAATCTAAGACTGCATTTATAATAATACCTAATAAAAAAACAATATTTGTTTCATACAAATAATATTAAGATATATTGGGAAACATACTAATATAAGTTTGGGTCTACAAAAAACAGTTGCTTGGTAGGTCCATTCCTGTCCCAAGCCGGAATTGCACAGACTGCAGCCGTCCAACAAATGGGGTGTGAGAATTAAAAGGCGCTCAGTGCCCCCGCCTCTATTAGCCGCGTCATAATCGCGCATTTGAAAACGGAATTAGAATGTTTAAAAAGTTATTGTTCCTTTTTTAAATTTTATTCAGTCTGCTTTTGTTTTTACTTGTGTTTTACTTTTTTTGACACTGTGTAGTGGCCAATCTTTCTTGATTTTAATTAGGTAGGTATTTCCTTTCTCTAAGAAGGTTTAAATAGCAAACTAATAGGCTCATAGTTGATCAGATAATAGCGAAATTGCAAATACTCTAGAATAAATTGCTGTTTAAATACCCAGTACCTCTAGCATGAACAACTTTTGTCTTCGAATCGTTTGCGTATTTGATAAAATTCGATACTCAATCTTCGAATTAAACGATAACGTGACAATTTTGATTCTCAAAATAAGTTTCGTGCAACCACATCTCATACTAAGTTCACTTTAAGACACGTTCACAAGGGCGCTGTTGTAGTTTTCTTACTAAATCTTTTGATGGCGATTCGAGTACGCAAACGATTTGAACTCGAAAGTTTTTCGTGCTAGCCGTACGGTTCCCACTGCGTCAAAACTAAGAAAGTCATTCTGAAAATGGCCATAATAATATAGGTAATTCAATATATAAGATAGATAGAGCTTTTTATTTTGTATTATTTTATTGACGGTGTACTTTAAACATTGCAAAATTTACATATTAAATTCACCGCAATAAATGTATCTGCTAGCAATTGAACATTTATTTATATCCGCCATCGCATCCTGGCGACAAAACTCACACTCGAAGCTTATTTGTTTTATTGGGTAAATAATTTTATTACGGCCCGGGGTCGCGCGGTTTAGCCGCTCAAGACAAATCGCTGCCCGCGGGGTTCCGCGGGACAGGTGTTCGGTTTTTTTGTTAAGATTCTTTTGAGGATCCTTAATATTAGTAGTTTTTAATATTGTTATGACAGATAAAGTGATTAGAGAGTTAAGAAAGGAATATGGGACTATTCCCACGTCTCGTTCCCACCGCTGCAACTCCTGTGTAGCCAAGATCTACAGCTTGAAGAACACACATACAGAAAGGAAGTGAAATGATGGGCTTTATTAGCTCCACTATTACAAACTTTCTGTTTGTGTCATTTGTATGTCATGTCAAAGGACAAAATGTCACAATAAGATGGTGTCGAATACAAAACCAGCAATAGACGGTAATGTGAAAGATTATGCATAATAACCGACAACAACTCTCATTATTTGGCTTCATTTCGCCTCGTGAGTTGCGCGCGCGTCATTTGTTGTGATGTAACTGTAGTCGTGCAAATAATTGAGAAATTTGCATGTATTTGTGAATATATTAGACGTATATAAGTATATTCGACATAAGAGTATGTAGGTACGATAATACTCGTTGATCACGATAATATCTAAGAAGTAATTATTTACAATCGTCATCACATCAGACTCTACATTTTTGTCTAAGGTTAAGTATACACGCTATGTTTTAGTAATACGATATTACAAAAACAGTAAGATCTACCTACATTTTATAATATCAAGTATAAGGGATTATTTTATTATGTTGTTACTTATCAAGGCAGTCCAGAGGCTAAGTCTTTTTATAATCTGTCCCATACATCCTCGGACAAAGGCACCGAACAGAATCTCCAATTAAATTAACATTAAAACCACATAAAACATTCGTACTAACGAGTTAAGTAATTACTATCTCCCGGTCTGTACTTTAAAATTCAATAAAATCGAGAAGGTAACACGAATAAAACAATGTAAGCCATTAATTAGAACGGGGCAGTTTATAAATTAGGCCCGACTTGTCGCCCGATACCGTTCCATTCACAAATTATTCAAAATTACTCGAAAAAACAACAGAAACCTTGATAAATGAACGCCATTGCTCTTTTGCTGCTCCGTCCAACCCTACAAGTTTATCATTTCATTTAATATCAAAGGAGTAACGATTCTTAACCTTTTGACATTCGAGAAAGAATTCATAACTTTATTCTCAATGTTAGATAGCGGCAATGAAGGTTCTAGACGGGTAAGTGTGAAATGATTTTTGCGTTTCAAAAGCTGTAACTCCCTTTACTTTTGTCTTTGGGAATTCAACTTTAACATTGTCAAAATAAAGTTTGTTTTGGAAGTGTCAAAAAAAGAGCGGTAATTTTGAGGTTATGTGTCAAAATGTGTGAGATATGGCACGCGCGCGCCGCCTGCCGCCTGTAATGGGCAAATACGTTTCATTCGAGTTCACGCTGGGAGTGTCGTGGCGCAGTTATTTGTTTGTTCGGAATAAAGAATTAATTTGTTAATATTCTTGACAGCTCTCTTCGTTCGTTGTAATGTCCGCGGGACAAATGTTTCGACGCTGTTTATTTATATTGGACATAGAGTTGTTGAGGGTTGATTTATAAGACACTACTATTATCGTTTATTGATATTAATCAATTTATAAATAGATGTAGAGTAGGTTGTGGAAATCCTTGGAAGAGGCCTTTGTCCAGCAGTAGACGTCCTTTTGGCTGAAACGATAGAGTAGGTACGTAGGTAGACATGGGATGAACAGACTCGTTTTCTGATTTGTGTCGTCTAATGCCTTTAATTGAATTATTATTACGGATATTAGTAAAATGTAGAGTTTCACCTGGAAATAAAAACGCAGTACTTAGTTTTATTAAAAACACAAATGCTGATGACAAGCACGCTTTCGTTTCATATCAGGGCAGAATGCAGAGTGCATTCAAACTTTGAAAGGTTTTTCATCTCAGGAGTATCTTCTTGATTATTATAAAACTTTTAATAATGAAGTTTTATTAGATCTGGATCTAATTTAAGCTTGCATGTTTTTTATAGGTAAGTGGATACTTATTCTGATTTTGATCTCTGCTTTGATTTTTTAACCATTTGCAGCAAAACCTTCGTTATGATTAATCCACACAAAATCTGCATATAAATCCGGACGATATCGGAGTGGGTTTATTTATATCGCGCGCCTTATCTCGCGATAAGCGGTACAATATAGTTAATTAGTACAATCTCCGGCATAAACTGGAGATTGTTATGGTAATTCGGGCCTTTGAGGGCCGCTAAGTGGCGTCTTTCGATTTGTTACCGATTAGATATATTTGAAGGGATGTGTTGGTTTTAGCTGGTAATGAAACTTTGAAATGAAGTGCTCTGATTTTGCAGAGATAGTTAATTTGAGGGTTTAGTGAAAATTTCAGGGCACTTAATGTACAAAGTAACCTACACTTTTTGATCAGCTGTAATTGCAACAAAACTGATATACCTACTTGTACATGAAAAAAATCAGATGACCACTACTATCCGGCAATAAAAAACATAATTTCTTTCTTACACAACACACTGTCGATTCTATTCTTATTTAACTTCTGCTATAACAGTTAATGTTAGGTGTATCTGCCTACTGATAATGTACACTTATTACAGGAATGTGTTCTATAAAATTGTCGGTAAATTGAATCCGGAGCAGAAAAAATGAGATTCTAAATTCAAAAATAATCTGTCATCGAAATGAATCGAATCATCTTCGGACAATTTCGCCACCCGCCGCCAATCAAACGCTGCGATGAGATTCGATAGGAGGGGGTGGGCCAAGGTACAAGATGGTAGCGTTTTATTCACAGAACATAGAGACGTATGTTCTGTGGTTTTATTTGCCAACTTTCGAGCACTTTTGTCGGTATTTTGAAATAGGTAGGTACTAAAGAATTTTACTAAAACTTTGAGAGGTAGGTATTTGAATTGGAAAAGTATTTTATTTTTATCGCATTAATTGAGTCTGTATGAATTTGCAACTCCCAGTTGGGACATTTAGATGGGTACAGCGTTTTTATCATAAGGGGAGGCTATTTTTATTATTACATTACGGTTACTGTTTACATAATAAAGAATCACCGATGGCCTTATCCTGCAACGCCGGTGCTATTTTCACAAACATATAAAGCTTTTGCTTAAGGTATCCCTTTACCGTACAACTTATCCTTTTTAAAAGCGCTTTCTGTAAGCCTAATTGCAAAAATAAATGACTTTCACCTTTTCCCACTGCTGGTATTTCAAATCGCCGTCTCCCAAGCCTTGCACCACCGCTCGATATAGGCCCGAACACGCCGCCCTGTAATTCCAATACTTAGGAACATTACCCGGGATGGGGACTATTATAAAGTATTAAGGAATATTATTTTACGACTACGCCGCGCATTATGGCCGTTTTGTGCGCGTCTAAAAATAACGTGTAAGCTTACACACTATTTCTTGGACCTGATAATGATGGTGTGTAATTGTGGCTTAAGAACTCCTGGGGTGATGTGAGGTCCTTCATGTTGAGCAAAGTGGAAATAGCTTGTCGCCATTCAGTTCGTCTAGTTCGAGTTTGTATGCTTTAGTTATGTCAGATCGCCGGCCATCAGGCCAAAAAAAAGTACTTCAATGAGAGGTTTCGCGATTGAAAAATCCGCCAGATGGCAATACCTAGACGGGAGGTCCAAATGCTGCATGATTGGTGGATTTTGACATATCTGTCAATGTCATGTCAAAAATAACCAATCATGCAGCATTTGGACCTCGCGTCTACGTATTGCCATCTGGCGGATTTTTCAATCGCGAAAACCCTCATTGATTGGTGACAGGACAACTTATGACAAAATAAGTATTATTTTTGTTGCAAAAAATCACATGTTACAAGATATCGCTGTATTTAGTGATGTGCTGTCGATCAAAATTAAAATGTAGTGATTGCAATCTCTTAAAAATGCAGTTTTAAGTCCCTAATGAATTTAAAAATATGACTTATTGTAAGCATATCAAATCCTAGAGATTAGGCGTATTAAAAAAATATAAATAACTATCACGATAGAACTAAACGTTCATCGAAGTGCAAAAATATCAGCAACAATTTACGCCCGGCGACGCTATTTTTATTTGCTTTGAAGTCCACAGGTGCGTATTACTCATCTTTCGCCCCATGTTTCTAATAAGTTTCACTGAGACGAAATGCATAATAGCCGGGGGATATTAACATTATTTATTAGACGGTGTAGGTCTAGGTATTTAATAGGGATGTTATGGATATGAAGGTTCAGCCAAACCAACGAGATCACACGGCGTGCAGCGATGGCGATCAGACTTAAATGCATTGATCGCCATCGCTGCACGCCTGTGATCGCATTGGTTTGGCCGAACCTTTATGGATACGGTTACGGACATTAGAATTATATTATACCGGTTTCGGTTAACTGTTACGGATATGAAATCATTTCGGATTATCCGAAAGTTTCGGATAATTTCGGTTACGGATATTAGAATTTTAAAAATGTAAAATTCAAATATGTAACAACAACATGCTGTGCGACCCCCATAGCCACTTTATGTACTAAGACGACACCTATGATGAAGGTGAAATAGGCGGGGGTATCAGATTGTGCCAGGGAATACCAGACAGGTACCAAAAAATAAGATTTAAACTCCGCCATTATCCGAAACTTTTGAATCGGTTTCGGTTTCGGTTACGGATATTTTTTTATTTCGGATATGCGATAGTTTCGGTTACGGATATCCATAACATCCCTCCAGGTATTTATCAGTTTTCTAGGCTCGTGTCAGGTGTAAAACGGGTAATAAAAGTCTAATGATGACATATGAAACTATTTCC
Organism: Ostrinia furnacalis; assembly: GCF_004193835.3. Lineage (NCBI taxonomy): Eukaryota > Metazoa > Arthropoda > Insecta > Lepidoptera > Crambidae > Ostrinia > Ostrinia furnacalis. Next base: position 454,396 of record NW_021131365.1, on the reverse strand, counting down.
CACCTGTGCAACGGTCGGCAGCTTTTATGCACTGATGTATGTAAATTGGTCGTAAAAATTTATTTTACATTAATTGAGGCTTTAACACTAATATTTGAAAGTGCCTAGTACTTATCTAAAAGCCTGCAACTAGCTAACACCTAATAATAGTCCAGTCAAAATAGACATGAACCCTGCAATAATTCGCATACAGCTGAAAATTGGTACGAATGTTCGGAGCACCATTATGAATTAACTGTGAAAAGTCCCCATCGATCCGACATGTGCTAAAAAAAAATTCAGGGTCAATCTTAAAAAATACGGGTTTTTGAGATTTTCAGCCAAACGGTAAGTTTTATCACAAAAATATGTATGACAAGGTTTAAGACCATACAATTATCTATCAAAATTGTCTATACACTTTCTCCTAAGAGTCAGCATTTCTGAGATTCAGCGTGCTTATCGGTGACCTGCCGTCAGTTTCAAGCCTGTGGCAGGCCTTTTTGGAGTCAAATTCTATTGTTTATATCTTAGACGAACTGTTTACTTACTAACAGCTATCCTACGAACATTTCTGAGCTCTTGCTGGACGTTGATACCAGTCAAATGACGATTTCGTAGAGAAGTTGACATGAAAAAACTGTTTTCCCTCTGCGATGTGCACCGGCAATGTTCAGAACTTGGTCTCGGGATAAAGCCACCGGTATCCCGAAAGCGTCTTAAAACTTTCGAAACCCAGGACTGGCTTATGTGGAGCTGACGTGCGACAGCCCGCTGGCTGAGCCCTTTTTGCAATAGTGCAACGATTTATGCTGCTTCTGAAGGTGTAGAATCTCAGATAAAGTGTCTAAAGAAGCGGAAATGTGTATGGATCAACGTGTGAAAGCAAAAATCGGAAAACACTTGCTTTTATGAGGGGTAAATAGGCCGCAACTCGCGACGTATCAAACAGTTGATACATGCCTTTTTCCTTACTTTTTCACATCAGCCGGGATATCTTTTAAATAAATACTGGTATGATTTAAATGAATTTGGTATCAATTTAAAGTTAAAAGTTTAATCTTTAAAATGGTGCTACTTTTTTTGTTACTAACAAATTGGTTAGTACACAAGATCGCGTGGAAACAACTTCATGTAAGTGATTCCATACTTTTGCTCGCAAGTGTAGTTTGTCATCTTTAATTGTCGAAAAATGTTTGCAACTTAGACGAAGTACTGCACCGTGAGTTTCTAAGATACGAAGTTTTCGTGTCTATTATGTTTAAGAGCTCTTATATGCACACGTCACTACTCTACTTGTAACTCTATGGTCACTCTTTTAGCCCGGTCAAGTCAGAAAATCCAGGTTATAATAATTCACATAGAGCTGAAAATTTGTGTAAATGTTGAGAACACCATCCTTAATGAAATGTCAAAAGTCCCCAACAATCCGTCATTTGAAAAAAAAATTAAGAAGTCCAAGTTTTTTGGATTTTTCCACCAAACAGTAAACTTATCATAAGAAATGATAAGAAATAGTAGTAGATCATAAAATTATCTATTAAAATTGTCTTTGTCAGTTTTTCCTAAGAGTCACCGTTTATGTGGTAACGATGCAAAAAGTTGGATAATTCGCATTCTGTTAACTACTCTACAAGTCCACAACTTCAATTCTATTAAAATAGTTTTGAATTGAACAGGATAACAAATACATCTTAAAAAAGGTCTACTGGGGAAACCTAGTAAAAAAAATGCGCCAAATAACCCTCATAGGTGTTGTGGAAACATGTGCATATAACGAGAACATCTTAACTAACTTTTTGAATCGTTCTACCTCATAATCGGTGACTCTTAGGAAAAAGGGGTAAAGACAATTTTAATAGATAATTTTATGATCTGCTATTATTTCTTATCTATTTTTATGGTAAGTTTACTACTTATCCAAAAAATGCAAAAAACTTGGGACTACGAAAACTTTTTTTTTAAATGACGGATCGTCGGGGGACTTTTGACATTTCATTTAGGATGGTGTTCTCAACATTCACACAAATTTTCAGGTCTATATGTATTACTAGCTTTCCGCCCACGGCTTCGCCCGCGTGGAATTTTGTCTGTCACAGAAAAACTTTATCGCGCGCGTCCCTGTTTCAAAAATCGGGATAAAAACTATCCTATGTTCTTTCCCGGGACTCAAACTATCTCTATGCCAAATTTCATCAAAATCGGTTGCGAGGTTTAAGCGGGAAAGCGTAACAGACAGACAGACAGACAGACAGACAGAGTTACTTTCGCATTTATAATATTAGTTGGGAAGTTGGGATTATAACCTGGACTGTCTACCTTTGGTCGGGCTAAAATAGTGACCATAGAGTTATAAGTGGAATAATGACGTGTGCATATAAGAACTTTTAAACATAATCGACACGAAAACTACGAATCGTAGCAACTCACGGTGCAGTCCTTCGTCAAAGTTGCACCCCTTTTTCGATAATTAAAGATGACAGACGACATTGAGGTTGATCATTTTATACCTATTCGACGTCGACAACACATCATGATACAATGCTGAGTCGTGGCACGAGGTGATATCACATTGGATTTATGTGTAAGACCGTTATGAAGATAACACTTTTTTGACTCTTCGGATCATCGAATCTCAGAAACGCTGACTCTTAGAAGAAAGTGTTTAGACAATTTTGATAGATAATTGTATGGTCTTAAACCTTGTCATACATATTTTTGTGATAAAACTTACCGTTTGGCTGAAAATCTCAAAAACCCGTATTTTTTAAGTTTGACCTTGAATTTTTTTTTAGCACATGTCGGATCGATGGGGACTTTTCACAGTTAATTCATAATGGTGCTCCGAACATTCGTACCAATTTTCAGCTGTATGCGAATTATTGCAGGGTTCATGTCTAATTTGACTGGACTATAAGCCCTAGAAAAAATCAATTAAAAATACTTCGGAATAAATACTTTTTGTTCATGATTTGCGAATGGAATGACAACGTACAGGGGGCGGCATATTAAGCTAACGCTGTGGGCGTTGTGACATTTTATGTTATTGTAAATAGGGGCTCTTTTTCAACAAAAAACACTTGGATGTTGCTGGTGACTGTACACAAAAAAAAGTATTTTCTTTCTGGCCAGCATTATTATGTTTTTTACTCGTATCAACAAAATAATTTTAAACCACCTTAAGAATAAACCGTGTGCTGACGGAAGAGTAGAATACATTTGTCACCAACCCCTATTCTTCCCGCGGGTGTTGTAAGAGGCGACTTAGGGACTACACATCAAACAGAGAATGGGCAGCAGCGCTCTCTGAAAAACATCAATCTTTTAAACTGCGATCTCCAACCCGCCTGCCAAGCGTGGAGATTATGGCAAAACCCTCCACTATAGTGGAGGAGGCTCATAGTCCAGCAGTGGACTGTAAAGGGCTGTTGATGAAGAATAAACAAAAGACTGCTGCATACTCGTATCTAGTTCTAATTTCAAAAATGTTTACATACCTACTTTTTTAAAGTTCTTCTGTTGGTTATTTGCGGCCATTAAAAATTTTCCATGAAACTCAGTAATATTAAACATGTAATTTGGTGCCAAATAAACATTTTTCTTTCTTTCTTTCAAACACAACAAACTCAAAAATAATAAGTGTTTTAACGACATAATCACCGTATTTAGCTCTACCCTCATTAACCTTTAACCGACGAGGTGCGGTCTCACAGACCGCTCCGGTTTTTGAAATTTCTGGATTGCAATGTTCTACTTACTCCCGTGTCCCGAGCGTCTCAGTACCTTCGAGTTTAGTTACCCAAACGCCATTACAGGTAGTGGTTACATCGACGAGGGCAGTTTTAATAAGATAATTAGATTTAAAGTTCAACAGCGGTCTGTGGGACCGCACGTCGCAGACTACGTGACATTTTTGTACCATACTGAAACTGGCGTTTTTGTTTTAGACGACTAATTTTTCGTAACAATTATGGATCCTGGGCCACCACAACCTAGGAAAAGACATTTCCTAATGATATATTGATATTTGAACATAATATTATGTAAAAGATGGTAGTCTGTAAAAAAATACGCCGAAACGGGTGGTAAAGCAAACAGTGACATGTATTCTAGGCTCTGACATGCCAAATCAGCCTGATGTCATTGCACCAGCTGCAAAAAAGACGTACATTTTAGTTCACCTAAATTGAAAACGAAATTATCTTACAGGTGTTACCTATGCATTCCGAAAATGCTTGGCATGCGGTAAAAAAAATGTCCTGATTTTGCCTGATGTCAATTTTTTTTGTGCATGTAATTTACATGTCATTTANAAAATAAATAAATTCTCCGACGGGAACTTACCTCATGTGTGTTATTTTTATTTATTCATCAAGAAATTATCGTGGATGCATTTTGCACCACCCGATTTGAAATAAAAGGAATTACATTCCCGAAAATAATCAAATTGCGGTTGCGCACGATCGACAAATTCCTAAGTCATTTGACAGCTCCACTGACAGCCGCTCTGTCATAGACATCGCGATACGTTTCGTTTCGCCGTTTGAAAAAGTAAATACTGTACTAATAAAACCCATGACGAAAACAATCTCCTGAACACTGAAAATATTCTATTAAAAAATAGAATAATCACAATAAAAACATTAGGAAATGTTTCAATAAAATATATTTGAATTGACTGAGCAAAAAGCGCCATCTATTGCAAATTAATTCTAAATCACGCCAATAGATGTCGCTAGTGGTATCCTAAAGCCAAATATCGAGAAGAAATATCAATTTGTGAAAACAGCCAAAATTGCAACGCTACAAACTGGTTAATGATTGTATCGAGTTGAAAAAGTACTGTTTTTGCGCCAAACGGCGTAAACGCTCTTAAGCTCGTAAAAAACTTCCGCACTTTCGTTCAGTCTTCAGCTTACAGCATTTTATGGTGCAGGAAGCGACGCATCTAGGATGTAGCGGGAGAACGTAGTCTGTGCTCCATCTACGCTACACTTTAGAGCAGGAAGTAAGTACAGAGACGTACTTGGAAGTTGGAATTGCCCATTCATAAATTTAAAGCCCATATCAAAGGAACCTTAATGAAAAAGGGCTACTATAAAGTTGATGATTATATAAAAGATAAAAATGTTTGGAATGTTTAACTACCTAGCTCGCATCAATACTTATGACTATAATTTGTATATTTTAAAGACTGTAAAACCTGAAAAGGAGGCTGACAATAGTGACTGAGTTTCTTGCGCTGCTTCTTCTCAGCACTGGCCCATTTAATGTCCCGAAGCAGTGGTAGGGTTAATATTGGGACGTGTAAAAGCGCTTTTTTAAAGCCTATTTGCAAAAATAAACGAATTTTATGAACTTTAATTTTTTATTTTATTATTTCAGCATTATGAGAGTCCACTGTTGGACGTATGCTTTTCCCAGGATTTTACTACATACTATGTAGGTATGTATAACATGAAACAGATTTCTTTAACTTTATTGTTTTCTTTTCTCACAACCTTAGAAGAAATAAGAAATAATTTTAATGTTTTTATGTCGAATAGTAATGTCGAGTTATTCGACTATTCGCCAAAGTGAATGGCGATTAATCGGTATTCGACTATTCGCTATAACCACTATTCGCGGCAACTCTAGTGATTAGTGATGGATACTGATGCAAAAAATTCAATCAGTAAAATTTTTGTCTGTCCGTCTGTCTGTCTGTATGTTTCTTATAGAAACAAAAAGTACTTGACGGATTTTAGACGAACTACTTGACGAAGTCCCAGAATGGGTGAATCAAACTGCTAGGGGAGGTAGCTCTACTAATGTACTATCTCTAAAAAATATGGAAAAAATTTTTTGAGTTCGGTTTTTTTTTTAAATAATGTGCTCTAAACTCGAAATCTTGTCATTATTTTCAAAAGTTTGTTTACAAATAAACGAAGCGATCATGTGCAATTAGTTAATATTAGTAAGAAAAATGTACAAATAAACTCCAAACGCAGCAATTATAGCCAGATACTTAGGCAAAGCTGATTTATTTTCACTTTTAAAAAAAAAATATGTCCTTATGCGCTTTATTTTTTTTTTTCATATTTTTTAGGGATAGTACATTAGTAGAGCTACCTCCCCTATCAGTTTGATTCACCCATTCTGGGACACTCTGTATACGAGTACATAGTTCACTTTTACTACAGCCTGCTACATTTTCGACAGTTCATTATTATTGCTAGGTTATCCGTGCAATACGTGGCCACCGGAGCGCGGGGAGCCAGTACATTAGCTGCAATAATTGTGGCTACACGACCGGACTTTCACAGGAGGTGGGGTGTTGGGCACAGTACAGGCGAGGAGAAAGCTAATTTTGTAAAGCTGAGATTAGTAGATCAACAATCTACCGCGTTTGATTTTATAGTGCACAAATGACTAAATTACTAGTCTCTTTAACTCCTTCAGCTGAGCCAAAATTATGCTTAAGTGTTACAAGTGGGTGCCGCTACCACTATTAAGCCGGTGACTGGGTTCATAAAAAATACTCATAAACCTCATCTATTTTTGCAAACAGGCTTTTAAAAAGCACTTTTACACGTCCCAGTATTAACCCTACCACTGCTTCGGGACAATAAATGGGCCGGTGCTGAGAAGAAGTAGCGTAAGAAACTCGGTCACTATTCAAACTACCGACCCTCGAATTGATCGATTTAGTCTGACACTGACACCGTTGGGCTATTGTCGATTATTGATCTATGTGTCTGCTAAGATGTGTGCAGACAGACCCCTGATGGTTAAGAATACTTGAGTTGAAAGACTACTCAAGCTCCACTGGTTAGGTTTCTTTGGACGAGGAGGACTGTACAAGAGTTGCAGCAGTGGGAAAGAGAGGTTGAATTGGTCCCGTAGTTAAGAATACAACTTGACGTTTTCTTATGTGGGATGATTTTGACCAACCAAGACTTTAATTCTCTTGTCCTTACTTGTCTGAAAGCACTACGGATGATCTTTCCACCATATGGAGAACACAGTAAGCACAATTTACAAACAATAACAATACAACACAAAAAGAAAAAAATATTTTAACTGCGCCTTTGACATGCTCGTAAAGGCATGATGTGGATAAAAAATAAAAGAAAGCTTACAAGGTATAGCGTATCTGCCAGTGGTCTACCATCAGCTCTCGCTCGCCAGTCACACTCGCCAAGACTTTTGCTATTAATCTTATTTTGTGACGCACGACAACGCGCCGCCAAGCTCCGTTAGCTGCGCGAAATGATGGCGTCATTATTTCAAGTTTTTCTGTCGGGAACAATATCGGCTTGGAGTTTTTGTGAGAGGATTATGATAAACGCAGCTATTTTTGAAATTTCAACTTAGGTTTTCAATACATTAAAGCCGTAGTACAAGCTTTGCTTAGTTTGGGATTAGATAGCGCAGTGTAAAATATCCAAAGATATTTATTACTAGCTTTCCGCCCGCGGCCTCACCTGCGTGGAATTTTGTCTGTCACAAAAACTTTATCGCGTGCGTCCCTGTTTCAAAAACCGGGATAAAAACTATCCTATGTCCTTTTCCGGGACTCAAACTATCTCTATGCCAAATTTCATCAAAATTGGTTTAGTGGTTTAGGCGTGAAAGCCAAGCAAGACAGACAGAGTTATAATATTGAGCTGTTTAGATGTAAACAAAAAGAGTAATCACGGCTGAGACCTTGTAAAACCTATGTCACTATGCTCGATGGTCCAGTAAAGCCTCTCAAAGTTCATGGACAAGATTATTACGTCTTAAGTTCGAGTTGCACCTTCCTGTAAAGAATAGAGATATGAGATATTTTATCTGTATCTTTCCAAGCGGAACTTGGCCCGCCCCTGCCGTGCGGCGTGCGCGCTATCATTAATTACACTCGATGCCAGAAAGGACCCGTCGATTAATGTGCTAAAGAAACTTTCGATATAAATGGCCACTTTGTGCCATTTATTACGCATTTTCACGAAAATAACTAGTAGGCGGGAGCTTTTTCTTGAAAAAATTGACCCAATCGAGTTCTACTCAACTGCGCACCTCGCTGGAATGCGGACTCTCCCTCGCACTCCAAACCATAGCGTCGATGTGACGTCACGTCTTCCAGGTGCGCAGTTAACTTGACTGGGTTGAAGAAAGCATTTATTTAGTGCAAAATTGCTTAATTTTCCGTCGTCTCGATGTATCTCGGTTTGCATCTAATATTGTCCTTAAGCAGTGGCAAGGTTTAACTGTACGTGTAAAAGTACTTTTTAAAAGCCTAATTGTGAAAAATATGTGACTTTCAGGACTTTTAATCATAGCATTGATGGTCTAACGCCCCTATTCACAAAAATTACTATGAGGTCTCACAGTGCGCCTGGACGCAGGGTGACACACGAACCAATCACAAAGCTCCATTCAACGTTGTGCGTTCAGTTTGCTGCTTCACTTAAGCAAGCATCGTTTGTGATAATTTTATGACTTTTACCTCAGCATAGTCTGTAAGTAGTTCAAAACACAAAAACCTTATAAGGTTTTTGTGTTTTGAACTACTTAAATCCAAAGGCAGGGCGCGCCAGCAATACGGCTAAGTGCGGAACCTCGTCGCGGCGATCATTTGTCTTCGCGCCGGTCTGACGCGAGCAGTATCAAGTAACTTCAGAACCGTGGGGTACATTAGTGTTCTGATTGACAGGGCTTGGTTCCTCAGGGTTTGTGAGTTTTAGTTAATATACTCGTAATATGTATAACTAGCGGCAGCCCGCGACTTCGTACGCGTAGATCCCGTTTTACCCCCTTAGGGGTGGAGTTTCGTAAAATCCTTTCTTAGCGGATGCCTACGTCATAACATCTACCTGCATGCCAAATTTCAGCCCGATCCGTCCGGTGGTTTAGGCTGTGCGTTGATAGATCACGATGTCAGTCAGTCAGTCAGTCAGTCACCTTTGAGTTATGTATATTTAGATTCACAGATTTCAGGTCTTTTAAAATTTAAGCCATTAGGTAGAGGCGATTGGTGTTATTTTCTGACCTATTTTTTAAATAAATTTTTATAAATTCAAACACCAAAAAAACATACAATCGAATTGAGAATCTCCTCCTTTTTTTGAAGTCAGTTAAAAAGCTCTAATTCAGTGTTATGCCTGGTAGTAAGTGACAAACAATAAGTTCAATGTAGAATGTTTTTTTCGATTTTTTTGACAGAAAATAAGTATGTAAGTATGTGCCTGTAAATCCCGTGAAATTGGTGTAGCTGCTACGAGGTATATCAACAAACAAACAAACAATATGAAAACTTGTTGTCAAAACGGACATAAAAAACTCATAAAAATCATTTATCTTGCAAGTAGGCTTTTAAAAATCACTTTTACACGTCCCTACCACTGCTTAGGGACAATAAATGGGCCAGACACTTCTGAAAATCCCTGACTGAATTGGTATCTTTCACCGAGCGTATAACCTACGCACTATACCTTGCTACTATTATGTATTCTGTGGTATAACGCTAAAGGATCGGTTCTTCGTTTCAGCTTGCTGAAATTTTGGCGTATTCTTTATCTAAAATTCTCTCAATACTGCCAAAATTATGTTGATTAATTAAAGAAAATTAAATATGATCGCTGCCAGCTCGTAAACAACTTACGAGGCGCCGGCTGCGGCGACAAGCTTCAAGTCGCAGCTCATTATGATTTATTGTGGGCCCAATTAATTGTGCTGCTTGATTGTGTAACGCCTGTGCGTACAGCGGTAGGGTTATTATTTATTATAATTTTAATATAGACTTATCCCGCGGCTTGGCCCGCATGATCTGTCATTGACAAAAGCCGCGCGCGTTGACCAGTTCAAAAACTCTATAAATAATACTATACCTACTAATTTTTGCCCGCGAATTCGGTCGTGTGGGTTTCAGTCTGTCATGGATAAAAATTATCGCGCACGTTTTCCGTTTCAAAAATTACTTTATTAAATTACTAAGTACGCTTAATTGTGTAATGCCTGTGCGTACCCACAGCTGTAGGGTTATTATTTACTAGACTAGCTTTTGTCCGCGGCTTCGTTCGAATGAGTTTCATTCGTCATGGACAGACTTTGTCGCGTTACGTTTTCGATTTACCAACACTTTATTACTATGCTTGCTTGTTAAGTACTACTGTAGGTATTTGTGTGTACCCTAGCTATAAGATTACAAGATTTTGGCCACACTTTGTATCGGTCTGTTATAATTGTAGACAGACTTCCTCACAAAATCAAAGTCAAAAATATTTATTCAGTTTAGACCACAAGTGGCACTTAGGAACGTCAAAATATTATTATAGAAAATAATAAAAAAAGAAAAGGTAGCCCTTATGGGGCACTTTACATGTCTCCTTATCTTTTGGGCCCTACCAGCGCTTCGAGACAAACATATGGCAAGTGCTGAGAAGAAACGCCGGAAATAACCAAATTCGACATACAAACTTTCAAATTTACTTTTATTATATTACGTAGATTATAAGATTATGTACCTATTTGTTTTTATCCAGCCGCTGCAAGCTGTCTTCTTGAGGGTTTAATAAAGAATTAGAATCTTCATAGTAGTTTTGTAACATTACTTTATTCAAATCCGTTTAATACTGCGCACGTTAATTAAGGTATACGCTAAAGCGGAGGCAATTACAAGTTAGTATTAACTGCTGAGCCGCGGGCTAAAGTTGGCCGCAAACGAAGCTGTTTATTTGTTTAACAACATTAAATGCTCAGTCAGTCAATTCGTATTGTACGCATCTTCGAAATATACATTTATAACTCAAAGGTGACTGATTGATTGACTGACTGACTGACTGACTGACATAGTGATCTATCAACGCACAGCCCAAACCACTCTCAACACAAGTTTAATTAACTGTTTATCTAAACTGTGGTAAATGATGCTGGTGTTGAATTTAGATAATATTGGTATATTATTACTATTTATTTGCTACTGTACTTCAATACTGCTTTTTTACCCAAATAAATAAATAAAAAGGGGTAAGTAATATATAATAAGTAATAAATATAATAAGTAAGGTTAATTGACGGCGTGACAAAAAAATCACGTCGTCGGTTAAAGGTTAATATTCAACAAAAGCTTTTTGCAGTGTAAAAATTAACGCTACACAATGAGGCCTATTAAATTATCTTTGAATATGAATGTTACCATTTTTTACTCATATTCTGCATACATATATGGTCCATAGTGATTAATGTCAATTCATTAATATTCTCTGACAGGTATAGGTATAATAAACATATGAAAGAATAAATTATTATAATCAATTTTGTCACCACTTTATCAGCTTAATGGATGCAAAGAATGGCGTATACAAATTAGATGATTGTCGAAGTTGACCTTATAATTACATGCGTGAGTACATTAATTATTATTATCATTTCTATTTACCATTTATCTTATCTCAGGTAATTGTTACTTACCTCCTACTAGGTGGACCGACGATCTGGAGAAGGTCGCGGGATGAACCTGTCGTTATTTGGCTGAAACGATCGAAATTGCCTGTCATTGCATTTAGAGTAGGCGCACACCGTTGATTTTTCGTCGGCCGACAGTTTAGTCGGGCAGTTGATCAGTATGGGCATGTATGGGAGTGCGCACACTAAGGCCCAGTTTTTTGATTCGTAGTTAAAATAACAATTTGTTAAATTTTGCTACTAATGGTTAAATATTAACAAAATGTTAACTGGTAGATAAAAAATGTACTAAAAGTCAAGCTAACCATTGTTCGAAAACTTGTCATTTGACATCTGTCAAACTTGACCATTGGTTATTTTAACTAAGAATCAAAAAACCGGGCCTAAGGCTTAGTTTTTTGATTCATGGTTAAAATAACAAATTGTTAAATTTTGCTACTAATGGTTAAATATTAACAAAATGTTAACTGATAGTTAAAAAATGTACTAAAAGTCAAGCTAACCATTGTTCGAAAAACATTTTTTTCTGATATTTATCCACTTGTCATTTGACATCTGTCAAATTTGACTATTGGTTATTTTAACTACGAATCAAAAAACCGGGCCTAAAGTACGCCGATTCAATTTGACCGATTCTTCATACAAATTAAAATTGGGCACAACTATCGGCCAAATAAAAATCAACGGTGTGCGTCTACTCTTAGGAATAACTACTGCATTTGTTTCTTAGTTCATATTAATCGAAAAACATTTTGATGTAAAATGTTGCCAAGACGAGTTCATAATATTATACAATTTATATTAATATGGCTTGCATTATCAAAAAGATATCATAATTATGTCTTTTATAGTTGGCCCTAACTCTACCTACAAGCTTTAACTTGACAAACTACAAGCTCTACATGCCTTAAATCTAAAAGCCCTAACTTCACGAACTCTACACTTTGGTTGTGGGTTCGATTCTCACTAGGAATGTTGTGTGATATTAAGTAACTTGCATTTATAAGGTTTAATTTTTTATCTTTAGTTCGTAACTACGATGTATAAAAGCTAACATTTAACCGCGTCTTAGTCATACGTTCGGCAGTTCGCAGGACAATAAATAACTGTGTACGTTATTACTTCTGGTCAAAGTGTTAGGTACCGTGTGAAAATTGCAGTTAGGTCCGTTACCGAATGGCTGGCTGGAAGTTCACAAATGTTATTTCAAGATGGCGGCGTTGATCATAAAGAATTAAATATTTGCTAGCGTTGGGATTATACCTAATCCATTTATTTGTCTGGCGAGTTAGAGAGGGTAGTGCCATGATGATGATGACATGATGATGAAGATTTGTCAATTAAAATGTTTAATTGGATAACATCGCTTGGTGGTTATTTTTTTCTGAATATTTTCAGACTAAAATAATAAGGCCTCTACCAACCGGGCAGCATGGAAAGCATTGGGGGAAGTCTATCAGCAGTGGACATCCTATGGCGGAGATGGTGATGATGATGATGAAAATATTTTTACTGAGAGTAGTTAGAACCAAATATTCTTTTATATCAAAGTGGTTTCCCCTAGATACTACTTTATTTTTAGCACAGAGGACTCTAACTTAACCAGCCTTTTTGACTCTTCTTGATTTGGAATAAAAAGCTGGTTTCATCCAGACGCAATGGCAGCAAAGAAATAGGTACAATCTTTTTTTTTTTACTAGCTTGTCCAAGAAAAAACTGTCCTGAATAAAGCACAAAAAGCATTACGGTACAATTAGACGCCACAACCTTATAAATTGTTGCTAAAATTACCGTTCCAATGAACAATTTATGTCGTCCCGTTATAAAAACAAAGAAAAAATGCGATATTTACGGACGCTTCGAGAATAAAACTCTACTTTTTAGTGAGTCTAGATAATAACTTCATTAATGCTGAAATTATTCTGTTTTAATTCACAGCCAAGTATAACATTTACCGGTTATAAATTCCCGGTATAGTAAGGTTAATCGTTCCTAAATTGGTATAATTTTGTCCGTGTAGTATTTTCATCATCATTAGCATTTTAGCCATAGGACGTCTACTGCTGAACATACGCCTCCCCCAATGATTTCTACACATATAAGTAGTGACCATTTAGTAGCAGCTTGCAACAACTGCTTTCCTGCTACCTACCTCTCCACCACCACCGACAAGGTGGACTGATGAGCGAGAGTGGTAAAAGGTGTCGTATTTTGGACATTTTTTACTTTGGATAAAATATCTTTTTATTAGAGTAAGAGGCGACTTAGGGACTACACAAAAACAGAGAACGGGCAGCAGCGCTCTCTGACAAATATCAATATTTTTTAAACTGCTATCTCCAACCCGCCTGCCAAGTGTGGGGATTATGGCAAAACCGTCCACAGTAGTGGAGGAGGCTCATAGTCCAGCAGTGGACTGTAAATGACTGTTGACGGCTAAAGAAAATTCCTTTCCTTTATACTATACAGGGTGGAAACGATAAGTGATCTCACTCGATTATTTCGAAACTACTCAAGATATCGAAAAACTGGTTACTGATCCTAAAAGTGCTTCACGAGCTTTTTCTAACGGTATCAGTAAATAGTTACAGAATTAACTGGATCTATCCGGAAATTCAATGTTTTCAGCCTCCATACTAAATGTATGCCAGTCACACAATATTAAAAGTGTTTTTTTTTTACTAAATAATAAACACTTAAAATAAACGCGTAAATTGCATTCTTATTTAAAAATATTCATGGAAAACATTGATTCTAGGCTTTACTTGCTATAACATTATCAAGACATGAGTGCCATGACTGTGGCAGTATGGAAGTATGGAAGTTGGAAACATTGATCCAGTTTATTTTGTAACTTATTATTGTTACGATTGGATAGAGCTCGTGAAGCACTTTCAGGATCAGTAATCAGTTTTAGGATATCGTGTATAGTTTTTAATATTAAGAGGTTTTACTAAATGTAAGGAAGCTGGAAACATTGCATTTTCGGATAGATCTAGTTTATTTTGTAACCTATTATTGGTACCGTTGGATAGATCTTGTGAAGCAATTTCAGGATCAGTAACCAGTTTATCGATATCTTGTATAGTTTAGAAATAATCGAGTGAGATCACTTATCATTTCCACTCTGTATATTATAATTAAATAGCATAAGTTCCACAACATTCTTGGGAATCACTTTAGACTCTAAACTTCAGTGGGGTCCTCATATTGAAACCTTGTCAGCAAGGCTCAGTTCAGCGGCTTTTGCAGTGAGAAAGATAAGGCAATTAACTGACATTGAAACGGCAAGGCTAGTTTATTTTAGCTATTTTCATAGTATAATGTCATACGGCATATTGTTGTGGGGCTCAGCTGCGGACATTGAAACTGTGTTCGTTCTGCAGAAGAGAGCAGTGCGGGCCATTTATAACCTTGGACCCCGATTTTCCTTGAGAGAATTCTTTAAGGAGATTAATATACTGACAGTAGCTTCACAGTTCATTTATGAAAACCTTTTATATGTTCGCAAAAATATAGAGCAATTTACTAGAAAGAGTGATTTACACAAGTTCAATACAAGAAACAAAAATAAACTTGCCGTTCCAAATTTCAGACTGCACAAGATTGGTAATTCATTTATGGGGAAATGTATTAAACTTTTCAATAAATTACCACAAACTGTTGTAGAATTGCCCATTCATAAATTTAAAGCACATATCAAAAGCACCTTAATGAAAAAGGGCTACTATAAAGTTGATGATTATATAAAGGATAAAAATGTTTGGAATGTTTAACTACCTAGCTCGCATTAATACTTATGACTATAATTTGTATATTTTAAAGACTGTAAAACCTTGAAAAGGAGGCTGACAATAGTGACTGAGTTTCTTGCGCTGCTTCTTCTCAGCACTGGCCCATTTATTGTCCCGAAGCAGTGGTAGGGTTAATATTGGGACGTGTAAAAGCGCTTTTTTAAAGCCTATTTGCAAAAATAAATGAATTTTATGAATTTTTATTTTAATGCATTTACAATAAATTGCATGTCGGTTTGGAACAAGCCCATAAACAGCTATAGTCAGCCCGAAGCATTGCTAGGTCGCTGAATAAATAATAACAGTACGCAGCTAGGTGTGAAAGGTTACGGCGAACGTGCGATCATGGGAATTATGCGTTGCGGTGATTTTACTGCGCGCGGGCAGCCAAGAGGAAGTGTTTAATATGGACATGACTTTAATAATATGTTTTACTAGCGGGCCGCTAGTAGCGGCCGCCCGCGACTTCGTACGCGTGGATCCCGTTTTACCCTCTATATCTATCTTACGCGGTTTAGATTTTTTCATACAAATGCTTTTTCCCGCTAACTCCCGTTCCCGTGGAATTTTGCAATATCCTGTTGTAACTAAGCTTTAAGTTTACTAAGATACCTGCATGCTAAATTTCAAGAGTCTAACTTAAGCGGTTTAGTTTTTTCATATAAAAGGTATTTCCCAGTAATTCCCGTCACCGTGGGAATTTCGGGAATTCCTTTCTTAGTGCACCTCTACTGTACCTAAGCTACGTCCCTTCCAAATTTCAAGTGCCTACGTTTTTAGCTGTATAAGCTGTGCGTTGATCTGTCACAAGTCAGTTTATCATTTAGATGAGGCAGATCTTTTTTAAAGTTTTAAATATTTTGTTTTTTATTTTTCCACAATGCAGATGTCGGTCTGTATCTAGAAAGTGATGTATGCGATGTGTATCTGCAAATAAAAAAAATACAAATAAACATGACTATATTATTATTCTGCATTAAACGTACTGTTTTGTATGTCATATTTTATTTTATTTATTAGTACCTAATTGTTCTATTTTACCTATTGCATACTTATGCATAGACAATTTTCTCAAGTGGCAACACGGTAGTTGGCCAGTTAAACTCGTAGCCTCGTAGCGTTGTGCTTGTTAAAAGCGCGGAGTCGCAGTGTTTTTCGCTATATCGTGCCAGCATACTTAGTTTTAGATAAAAAATTAGACATTGATTGCGTGAGGGGCAGTGGAGTTGTTGTTGGGTCGACAGGAGAAGTTAGTGGCAAGAACAATAGGTAAGCTCGAACGCAACATAAATTGCTAATTTATTTTAAACTTAAAAAAAAAACTGCATTAATAAATGATAATCTCGTATATTATTATATCGTGTGATTTCTCACGATTTCTAGCGAAAAAAAACCTAAACCTATTTTTTGCCTGCCCAACCTTTTTTCTCAATCTGTACCTCTAGTACGAAAAACTTTCGAGTTCGTTTCGTTTGCGTATTCAAAGTGTCATCGAAAAATTTTGTATGAAAAATTAAACAGCGCCCCCTAGGGCGGCTATAATATAGGGGGCGCTGTTTAATTTTTCATACAAAATTTTTCGATGACACTTTGAATACGCAAACGAAACGAACTCGAAAGTTTTTCGTACTAGAGGTACTGAACATTTGCATCCATCCATCATCATTTGATGAATTAGAGAGAGAGAGAGAGAGAGATTCGTGCCCCAGTACAGACTAAATAAATGAGCTGATGACGTGACAATGATTAGGGTTTCTTACAAGATATTATGTATTTTTTGTTCATTATTCTTGAAAAGTCTAATTTTAATGAGTTTAGAGGTATGTACCTCATAAAGGTTGCTGGAAGGAGCTGGATGCAGGCTGCTACCAACCGGGCGATGTGAAAATCATTGGGGGAGGCCTATGATCAGCAGTGGACGTCTGGTGACTGAAATGATGATGATGATGAGAGGTGTTATAAGATATTCTTATAAAAACATTTACGACCGCATCCACACAATCCTTTCCTCAATCGCTGCTATAATCAGGCGTACAGTTATTGTTTTTTCCAATACTAATAAGCGGTTGTCTGTGGTCATTGACGGAATTATTGATCGGGCTGGTAGATCTGCTAGACAAGCGATAATGTTCGCCAGCTCTGATTAATCTTATGTAATTGCTATACCTTGTTGTAGATAAAGTCAATTATAGGAAGGCAGGCCGGGAAATGCTGGTTGGTGCTATCTGATTTTGGAATACAATTTAATTAATTTTGAATTAGCAGACTCGTACTTGATGATGATAGTAAGTAGTGGTAGGATACACACTATTAGAAATGCGGGAAGGGATCAGTATAGTCATTTAGTAGGGTTGAGTGAGAAGGAGAGTGGAGTCCAGTCTTTCATTTGTTTTTGATATAAATATGTGGCAGGGTGCTAGGTTTATTATTAAACATACAAACTACAACACTGGCCTTTAGTACGTTAACTCTTAACATTTGCTCCAAGATTTGCTCGTAAACTTAATTAAAGTTTGGTCAAAAAATTTTAATCGCCCATAACGTCCATAGACGAAATCTAAGGCCCTAGCTCTGCTCTGCTCTGAAAAAGGTTTAAGGGCTTAATGAAAATAAAATAAAAACTTTTTTTTAAATACAATCATATTTTATATTAACAAAGAAACAGAAACTATTTTTAAATACCTTTTTTAAAATAGGAATGCAAAGGAATCTTAAAAGCAGCGATAACAATTGAAACCTTACACCCGGGTTGCGGCGCAGGCGTTAACTTATCAGATGTTTGCCTTTATCTTATCGGTAATTGGCGACTAATTGAGTTTCCCTGTAATTACACAGCGCTAGCGACCTCTAGTGGCCGAGTGTTTGTTTTGCTGGCGACTTTAGTGACATGGGTGTACCTAGAAATTGATTTGTTATTTTACAGTTAAGTATAGGCAATTATACTAAAACAAACTTGTGAACACTAGCTAATTAGTGTAATTTTAGTACTTAGGCTAACATTTTAGATTTATTTGCATTTCTTTTCAAATCCCCACTTCGACTACATTATGGTGAAGAGGGGGGGTATGGGGCCTCCCCCAATTCTTTCCACGTTGATCGATTGGTAGCGGCCTGCGTCCAGCGTTTCTCTGCTACCTTTATGATGTCGTCGGTCCACCTTGTGGGTGGATGTCCCACGCTGCGTTTTCCGGTACGCGGCCTCCATTCCAGAACCTTGCTGCCCCTATGTGCCCTGACCATTGCCACTCCAGCTTGCTAATCCGTTGGGCTATGTCAGGGACTTAAATTCGTTTACGGATCTCCTCATTTCTGATTCTATCTCGTAAAGCAACACCGAGCATAGCCCTCTCCATAGCACGCTGTGCAACTTTGAGCTTCTGTAAAAGGCCTATAGTGAGAGGCCACGTTTCCGAGCCATAAGTCATCACTGGTAACATACACAAAAAAAATTATAATCACTTACAATGTGCCATTGTAACTATAAGTCAGTTGCAAGCAATTATCTACAAAATGAGCGGTCACAAAGTTACAACGAGTGCTATTACAACAATAATTTTACTAATTAAACGACGTGTGGGCATAATTTCGGTGGCATAATGACATAACACAGCGAACAAAACGCCCTAACGCGTCAAGGATGTACCTTATTGTAATTTTATGCAATAACCAAACGCACACGCGTGTTGGGAAATGCGACAAACGTGTTCCGCATTTCGAAAATTTGAATTTAGAACGGGCGACGAATGCCCGATACAACTTTTTGAAAATAGAGCACAAGAAAATTAAATATGAAAAAAGATTTTTTTAAATATTTTTCGCGCTGAAACAGGCAGGCATCGTATTTAAAGCTAGAATCTAAAATTAGATAAATCTTTAAGTTGCACCACCTAGCCTTGACCGTAAAATATTACCATAATCGGCTTTTTTTATGGAGTTTGACAGATTTTTGACGGTTGTCAAAGTTAAAGTAAGATGGTGCAACTCAGCCTTAAAAATTATTAATTAAGTAATTAATAAGTACATTTTGCGGTTATGATTCTGTTTCATTGTCCGAATGATAATTATAAGTTTCTTAACTAACTTTTGCTTGATCCGACATTAAGTTTCGATGGCATTTCAATGTGGATATCTAAACCCATAAATAGCAAGGGTTTGTGACGTCACGTGTGGCGAATTGCTGCAAGTTTGCGGGCTCTGGTTCAAAGGTTGTTAGCAATTAACCATTACGCATGCATTAAATATATTAAACAATCGTTGTTATTACCCGATGAATCTGAAAAAGCTATAAAATAAATGTACCTTACATGTTCGCTGAAAAGTGTTCCAACCAAAGTTACCTATAGTGACTTCTTTGAAGTGGATTCTCTTTATGAGATTATTTTAGAATTTTCCCTTTTTTCCTTCAAGCGACCCTAATTCTTTATCCATTACACCACAGATGTGTAAGGTGGCGTAAAAGACTAAATAAAAAAATCTTTTAAAAGACTGACTCGTCCAAAAGATTCGGGCAAAAATTCCCGAACACGAGCAAACAATAAAAATAAAATTGATCTCATAACTCCTTATTACAGCATCAGGCGACAACAAAAAGGACACAAATAAAAAGTGTTAACATACTTTACTGTGCTAATGCTTTTCCAATAACGGCTCCAAAACACGCCCTAAAAAATTATCATCTCATTACGACTCCAGTGAAAAACTGCGTAAAATTCAAAATGGCTGCGACAGGTGTTGACAATCGTAGTTCACCCGTCGAGGCGTTTGAAGGAGCTAAACTAGGGTTGCCAGATGAGACTTGTCAAATCCGGGACAAATCTACTAAGGCAACAACGGTAGTGTCGTGCGTGCGTGGCACTCGTGGCCATATTAAAAATACGTATCTTGTTTTTTTTAAGGATTTATATTTAATTGTATTTGAAAAGGAAAATGCCACTTATTTTCAATTATTTTGTCACAAAACTAGTAAGTTTTCGGTATCTGGGACAATAATAGATGTAATTACTGGACACGGGACGAGAGGCAAAATTCCCGGAAAATCTCGGATTTCCCGGCCATCTGGCAACCCTAAACTAAGCTAAGTTCAATTACGTTTTATGGACGTAGAGTTTTGGCACGATCCGGATCGCACTTTGAGTGTAAGATGTTAGGTGTGGATTCTATTGATTTATTAATGAGCGTAAAGACATGGAATTTTGTATTCAGTGTTCATGGAACAATGAAAATGGTAGTCTGGTTGTTTTGCCTTTTTCTTCAATTTCAAAACAAGTTTACATTGTGCAAGCGTCTTGAAAATATGTATCAACATATTATTTTTAACACGCTTTCTTGTAAGTATTATGAGGCTACAATAGCCTAATGGTGTCGGCATTAGACTGCATTCGAGATTCAAGGAACGCTAGTTAGTTCCTCGATGATCTTTGGACTATTGTGATCAACCCTCTTCTGCATAAGGATTGACCAGACTTGGAGGGGTTAATTGGGATACTAGCACTTAGTACTTTTTATGGGCTAA
The DNA here is from genome assembly GCF_004193835.3 of Ostrinia furnacalis. Classification (NCBI taxonomy): domain Eukaryota; kingdom Metazoa; phylum Arthropoda; class Insecta; order Lepidoptera; family Crambidae; genus Ostrinia; species Ostrinia furnacalis. The sequence continues at coordinate 433,684 of NW_021131365.1, read as the reverse complement.
TTATTCACCAATGGTCTTATCGATTTACTTAATTCTTACTAAAAAAAGCAGATAACATAATTTATTGTTAAACATGATTACATGAGAAAAAAGAAAAAAAAATATCTAAAATTTTAGCGGTTTTCTTCCAAAGGGCTTATTTCATTTTTACAAATCATTTTTGCAACAGAGCAACCTATAAATCTTATTATTAGTTCACATTTTGATACTTCGCGTCAGACGCGATATCCCGCACGTTTCACACCCGGTTTTAATAAAACCTCCAATTTCGCGGGGTGTAAAGTGCGAAATATGTAGAGCGATCATACCTAGTCCCGGGTGCGAGTAGTGATGTTTTGGGTACTTATATTGGAATAAGGATGCTATGTTTTTAGAAGTATAAAACGTGTAACAGCTCATCCAATCCGTAATAGGCACTACCTCTCACAATCGATTTTCTTTGATTTACCTACCATCCGTTTTTCTGTGAATTTTCCTGAAGGAAAAGAAAAGTCCTAGGCAAGGTATTGGGTGAATTTTCATCGTAGTTTTGTAGGTTTAATTATAGATGTTTATTTATCTATAACGTTCTGACAGAGCTTATTGAGTGAGGTTTGAAGTTGTTAATCAATTGTGATGTGATTTATTTAAACGATTTGTAGCAAAATAGCACCTTATCACAAAACATAAGATGCCATTATGCCACAGCACCTAAATCTGTCTGGCAAGGACGACAGAATCAGATCATAGACTTGTTATTACGTTTCGACAAAGCCTACCTACCTTATTTGACATTTTACTCAACGATCTCTAACTCGATCTCCAAGTAAAGACCAAATTTTGATGCAAAATCGCCCTTATTACCACAGCATAAGATACAGCGTTTAGCTTAATATGCTCTACATTGTCGTAAGCCTTCTCAAAACACAAACAAGCCCGTCGCCAATTTCCGCGGAGTGCAGATGCAAAGGCGCCTAATACGCCACGGGCGCTGCATACAGATGACGTGTAATGGCCGCCGCGACGCCAGCGCCAGAGGATTTTTGGAGGAACTGCGATAGAGGATTATTTAACTTGTTTAGTGTGAAACGAAATGAAGAAAGCGTTCAAATACTTGCATTTTTCCTCTGTACTCTCTGTACAAGTGTGTAATAGCAGTAATAGTTTCATTTGAGGTATGCATTGAAAAAGCACCATAATCATAGTGAAATTCTTTAATAATGCATATGTCATCATCATACCATTTGGCAGGTAGGTAAGCAAACGGGGCTAAGTAATAGTTTTCCTAATCTATGAAATAATATCCAAATTACAATGTTCCCAATAAGCCAATACAATCTAAGCTCTATTTTTTTAAACCAAGGCATTTTTTTAATAAGTAATGTAGAGATCTTTTATGTTAACTAAAATGCAAAGTATTTTTATCAACAATTTCCTTAACCTGCTAACTTCGCAAATTTTCTTCTCCTGTAATTAATACCTAACTGTACTACAATATGTTCTTTTATCTACGAGTAAAACATGTAACTATCTACTACCGACTTCTCACTTTACAAAACGACCTGCTCCAAATATTTAGTCATTACGCTCATTACCTTCAACTCCCGCGCACATTATAGGTACCATAGACTGCGCCATAGACAACGAAGAAAGCCCTTTGACTGATCCTTTTGTCTCCAATGCCCTTCATGCGAATGTTTATTGGCCTGTCACGAGCCCTTTGTGAGAGACCAGCGAACGTCCGCGTTTGAATCTGTGGTGAAAATGTCAGGGAAATTATGCAGTTGGTCACATCATAATATTTTGTGGCAAAGTAGCACTTAGTATTTAGCATGATGTATCTTTTATGTGTACATAATAAAGGGATTAAGTAAGGACATGTGCATGGACATGAGCAAGTAAGGAATTGCGAAATTATTGACCCCTTTTTTTAATCTTTAATCCTCTAAGAGTTGGTTTAACGTCAAGTACCTCCTGAAAATTGGTTTAGCGGTTTCCCCGTGTAAACGGATCAGACAGACGAGTTACTTTCGCATTTAAATCTATGTCATTCAAAATCACTACGAATAATTTATCTCCATTATTAGACAGTTATTCGCTTCAGCTAAGTTTAAGCATAATGCCTAAACCTCAATTTAACCAGAGAGCACAAAACTTATGTTTACATGCTAACAATATTTACAATATAAACAGCGAAGCGTTCTTGTTTAAATCGCCTATTTCAACAACATTAACGAGTCGCCTTATATGGGAAATAACTTCTTCAGAAGGGCACTTATCATCCGAGCGAAACTACAGCTCGCCTGATTAAAAACATTACTTAAGTACGGCTACGGGCAAAATCACTAACCAGATCATCTTTTATTTAAGGCCAATTTTGCAATTATTCCTCGTAATTACTTAATACATTTCGTCCACATCCCACTGCATACAACTACGGTTAATTTTTAATAGATAAAACTAAGCATTACCACTTCTAGAGCCGTCTTTATGTCTGGGGATCAAGATTGGTAATTGCAAGCAACTATAGTCAGACCAGTAGTAATGTGCTAAGCATGGATATTAATATCTTAGCCAATGCTTAGGCTTTGAATTATTCATCTTAGCCTGGGAGGTCGGAGGCAGGGAAAATGGAAAGTCGAGGATGTAAAACAAACAGAAGGAACACGAGAAACGTTGGAGTTAAACGGTGCACGTAGATGGTTTAATGAGTGAAATGCTGCAAAGTTATATTTAGTACTTTATTTGCTTGCTTATTTGAGTTATTCTGTTGCATAAACATCAGCACATTCATTCGTTTCAGTCGAATGACGTCCACTGCTGGGCAAAGAATTTCCACAAATACTGGTCCTGCGTCGCCCGTATCCAGGCACCTCCCGCGACCTTCACCAGATCGGTCCACCTAGTGAGAAATTTACTTTAATTTTCACAGTTCCAGCTACCCATTTCCGGTCATGTCGTCTCGTTTTATCGCAAAGAATCAACATAATTTGATGAGAGCGAGGGAAAAAACGGAAATGGGTAGCTGGAACTGAGGCCCATAGTGCTGTGTGGAAAGAGCTTTCTTAAAACTTAATGCTGTCTTAATAGTTCTCAATGACGAGTATTTAGCTTGTCAGCCGGTGAGATAGGAAAACGGTGAGTTCCTTACAAAAACGTTCATCCCCCATTTCATATAATGTTTGATTTTTGTGTCAAAAATTAGTTAAAAGTTTTTATTCTTAAATTATATAGAGACAACACTTATTTTCAAGGGTTACTAAAATGTTAGGGGTGTGTTTACCACAATAGCTCAACGGTTGGCGGGTATCGAGCTTATTCTTCAAATTATTGGGCTATTGTCATCTCAAATTAATTAGCTAGTTTGATCTCGGCATACATCCAATTACTCCATAATAATCTACAGCCAAAAGTCAGCTTGCTATGTGACCGATGTAACTCCACCTAGACGTTGACAGACATTACTTAAAACCTGTTTTTCTAGATCTTATCTCCAACGATAGTTACCTAAATAAAAATAAAATTTGCCATTTCCATTCCCTCGTTATCTATGATCAAATGGTAAGTATGTTGGTGATTAAGCTTTTTCATAATCTACATAGGTATTTACGAGCAAGCATTGCAGTATAATTGTTGTCTTGCCACTTTTTGCCATTTGTTAATGATACTTAACATTTTAAATAGTGTAAAGGAAGCATCTACGGAATGTATGTTGCAGCTAGTTCTTGGCTTGTTAAAATCTAATGTATTCAACTGCAAAAGTTGATGATTTTCTCAATATTTATGATCATTTTCCTTGATTTCAGATATCGAGACGACGCCCTGTGCTGGTCTGACAGGTAAATAAACTTAACTTACTTTTATTTATTCCTGTTTACTTATGTAAGAAATAGGTGAAAGGTGACTGACATTTTCATAATATTTACAAAGTGACTGTTAAGTATGCTGAACTTAGTATTTTTTTCAAGATTTATTAACATGCCTTCCTTAGCCACGAATTTACAGACTATTAGAGTAGGTAGAAATGCAAAAAGAGCATTAAGCAACACTTTTACATATAATATAAGGCGGAATATTCAGCTTGTTCTTAATTAAAAATAGTCATACAAGTTTAAAATTACTATTTTATCCTGAAAACTTAAGCTAGCTACCGACTAATGTCATCCAGCCGAACGGTCCGGCCGGGATTACAGGGGTCATCCCACAAATATTTGCGTTGAGATACCGCGATTAAAATATTACCGGACACTGTTTACATTGCTGATGGTTTAGTTTACATCTAAATGTGAAACTAAAGCTGGCGATCAAAATATTACCATGGCATGATTTTGGATTAGGTTATTGTTCGAAGATTATGTTATCTTATAGGTCGATAGGTATAAGTACTTACAGTACGTTGGTCTAGTTTTATTCTTATCTATTTATACTAATATTTTTGAAGCCTAACGGAATATAATAAATTACAATCAGAAAAAAATTTAATTGATAGTAAATTGTATTAGAAAAAGAAAAAAAAACATTTAAATTATTAAAATGAAAATTTACTATAAACTGCCTTTTGCACACACAGGCTATAAGTTCTAAAAAAAGGCATTGATTTAAAAAAATCTTGATCTACCAAACACGAAACTTAAAGCACAAAAATAAGTACCAAAAAGTCATAATCATAAGTTACCTCGTCCCGGTCAACGGGATTCAATTGGGGAGCCCTTGCGGGTAGTCAGGGCTTATTTGTGGCTTAGATAACAATGGGTTAACTCAGGGCTGCCACGAAATATGACTTCCTAAAATTTTAACATTTATTGAGCGTAAAACTATTCAGGAAACTTTCATCATCATCATCATTTCAGCCATAGGACGGCCACTGCTGAACATATGCCTCTCCTAATGCTTTCCATGTTGATCGATTGGTAGCAGCCTGCGTCCAACGCCTCTCTGCTACCTTTACAATGTCGTCGGTCCAACTTGTAGGTCCCACGCTGCGTTTTCCGGTACGCGGCCTCCATTCCAGAAGCTTGCTGCCCCATCGGCCGTCAGGAAACTTTGGAAAAGGAGAATTAGGCCCGGTTTCTGAATTGAGAAATTCAGCTTGAGTGTGAGGAATTCGAGGATGAGTTTAATCTGAAAAGTTCAAACTTTAATAGAAGATGAGTAGGTACACATTTTTATGCTCAATTCAGAAACCGGGTCATCCCTACTCGTAATTAAGCGAATAAAACAATGACTCTTAATAAATTTTCTAGGTACCTAAAGATTAGATTAATAAATCTAATGCAATTTAATTTGTTCTGATGAAATTGTTTAAAACTTACTAAATAATCTTTTTCGCGGCAGCCCTGAAAGCGGGTTGAACGGTCACTCGGGTTAGGGCCGCGAATTTCGCCCGAGACCGCGTTTCCGACGCGCGGTGAGGTCTGATCGCACCTTAATTATTTTTATGGCTTCATATGTTTAGAGATTGCAAGAGGCGCGGGACAATTTTAAAGGTTTAACTTTGATACACAGTTTTTGGGATAAAAGAGACGAAAAAGGGGAAAAAAATTGTTTCAAAAATGAGTCTCAGAAAGATTTTTCTATGCATTACTTGTACATAACGAATTTAACGAATTAGTCCCCAAAATGTGATGAACGTTAACACTATTCAATACTTTAATAAAGGTTGGGATGGCTACGAAATCTAATGAGCTTTCTATCAAATGTAGAGCTAAAGCATTTTTTGTTTTTTCTCTATTGCAAATGTGTAAACACACACTATTAAAATAAATAAATATCCTTGGATATTTTACACTGCGCCTCTAGTCCCAAACTGAGCAAAGCTTGTACTATGGGTACCTACTAGACAACGGATATAAACATATTTAAATACTTTTTTTGTTAATACCTACATAGTAACACCCAGACCCGTCACAGAAATTAAAATTCATCATTTCAATTTCTGCCCGGCCGGGAATCGAACCCGGGACCTCTCGACATAGTAGTCCGTTCTGAACCACTACACCAAACGGCCTGTCAATTAAAACTCAACCTGTATTGTTGTCTTCGATTGATTCCTCTGGCTTCTTGAAATATGCAAACACTCCATCAATCACCAAAAACGCTGCTTCTATAATCCCTTGTTTACTCTCAAACAAAGGAAGTGGTCCGATCTGCCATAGACAAATACCTATAGGAAACCGCCTCTAATGCACTCTGAGACAACGACTACCGTGAGAAAATAGTTTATGGTATTTGGATTATCCATGGCGTATGAGATCTACCTATGCTAAGTAGAGTAGAGTAGTAAGAAGTACTTAGGCCCGATTCGACCAAACTTTTATCCGAGAATAACTCCTGGTATAACTGGTACTTTGACAGTTTCAGTATGGGAAATATGTCAAAATGTCGAATAACTGACGATTTATTCCGAGATCAATATTTACTCTTGTTTGGTCGAATCCACCCTTAGTAATTTAACAATCACATTGTAATACCTCTAAATTAGCAAGAATAAGTTATCAGTTCTTTATGTTTTTTGGGTGGTGTGGGTTATAACAAGTTATAAGTATAACAAGTTTTCTTGAATTGCTTACTTAATTACATTACTTAAGCTCACAGTACAAGTCAAATCAAAGAGCACTAAGCACTGGCCCACTGGCCAGTGAGTTTCATGAGTTTGAACTTTACAAATTAGAAAGTGTTCACATTTTACTGTGCAGCAACATCAAGATGCTTTCAAAAAAGTTCCTTCTTCGTGCAATTTATTTTTTAAGTATGAACATCATTATGATAATGTAGAAAGAATAGAAGCAAAACCTTCCCGATTAGCCCCTGGTGTAAGCAACAGCTGTAAAGGATTTTCGTCATGTTATTAATTCTAAAAGCCAAATTATACGGTTCACGCTGCTCTCTACTCTATTATAATGCGTTTTACAAAACGCTTCGGGCATTAATAAAATTGACATTGACAGAATCTTGTATCCAGGCAAGAATTACCGCGTAATAATATATTACGGAGCTGCTAACAAATGACTAATTTAACAATTAAATGCGCGAACAGAGCGCCTATTTAAAATCAACTGCCCGTAATAACCGACCACCTAGGACGAGCGGTGCCGCAGCTGTCATTTTGACGCAAACAAATGTCAAGCGTAACCACTCGAGTAATAACCGCACCGGAACAGATACCGGGTATCAGGCACCAATCAAATACCAGTTAATGTTACGTCGTAAAGTTTCCCGTACCTTATTTGCATTTATCAGCCCGTGTTTATAATGTATGGTAACCAAATTCGCGGTGCGATTTTAGTCGCGAATAATAATTCGCGGTTGGTTTTTTCTTGTTTTTTGAATTAACGTCGGAGTTGCGCGTACGCAGGCCGTACTTAAGTTAAACGTCCCAAACTGTCGGCAATTTGCGGGGGCTTGAGTAAGCTATAAATCATGTTAAATTATTTTTTCATTATGCCTCGTTCGAGGTGCGCAGGGTTAATATTCTATTAGTGCTGACTTGTGTTTTGTTGCTGATGATTGATGGACTCCTGCAATGAATCCCGCTTTGCGTGCTCAATGGTCGCGCACTATGAATTTTAATTCAGTTTCTCTTGGTAGGCGGTAAATTTTTTGAAACTGGGCGGCTGAGTAAATAAACGAATAATATGAATAAAACCATAATAAAAAAAAAAGTAAAAACCTTATTTGATAGTTATTTATTATTTGATATTATTGTCTTTCATAGTAGCTTTTGCCACGTTAAACTTTGAAACCCCGTTTCATTCCCATAGGGGATGAATTTTGATAATATTTTCTTAGCAAATGCTTAGATATCATAGCTGCGTATCTTTAGGCGCAGTTGGTTCAGTGGTTAGAGTTGTGTATTAATTGAAAGTTCGGCAGTAACCGTTGCTTTTTACATACCTTATTAGTTATGTGTTACTTCAATATTGAAAAGGATGTTAACATAAAAAAATATTCAGGCATTTCATGGGTTTCCAACGAGTTAACAAGAAAGGTTTGCTTAGTACAATAAATATAAAGAGAACTTAAAAATAAAATATTTTGACACAAAAAAAAGCTTCAAAAAACTTACAATCGCCGTTCATATCTATCGCTTCCTAAGCCTGCTTGAGTTCTTATTATGTCGAGATCTCGGCTGTTATCAGATGGCAAGAAATTAGCCGGCCGCCATTACAGCCGTATAGGCTGCGCGGACGCAGTGTTTTGTCAAACTTCGCGATCGAACTCGGAGTTTATGCAACGATTGTACGAATTAGCAAGAAGGCAATTAGCGGCTTTAGAAAAGATAAGAGAGAATTATTTGTAACTTTTTATTGGAACTACTTAGGTAGGTTAGGTAGTATTTTTGACAAAAAATTACAAAGTTCCTCATATTATAATGATAATAATTTTTATAAGAAATTAAAGAAATGCGTAGAACGTGTTTTCTTTTTTTCGAAAAGAAAATTGTAAACTGAGACAACAATGTAGGTACTTTCAGAATGTAGGTGTATCAATGTCGTTCTGAATTTCTCAAAATACAGAAGACTTCCACACGACGAAAGGCTATGTAAAGCTGTAAAAAATGCGATTTGTTTTTGATCCAATACATACAATAAAAAGATGCTGTATTTAAGTATCACAATCAAAAGCAGAACAGATCGGTTCAAACAGGGATTTTTTACTCTACCTACTGTATTTGCCCAGCTCTTGTGAGGTTCTTGTATTGACGTTATAAGGTCATAATCGTAATTGTTTCATTAAAAAATCCTCATTGCAGCCCTTATCCAGCAATAGGACATAAATAGGCTGCTATTTTGCTAAAACGAGTGCTATTGAGCCATTTATCTCCCAGCGCCATCTGACCAGTAACAAAGTAGGCGCATTAGCAATGTAAAACCCCGTCTGGGATGGACATAACGAGGTATTCATTAAGATTCTGGAGCCAAGTGGTTAAGGAATCGATTGGTTATTGATTTGCTGTTTTTGGGTTAAGGAATAGGCAAGCTTTTTCTGTAGTAGGTAATAGAACCCACTGCCTATTGAGATTCTTTAAAGAGCTGTCAAAACCCGACTCGTCCATAGATTTTATATGGCAAGGAACCTAAGAGAAGACAAAAGTGGAAGATTCAGGGCACAACGTATTTGTTTAAGCTTGAATCTTCTCAACTTAATTGGAGAGAGAGAGAGGGGTCATTAGTTATTTAGCAGGGTAACTCTATGACAAAATTTTCTCTGTAAGAGTAAGCTTTTCTGCGCTAGCCTTAATTGTTTTGGAATTATATTAGGTTAGGACATCCAAGTATACATAGACCTAATTTTAAGACATTTTGTAAGCCTAAAGACACAGACAGTTAACACGCCCTTTGATCTTTGAAAATACATTGTGATCTATATTGCAACCATCCCTCTTAATTATGATGGATGCATAATTCCGTAATTAATAACTGAAGGTGTTTTAACCATCTTCTGCGGTTAATCGATACTTCGATGGTTTTAATAGCAACCGTAATGTGAGAACGCTTCATTTTATGGTGTTTATAAGGAAACCAGTTAGTTTAAACTACATTTTTATATTTTTATGATTAAATTCGCATATTAAAAATACTTTATGGGCAAAATGTTATTATGAAAGGATGGTGATTATTGGATAGATAAATATGTCGATTTATTACTGCCTAGTTTGAAAAAAGACAGTTAACAGTCAATTGACTTAGTGCTTTTAGAGACGGTTTTTTAATCTTTATTTTATATAAATGGGTACTTCTCATTTACACTCAAATTTGATGGTCACACAATAATAGTTCATAAATGGTATAAGTTAGAACAATAACTTTGAAATCAGATGATAAAATATCTATTTAGCTACATACAATATAAATTTTATCGTAATAGAAGCAAAAATAATACGAAAAAATCACACNACCTATTCAACAAAAAAATAATCGTTCAAATTGGTTTATAATCGGCGGAGATATTGCGTATAAAAAAGTTTATCCCTAATTTTCCACCCTTGGGGGTGAAATATTTTCTTCAAATTCGCATGAAACCAACCTTATGATAATACCTATTCAACAAAAAAATAATCGTTCAAATTGGTTTATAATCGGCGGAGATATTGCGTATAAAAAAGTTCATCCCCAATTTTCCACCCTTGGGGGTTGTTTTTTTTATTATTAAATTTAAATGGGACCACCCTTGAGGTATTACCTATACGCCGAAAAAAGATTTGTTCAAATCGGTTCATAATTGGCGGAGTTATCGCGTAACAAACATAGAAAAAAAAAACATACGGGTCGAATTGAGAACCTCCTCCTTTTTTTGAAGTCAGTTGAAAATACGAGGCCCTCTGGCCTCAATAAAAATATATTTTTGTTGAGGGACTGATAATCAGTTAGAGTTCTTTTTTATTGAGGTACTGAAAATCCTTTTTTTGCTTCTTTAGCATTTCAGAATGCCACCAGTGTCACCCTTAAAACCAATTGCGTAGAATCTTGTAACTTAGTAGGTGACGTTATCGGTAACATTTTATCTTGTATTTAAGTAGGTACCTATTTATATTATGTTATTGCTATTTATCTATGAAAATAAGACAATATATGTGTTTTATAAACACTTAAGAGTCATTGACAGTAGTAAAGTTTGAAAAAAATATTGCTGTGAAGTACAGAATCACTTTCGTGGCATCAAAAAATTCAAAACGTTAAAGCTTCCAAACGAGACTCACTATTTGACTGATTTACTGAGAATACAATCTTCACATCAAGCGCTACAATTTTTGTTTACAAAAAGTTGAAATAAGTTAGAAATAAAATTTGCCACGAAGGTGATGATGAGAACCGTGGCGATGAGAAATACCCAAATTAATGAATTAATTCAACAAATTGTTTCAATTTTATCACACCAATTAATTGACATCATTTTGGTGTTGATAACGAAATAATAGTGACTGAGTTTCTTGCGCTGCTTTTTTTCAGCACTGGCCCATTTATTGTTCCGAAGCAGTGGTAGGGTTAATACTGGGACGTAAAAGCCTATATTTTTTATTAAAAGCTTATTTGCAAAAATAAATAAGTTTTATGAGTTTTACTTATGTGATACAATTTCGAGTTTAAACAACTGGACACACATGTCCTCTCTCTTGTGTCGAGTTGGTGAATAAAACTCCATCATCAAGTCATGAGAGATTGGCAACATCAGAGCTCGCTCTACCCCTGATCGTATCTGCTACCCTCGGGTGATTGTGATCAGGAGCAAGCTTGATAACGCGATATTCTGACGATAAACATCATGCAACACGAATGCTCAGTAGGTACTTAATAAAGGGCAAGCCCATCAAATATTTTGAAAAACTTAAATGCAAATGCTTACTTTAATGGCCAAAAATAACAGAAGCACATTAGTAGGTTTATTTATTTATGAATATTTATTTATTTATTTAGCTATCCTAATTAAAAACGTACATTGCTAAAATACAATTTCCGATTAAATTGTAATGGAGTACTTGGGTACACTCACGCACATATTTATTCGACTGCCCTAAATTCATTATAATTTCCACAGTCAAAAATTTTTATTTTCGAGTATATTTTTTTGGTATTTGTGTAAATACTTATTTCAGGAAAGGAATCTTGGTAAAAAACCTAAATATCTCGTAGGTAGGTACTGATGGAGCGCCTGATACGTAACGGTACCCAACAAATTGATTTCCTTTTGGATACCGCGCTCAGTGCTAAACACACGGACTGGGAAACGAAATTGCGGTCTAAATTGCCGTCCATCTATAACTGAAACATAAATCAAAGCACATTAATGCGGGTAGCACTCAATCTACTGCATCCGACGGCGGCAATCAAACGACAGAGTGAGATGCAAACACAAATATTTCAAATACCAAAAAGGGATAGAACACCCGCCATTTTGATTTACTGAATCTATCGTAAGGTGACGCCATCTGTCTTCTTACATCGGAAGTTTTTGACGCCATCCCGAGTCATGCTAATTTTTTGAGATAAACATCAAATTTACATGACACATAATAGGTACTTGTAAACCTTTTAGATTTATTTGCAGCCATCTTGGCTAATGTTCAGTCGACAGGATGAGCCCATTTGTTGATACATACTGCAAATGAGCTCGTTAATATCCCGCAATAATTTCGTTATTTTTTAATTGGTGCTCCGCTTCGTAAATAAACACAACATAATTTACTTTAATAAGAAATAATTTAGTGTATCATATTAAACCTGCAATTGAAATCGATCGAGTTGACTTTGTAACTACTTATATGACATAAAAGTTAATTCGTCTCAACAATTTCAAAAATAAAGATAGCAGATGCGTAGCGAAGCGAATTTTACATAAACGCGCCAATTTGCCGATCGTAATAACACGTTTGTGGCGGCGTCCTTTTCACACGTACGGACAGGTTCTGCCGTCTCTTTCGCACATATCCATCGATCTCTTGCGATATGTGCCCACTGGAGCCATAAGGGCCAATAATTATATTAATTTCTCACGATATCCTTATTATGAGTTGATTGTATATGAGCTACATTGGTTTGCAATTTGTGCAATAGTTTTTTTGGGCGACTGTACCCACTGCGTAGATGATCAAGTATTGTTATTACCGATTTTGCACCTTTTCTTTAATTAGTTCTCTCGTTAGCTCAAAATTATGGTTTATTTTGCTGTTTTGAAAAAATATTGCAATTTAAATGGAAATGTAAACTTAATTTGTTCATAATTTGCACAATCTAACTGGTGGACTCGATTAGAAAAACTATTATCAACATTGAAGGTTTTATTCCATGAAGCATATTATACAATGCTTCATGGAATAAAATTTTTATTTTGTGCTCTTTATAAAACAATACATGTATGAGGTATGTCTACAACTACAGATGAACTTTCACTTAAAAATTACTTATTTATTAAAGAACGAATTTTGATGAAACTTTACAATATCATTAAAGCTTAGGTATATTATGCTCAAGTACATCAGAAATTCTGATGAGAATTTCAGAATAGATTTTCACAAATTTTGATGGCTTGTTAATTGTCAAAAATGTAAATCTTGTTAATAGGTCCTATACGAGTAGAGCTTATAAAAGCTTATTTATAGGTCTGAAATAGTTTCTCAATAGCGGTCACACCTCTCCTCCCATGGTATCAAACTAATAATACAGCTCGGCCTAGGACCAAACAATCGAAGAAAATAAATTGTCACTGTCTCAGCACAAATTATCCCTTAATGACGGCATCGGATATCTTAGACAGTGCATTTCCCATTTTATTTCAATCCTTACTTTTGCTAATCTAGCTCTTAATTTATAGAGCTTAAGAGTTCTATGGACTGCACATTAACGTTGTAATTATTTTCCCATTCGTATAAAAAACATAATAAAGGACATTTTGTGATGCCGCACTGTAATTGATCGGTTTCTAGGTAATTCTATTTTTGTTTTCGTAATTGTAGAGGTATCGGCTTTTAAACACTTCGGCTGGCTCTGTCGCAAATGATTACTAATTTTCAATGAAAAACGACTTTGTCGGTCTGCCTGATTAGGTACTTGTTTAGTTTTAACACTAAAACAGTAGAAAGATTAAGAAGCAATTGATTTGTAAAAAAAACATGTTATAATAATTTTTGTAAGAAATAAGTGTTAGGTAAGTTGCGGGACAATATCTTCCAAATTAAGGCTGGGTTGCACCATCTTACTTTGAATATAACAAACGTCAAAAATCTGTAAACTCTTTACAAAAACACCGGTTAACGTTATAGTTACGGTTAAAATTAGGTGGTGGTAACTCAGCCTAAGAGTAATAAGTAGTAAGTAACGGATCTTTTCTCAGATAGTGGCTATGAGAGAGGTTTAAGAAGCGACATTATTTAGAGCTAGTTTACAAAATATTCTAACGAAGTCTTCAACGTTCGCAACTTCGCCAAAAGTTTGAATCTTTCGAGGTAAATACCGACCAAGAATCGCTAACTCATATTGAATCAAAAACCATTAATGAATGACAAAAGCATTGTATTTTATAAGTGATCAGTTTTTAATTAGTGCGGCCGACACTTGGAGCGGCCGCTGTACTATGCGTCCATTGTTGCATTCCCGGTTTTTGGGCGCGCGGATTCCCGGCGTCGCAGCAACGCCAGGATGCGCTGGGCTAAGGGTGAGGATAGAATGGTGTCTGGTATTGGAAACTCATCTAATACGCCTGCGTAGATCTTGACTCGTTTCAGCCATATGACGCCCACTGCTGGACGAAGGCCTCCCCCAAGGATTTCCATAACCTCTCCTCCCGCGACCTTCACAAGATCGTCGGTCCACCTAGAGGGGGCCGGCCCACACTACAGAGTACGACCCGTAGTCGCTACTCGAGAACTTTTCTGCCTCAATCTATGTAGCTATAGTAGATCTTTATTTTCTGTATAAACGTATTATGGCCTATCTAAAACATAATTAAAATATGGCAAGCACGTCTATCGCTATGTATTTCAGATTATAATGTCAGTTTCAGTGCTTATTTGCTTTAAAATATAAGTAGGTAGGTATAAAGTTTAGAACTTTAGATGGACTTTCTTATCTTTTAGAATCTCGTTTGTTTAAAGCACATCTTAAACGATTAAATATTGATTTGGTTATTACTTTTACTTTGATAGGTAAAACCCTCACCAGGTTTTCGCAAGTAAGGTTCAGTGTAATGGTGTAGTCGCAGCCTTACAATATAGGTTTTTGCACACATTTAGCTGCGACTGGCCGCGGCGAACGTTTTGTTTCAGTGAGCACCTCTTTAAGACTCTGGCACACTAGTAGAAAACAGCGTAGGTTGCTCTATAGAAGATGGATTAAAAACATCATAAGGAAATATCATCCAAAATGGAAGAGAATACTTGAGGCGGTGCAAAGGTTTGCATAAAAATCAAGCGGATTAGGAGGATTTTGACGATGGAGTCTTTGACAACTGTTCCTTAAGACACTTTATTTCACTAGGCTTATTTCATATAACTTTGTCGTCATCACCATCAGACTGGTACTTTTGAGACTATCAATGCCTGTTGTCGAGCCCAATTCTCGATTTTTCATTTGCTGCGAGACATCTTGCGTCTCTACATATTATATTACTAGCTTTCCGCCCGCGGCTTCGCCCGCGTCTTTTTGTTTGTCACAGAAAAACTATATCGCGCGCGTCCCTTTTTTAAAAAAGCGGGATAAAAACTATCCTATGTCTTTTCCTGGGACTCAAACTATCTCTATGCCAAATTTCATCAAAATCGGTTCAGTAGTTTAGGCGTGAAAGCAAGACAGACAGAGTTACTTTCGCATTTATAATATTAGTATAGAGTATAGATTGTGGCTCTATCTTACTCGAGACTTCAATTAAAAATTACATGATGTCTTCTAGTGTCATTTGTTAGAATATTTAAAAAAATGCGTTCTTCAAAATTCTCGTGCGAATTGTGCGAATGCGACTTGGAATTCGAATGCTTCCGAAATACGCCCATGGAAGTATCGGTTTCGGTTTAGCCCAAAAAATATGTCCGCTCTCCGATCATCGGCACTTCGCCGAACAGGCTGATTGATTGGAGACACTTTTTGCTGAGTTTACCTTCATTATCTTGTAGAATCGGAATGTACTGCTCTTAGCTGCTTATTCTTATTATTTTAATGGTTTTTAAAAGTAAGTCAATGATGTAAGCCAAGTATAGATACCTACATGTAGGTAAGTTACGTATCTAAATAATTTGGATTGGATTTCGCCCAGAAAGCTAATTTTTCGTGTAACAGTAAGGTGAGTTGTACTACCTTAACTGAATCGTAACTATAACTTTAACCGGTGTCTTTGTATGGAGTTTGACAGACTTTTTTTTTTTTGCTTAATGGCAACCAAACCTCTCTGGGAGGTTTATTTCTGCCAATGTCGAGTGAAAATTGACATAGTTATCAATAGAACGTGGGTGTTTCAGTTCTATTGATGTTTCATGGATTCCGTGGAGTTGTATGCCCGAAAGCAGGTTTCAAGACGCCACCGGGTCCAAAGCGGGTTGTTCATACGACAACCCACTCGACACTCGATGCGCGCTCAAATTCGAAGTATTTCAATGTTTTTTATAATTTATCACTTCACTGCACTTTAGAACACAAAATAAAATAACACCTTTGTACACTAAAGTCCATTAAATAATAAATTGAAACCATTAAAACAGATCGACCATGCTTCCCGTTCAACTACCCTCCACGGAATCTTGACAGACTTGACGTTTGTTATAGTTAAAGTGGTAAGATGGTGCAGGCACCAGGGTAAGTGTAACAGTTGACATTACAACACAACATTGGTGACAGATTTTGTGGGACATCAAATATGAAGACTGGCTGTCATAGTGGTTGGGGAATCGGTAAAAATTCTAAAAGTCGTGCGTTTTATTCACAAATTGTGTACGCATATTATTTGATTTTATTGGACTGAGTATAAATCACAGAACATAGAATGAGGTTTCTATGTTCTATGGTGTAAATCATATTTTATAAGTGGACACAGAGTAAAATGTCCAAAGATATTTTATTTTATTTTATTTAGTTACAGTACAGATGTCCATTCTTACTATCAATAACTGATATGAGTGTGCAGTATATGGACGGTAAAGTGTCTCCAGCAAAAACACTTGCAATAAAGCCATTTAATTACGTAATCAGTGTGCTCTAACTGTTGATTTTTGCATAAGGCTCTACATAACACATTTTTATTACCATTCGAACAAGTCCAGTTCTGTTTGACATGTTAAATTAGTACTTTGCGATTTGGTGTCAAATTCCTTAGCCTTTTTACGAGCACACGCAACCTGTCGGCATAATTTTCGTACGTCTTTAATGCAATGCAATAAGGTTGAGAATGTGATTGATGTTTGTTGATGTCGTAAGTAGTTGCCGGCGTCTGTCATTAGTGGACAACGAGACGAGTCAAAGAAGTGTTTTAGTTCCGCGGGCGGGCTCGCGGTAATGTCGGCGAGTTAGACGCTTGTACAAATTGTGGAGGTTTTCCGGTGTAGCGAGTTGCGCTCACGCTGAAGGTTGTATCTGTAATTTTATAAGTTTGTGAGAAGGTACTACTGTGGTTGGCAAAGTAGAAGATGAACGTATCGTAGACATAATACTACCCATAATGATGAAAAATGTTTAATCTTGGTAACCTAAGTCGAACAAGTTGGAAAAAGTATTGTTATTCTTGTTTTGGTAAAAGCTTAAAAATACGTCAATAAAACTAAACTGCTTGTTTTGAATTAAAGTTTTTGTTTAAGGATTTTTTTTTAAATATTCCCACTGTTTTGATAATTACCTATGAATAATTATGGTGATGATCTCCTTTAAATCTAATGATTCTAAAATACAAATTAGTACGAATTGAAAAACCTTCGACACTGAGTTACAATATTTATTTTGTATTCTTTGTCCCAAGTTTAACCAACAAATTCCACCAGTCAGTATCTAATCCGCCGTCAGCAACGCAACCACCGCACTTGTTTAGGCCGACGACCGCAGTTTTCACTGAACTCAGCGACAAAAGACCTCTGTACAAATGTAAATCCCCTTTATGTGAGTACTTTACATGCAGATTGAGTGCGATCGGAACTTTCAAACTGACATGTTTTGTTATTGATGATGATCGGGTTTTACAACATTGTACAAGATAATTCGCTGAGGTACTCGTTGCAGTAATTGGCTCATGAATTTCGGGGAAATTAGTGCGGCATGACGTTAAAAACTGGTGATCGAAATTAAGGCGTAATTTTTCCTGTGTAGTTTAATTTGTAAGCGTGATATCAAATTGATGTTCATCATCATCATCATCATCATCATTTCAGCCACAGGACGTCCACTGCTGAACATAGGCCTCCCCCAATGACTTCCACATCGCAATTGATGTTCAGATACATATAATTAAGTAAGACCCATTATAATCCCCTGTGATACCTATGTAAAGTGTATTCTGAGTTTCTGACATTTGTTTCTACTAGTTTTTTTTTGTCATCGTGTTGCAAATTATTAACTACTGTCGATGAGTTCCATCCATTTTAATATGAACTCGAAAAGAATGTAAACAGTCTTCTCGTACTATAATCCCGATGATATGGCCTCGATTAGGCAGACGAACGATACGACGAAGTCACTCAAATTGTGAGGGACTTTTTAAATTGTCTTCTTAGCCATTTATGATTCACCTGCACTTCCAAATATTTGTGTCTCGCTTTCCGTACTTCTCAGCGGCCTTGAATACATCAGCAAAGAGTTTCGTACATCTTTCGGCTCTGATTCATGGTCTGAGACTTCGAATTTAGCCTTAAAAGTTTCATATCGATAGCGTGATTGACTAATCCCAAAGACTAAGGCCCGTCTTACATGGACAGCTTGAGCGGTCAGTGGCAGCTTCAAGCTGTTGACTATGACCGCAAGAGCGGTCCGTGCATTACGGGCCTGATTGTCCTGATCTTAATCCCGAAGACTTAAAAGCCCTAATTCATGATCTGAGACTCCGCATCTGAAGTCTTTAGAAGCTCCATATCAGCGTGTATGACTTGAACTTAATCATCAGACTAAAAGGCAAATATTTACGTAGTTATTATATGGAAAGCCTTACTTGTGGCTCTGAGGCTGGATATATAATGGCCGCGCTGAGTGACGGCCGCGCCGACCCCTGAATGCGTGCGCTTTGCATTTCAAATGCAGGCATTGTATGCACATTTTTACCGACTTATTACTTTCTAGGTAGTACCGTTTGCAAAATTGGGAGATATGGAGAATTTGCTACATGATGGGATAGGTATAAACCAAAAGACATTTGTAAATCGACCTCCGATTCACTTGATCAAGAGCATCATCAAAATGTATTCGGCAATCCGCATGCAGCAGTTACGTGATCTCACCAAGCGTCTTCTCGTTTCAAAACAGTACACATAACTTGTTCCTATCATGCATTGATCGATCAACATGGAAAGCATTGGGGGAGGCCTATGTTCAGCAGTGGACGTCCTATGGCTGAAATGATGATGATGATGATTATGAATTGACCTATGAGAGGGTTACCCATCAAAAGTCCACCACCGGCTGAATCCCACGTGTGGGGTTCCGGCATTCATCCGTCCTCGGACCGTCTCACTTCTAAACTCCTAAGATAATACCATAGTTATTCTGTGATATTACTATTATTAATAACTCTACCTCAGAATTACAGGTGCTCATCACCTTGTGTTACCACGACAGGTACAGGTAGCATGATGTTAGTTACATCTAACGATACGTGTGTTATAAAATTGCGTTTATGATATTTTTAAAGCAGTCACCTTTATAAAAAAAAATCTTAAATACCTCTCTAGGTCCTAGAGATCTGCTCGTTTGCCTCCTGTCACATAAAAAAGAAAGGTTTTAAGCAGGAGGATTTTTGCTAATATTCTAAACTATAATCAGTTCAATGTCCATCTTTTTACATTAACATCTTACTAGTAACTCGATACCTTCCTCTATCTTACCCGCTCTCAAAAATCGCGCAAATATTCGCACTCTTTACTTCGCTGCGTGTGCGCACCGTACTGAACAAGTAACGAAGCGAGTGCCGAGACGGAATCAAATCGGGCTGATGCGTATTTTTGTTTAAATTGTGACTGATATCCCCCGTTAGCCGAACACAGGCTAGGTTAAGGGTCCGAATAATGCGCCTTTATCTGCGCCAGCGCAATAAATAACGCAGCTATGGACAGGCTGCCTCTAGAAGTGATGATTGCACTGAGCAGTACTGAACGCGGTTGTCTTTTGTTTATAATGTTTTTGATCTAACTATATTGCAGGTGTAGGCAGTTTGGCTGAAATTGAGTATTTACTCATAGATATGACTAGATTTCAAATAACATCGAAACTTAACTTCGAACTCCTCCTATGTTCTTCTGATTAATTTCGCTGCGGGTCCAATGACAGTTAAATTTTCTCCCGGGACAAACTTGATCTTTTTATTGGAGGTCAAGCTGTAGATTCTGGCTACACAGGAGTTGCAGCGGTGAAAATAGTTTCGTTATATTTCAAATAAATCAGTAATATCTTTCAGCAGCTTATGACATCAAATCTGAATTGTCCACATTACATGCCGTGGCAGCCTTTAATTAAGACAACACTTAGTTCTAAGCACTTTTAGTTATAGTCATTCCATGTATGCGTGTTTGTCTTGTTGTTTGTCCTAATAAATAAAATAAATATATAAAATCGGTGGATTTTTCTGAACTATCTGTCAACTTAATTCCCTCTAGCTGAAGGTATATTTAAGGCACGAGTAGAATTCCCTGCCAGCCTTTGTGTTCTCAAACTCTTAAAACTCTATGTCCTTCAAGTCACGACTGAACTGAACATCTTCTGGACAAGCTCTCTCTACCATAATTCGCTTCTGCAAACCCTGCGTATTCAAGAGAAAGTCCGTACTGCAATTTTGTTTTGACATTTCTAAAAATTATTATGTACAAAATGTTAATGATAATCGTATTATACCTCTTTGTCAAGCATTTCTACCTAAACAAATTACCGTACATTGTATTCCGCAAACATTATTCCACAAGCGAACGTATAACAAGCTAGGATCTTACATTTTAATCTGCCTCGCTTCCGCAATTTCCTCACATCTCATTTTATAAATCCAACTTAGCGCAATTAAGTGAAGTAACGGGCTAAGTAACGAACAGTTACTTGGATGAAGGAGCCGTGTTGGGAGTTCACTGACGGCTTAACTTAACTTTAACTTGGAGTTCTGTGTTATTTATTTTGGAGGGGTTTGCCGATTTTGCACGCGACAATGCTATTAAAGATCCTGACGAAAGGTTAATGTTTTAATTACTACATTTAATTGATAACTCGCTGTTTTATGTGCATTTTGTAAATGATGACGATTATGACGTACTAAAGCTTCTTGTTGATTACAATAATGGAAGACATTAGGCAAAAATATTCAAGGATACTTATCCTTACCTCTCATAATATAAAAAATAACAAATCGAATAATCAGATGTAGTAGGTATAAACTTAGAATAGTTTTATTTGTTTTATTGTATTGACTCTGTAAAAGGTGGATGAATCCATATTGTGCTCGTCGTTCGACTAAGCCTTTAGTACAAAATTCAATCAAACATAATGTTGCTACCAACCGTGCGATGTGGAAGTCATTGGGGGAGGCCTATGTTCAGCAGTGGACGTCCTGTGGCTGAAATGATGATGATGAAGAATGTTGCTGGCGATGTTATGGTGACCGTCATAAAATCCTCAGTGAACTGCCATTTATTCTTCTCATGCAGTTGTTCTGTTCCTGTTCATTTCTGCCTGTGAGCTAGAGCTAGAGAAGCCTACCTCCATTTAAATTCTTAGATATTTACATGCCATTTATTAACGATCTTCCTTCCAACAAATAACTTCTATGTTACGTCAAAAACAATGGTTAAGCGACATTTTATACACATTGTAGCAGTTCCTTACATTTATTGTTGTTTTAAATCTCCCAGCATTAAGAAAGTAGGATGTTCCATGTAAATCCACGTGAATGGCCTTTAAAATTACCCCGGTGGGGGACAAAACCGCAGAACTCCGTTTATTCCCGTTTTAAAAGTTTAAGGCTCTGTAACTCTGTTTTGAGTGTATCATGGATTTTATGGCTTGATGGTTGTAGTCTTGTCTTGTAGTTGAGACAGATTGTTTGTATCGACCGTAAAGAGAGGTTGAAATATTTTTTTATCTTTATCAGTAGCTAAATTCAGAAAATATTTGACAGCTAGAGCATGGAAACAAATTGGCAGTCAAAAGTTAAATTAGAAAGAAAGAAAATATTTTTATTAAGGTAAAAATCAGGAAGGTCATAATTTTAAGTACAGATAATCGCAAAATCAAAAATGATATCTTAAATAAGTGAACGAATCACGAACTTTGCTTTTTTACATTATATTTTTATTTTATTTTATGTTTTAGATCTTAAATTAAGAAGTAGTTTCATGCGGTAAGTCGTATGAACATAACTTTGTAGAACTTTGTAAAGTAGACACTAGTATTTTCTTCGAAGGTCAATAACTTTCCCTTCATATCCATCAAAGCCTGTACTCACTAAAAAGGACAGCATTCAAAAGTTTCTTTCCACACAGAACCGTGACAAAACGTGACCTTTGCAAACATTACTGTTTTATGCAAACGGCATGATTGTTTTACCTGAGGATCCGTCACCCCTAGGGTTTCTGATTTCTCGACTTATTTTTTTTCTCGAGTTTCGAGAATTCTCGAGGCCAAAGTCTCGAGTTTTCTCGGGTCTCGAGTCTTTTAATGAAAACTGCTGAAATCGGTTGAAATTTAATAAAAACACAGGTTTTTTAATCTAATATACCTACTTTTATGCACAATAATCAATATTAGAATTTAGCACCACTTATTTTGGTAAGGAAAGAAACAATAAATAAAATCTTCTTTCATAATTAATTTATTTACTAATAATCATAACAAAAGTCATAAAGTCGCGTGTACTTTAAGGATAAATAACAATAAAAATCTGGAGCAACAATTGAATCACTTGTTTTCTAAAGAACACAAGTCCAAATAGCAAAATTGCAATAAATAGTTTTTTTTTTTTGACAAAAAAACTTTTTAATAAATTTTTAAATTTCTTACAGATTTGAATAAACTTTACGAGGAGGCACGAGTACCTAACCTAACGTCTGTTAGGTAAGGTAACTGCCTAATTAACAAATTTTTCAGTCTTTAAATCAGTCAGAGTTAAACATACATAATAAATATATCATACTCGTTGGTGAACATTATTATTACTTAGTTTCGATTGAGATCATTACTTTCAAATCAAATCAGTTAAAAAAGGAAAGATTAGGCCAGTCTAAAAGCAACTTTGACCTATTAAATAATTAAAAACTTACTTTTGCCTAAGAAAATAGGCTTTCAAGAACATTAAAGCTTCAAAATCGAAACTCGAGAATTCTCGAGCTCCGGTAATTTTTTTCTCGTCTCGAATGAAGCCAAATTTCTCGAGTTTTCTCGAGTTCGAGAAAGCTCGAGCAGAAACCCTAGTCACCCCTGACAATAAAGGCGAATAAAGCAACGCAAGGAAACAGCAGTGTGCAGGTGGCAGGGGTGAACAGCTTTGGGTTCAACCACTTGGCCTTTAATTATTAGATGACTATTAACCAATAGTTACAAGATATTTACTTCCTGAAAGAACACAAAATTGTAGCCCTGAAAATGCAAATACTAATTCTGACATAACTATAAAATATGTTAAGCAACTTTTTAGTTTAGTTAGGTAGTTGATTGAGTTAATTGCCGAAGGTGACGTCTTTGTCATGCAAAATCTAAGGGATCTCTGCCTGCGATCTCAAAGTCCTCACTGAGCGGATTAAGATTAAAAAATAGCAAACTAAAGAGATATCTCTGAACTGGAAATTGACGTAGGATTTTCCAAAAAAGTATTCAGAGCAAACAAATAACTTTTATATTTGGTTATTTAAAATATTTTACTACATGAATTTCATAAACACACCAAAAACATCGCGGAGATTTCTGCATCATATTATGAACATACAAAATATCTTGTATCGTACTTTATTAAAAATCCCAGAGGTGCGCAACCCTGCGTAGCTCATGGCGTATAAATCCTCATTAGGCACCCCGGCCCGCGGCGGCTATAAAGCGGCTGCATTACGGTTGGGCACCCCTGGCTGCTGAGTGATTGACTCACGGCTTTCTTGACTTGAGTTCTGACTTTCCATTGCAAGTGAACGCGAATCGCCAAAAACATTAGCCTTTTGTTTACTGGAATGTCACATAGGAAAAGTCGGATGAAAATTGCACTACCTACTTACTTTTTCAAGCTCTCATAATTAACGCTACAAGTACCTATGTATTCAGCTGTTTGTAATTAATTAGATATCGTTGATCAACACAAGTTTAATTTGACTCGCTTCTTGTTGTTCGGTATGAACCCACTCACGATCTGTCGACTGATGGTGGTTTCAGCTAACCACTAAACTTTTGTTAGTTTTGTGCCGATTTTCTCCTCCTCATCTGATTCACTCATCAAGACCTCCAATCAAACGTCCGGAACACTACAATGCTGTTAATATTTTTGTTATGGCGATAGATCTAGGTAAGATGGTGGTAACCACGGGTGGTAGCTAACCAGACGGACTTTAAAACAAAACGCTTCCACAAACCAAACCAAAAAAAAAACTGACCCTACTGAGAATCGAACCCAGGAACTCTGGGTCTGAAAGAGTAGCACTTATTTATCTTACACATCAAACGCAGGGTAATATAAAAAAAACTCTAATCAAATAATTTAACTGTCTATCACTATCAACCGTAGCATTAATTTTAATACATCCATCCTCATTCCCGATAGAATCGCTGCGCGTGCGCCGCGGGCGTCGATATTTGCTCGGATAGTGTTGCTCGCTGCAAAAATTTAAATTTTTCCCCGCATATCAATTTGCATACAAGTAAGCACCCGATTAACTGTCGGTCATGGTACAATCGGGAAGAACAGTGGAATAACGGTAAAGAAGTCAAAATGTTTCGATAAGATTACGGTCTACGCTCTTACCTATTTGATTTTTACAAATATTTAACTAAACTATAAGAAATATAAAAAAAACACAACACAATAACAGTAAGATGATTCTCACGGTTGATCAATTCCTTGACTGATTAACACGCTCACTGCGTTATAGAGGTCTAAAAAGCCACATGCAGAACTTATCGCAGGTGCGGCAGTCAGAATCGCGTTCTCTCACTCTGTGCGGGGGGCGACTATTTTAACATTTCTATGAGTACAACAGAGACAAATATATCAAATTGCTTCTCTTACGAAGCCTAGCATAATGACGTAGAAAATATTGTATGAGGTCGATTAGGTCCCATACGCACTGGATAGAAATTAATCACGTTCAGTGCGCCGTGAGGTCTGAACTGCCTCAAAAATTGCAGGCCTCATAACCGCACAGAGTGAGGCGCGGGCGCCGCGCATTTTGAGTAGTGATGTGATAAGTTTCGATACGTACGCACGCTGTTAGCCGGTGACATATTAACATTGACTTTTTAACTAAAAATGGCATTTGTATACACTTAACGCACGTATTTATTTCAGGTATTCCTAGTGGCAGATAATAATAATAATATAATATTTTTTTTTATAATTTACATTGTAAAAAAATATTTAAAATTAAGAACCAAAGTTAATAAAGAGAATATAATAATAATAATAAATATTTTTGGACATTTTACACTGCGCTTCTAGTCCCAAACTACGCAAAGCTTGTACTATGGGTACTAGACAATGGATATAAACATACTTAAATACTTTTTTTTTAAATACATACATATTATTATACATAGAAAACACCCAGTCCAATACAAACAAATATGTTCATGCACACAAATACTGTGCGGGAATCGAACTCGCAACCTCCGGAATAGTAGTCCGTTTCGAACCACTACACCAAACGGCCGACAATGATGTGCTGAACATTCGCTTAAAAAAGGTGGTCAACGAAAGCGCTGCGTAGGTTGCTACGACAGATTAAGACTAACACTAAATAGCACTCAGGCTGCAAAAAAAAACTAAAAAAATTGAAACTTTTTGTGTTCTGTGTGACAAATCCTACTGTTTGCCCTGTTTTAATGAAAAACACTTTAATTAAAAACAAATACTTATTATAATTTTATGGTAACTGAAATTTTGTTTTATTCCCATCCCTAGTCGAGACACAAATTGGACTTTCTTTCAGTGCGAAATGAGGCAGAAAAGATGTCATATATATTTTTTTAATTTATTCAATACCAAAATGTCATAACTGCGGGCGAAGCTAGTTTAAGGTTAAACATCTATTTAAGTTTATAATAGAAAAGTTTCAAGCCAATATTGTCTTTCCTGAGCTATATTTAAAGTATTTTTAGAAACAATATTTTGTGAGGCAGAAAAGGTCTCATACGCACTGTAAAGAAGTTCAATATTGACTCGAAAAGACCTCATACGCACTGGCTGAAAGTCTACGAAATTTCCGGAGACTAACGAATCTAGGCCTGTTCGCAAGAAATCAATTTTAGTGAAGAGACATTTTATAAGTTTTTAAATGTTTAAATGTAGAGTATGACATCTTAAATAATATTTTAAGTATCTATTAGAGACAAATATAAACATGAAAGTATGTAAATCTATAACAGGAATAGGTACAACAACATAGGACAAAGGATCCGGAGGCCAAATAATACCAAAAATTCCGTATCCGTAGCGCCCATTTTTTCCGTATAGTTCCATAGTTACCGTAACAATAATTTGCGTATAAATAATTGACGGGACGCGGCGCGTGTCCCCAAAACATTTTATTTATTATTCACGTGATGTTGCCAGTGTTCTGTCATATTACCCTCGTATTGGGAAAATATTCGCTGTCTGTGAGGGGAATGTACACTTTTGTTGCTGAATATGAGTTAGTGGCTTTGAGAAAGTGTTTGGAATATGTCTGACAATGTGCAGTTTCAATGATGTATCGATATTGAAGTACAGTTTTGAATTCATATTATTATAATGAGAACAATAAATATCTTTAATAATGGTTGTTTAGAGTTATGTGATAAATAAACGAAGTTTTCAGTAAACAATTTGTTAACGAGTGTACCAGCCGAAATGTAGGTCCAGTGTTCGATGAACATAACTGTTATGTTTCTGTTTATTATCTCACAAGTTTTTTCATAAACATTAAAGAAAATTATTACTGGCAAGAAAAAGCTCTATCTAACTTTTGAATTTCGTGTTTTCCTGAATCTTGAAATCCGTGTAGATTTCGTTCATTACTACTGGAAACTTTTATGTTTTATTGATGTAAAACTACAGTACTATTAACCTTTCTTTTCCAACATAAATATTACCAGAATTAGTCAAAGGCAAGGGATGCAACCGGCGCGCAGTCCCGAAGTTACGTCCAAAAACAAGTCAAAAGTCAAAACCGCGGACGTGCAACAAGGAATTAATGAATGATTAAACAGGACCACAGATTACTATTCGATTAGGGCACGCACACATTCATTCGTATGTAGGGGAAGTTCTCGCGAATTTCCCGGGGGTTGCAGTGTCACCGCACTAGCACGTGACGCGTCGCGGCGGGCGCAGGCCTACGCGTTCCAAATTCGAAAGTTTGAAACTGCGAGTGTGTGTTCGTAAATAGAACGTTTTTGTTTTTAATTTAAAAAGTGATTGTTTTATCAGTTATTTTTTGAGAAAAAGTTTTTATACCTATGTTGAATTTGTTAATTTATTTGTACTAAAGAGTTTTTTGAGTTTTATGAAAGTTCGTTTAGGTTTACTTGTGAAACTTTCTCTAATCTAGGATAGTTATAATAAGTCTATAATGTTAGTTTAGTTGATAAACTGGCAGTTTTTTCAGGGATTATTTTATTTCAAAGTTAGGTAGGTTGATTTAAAGCAAAGAAAAAAGTGCTACTTTAAATTGACTACATTTCTCTTTGCTTTATCCCTAAAAAAATTCAAGTATCTCACTTTAACCCTTAAAAACAAGGATTTTCAATTCGTACGCCCAATCCCATACATAATTCGAGCAATCGGAATTTTACGTTTTGAGAGTTTTCCGCGAATTTCACGATGTGGGAGTCCATTTTGTTTTTACGCGAACTGGTTAATGAAGACATTTGTATTAACTTGTTGAATGGCTAAACAATTTTAAACAATTTCAAGAACGCGCGCATAGTAATGTATTGTTTAATGTAACATGCTTGTTCTTGCTAATTTGTTCAGATTTTATCTCGGTAATGTTTCGACAAACTTCGAAACGTAGCGATCACTATCAAAAATTCACCGATGCCGTTTATTCATGATGTGTAATAAAAAATTAAGACATTATCCGAAGTTGCCAGAATAAATACTGTGACGTCAGGTCGTAAGCATAATGCAATGGGCTTTACGTTTTTAACAACCTCTTTTTATGGTAAAGTTTGTGTAAAAAATTATGCGCGTATAGATTTAACGAAATTGGCAATATTTGATTAAAGTTAACCCATTGGAATTTCATCATGAGTTTCACTTAAAAGAAACTTCTGACTTAGGTAAGACTAGAACTTACGATCTTGCGCTTACCAGGCGGCTGCTAGAACCACTGACCTACGCGTAGAGCAATTTTTTAAAAGACTACATGGATTTTTAGTTGAAAAATAAGGTACTTTATACCTACGTAGTGAAAAATACAATAATCCCAATAGCTAGTAAATCGTTTATAGGGAGGGACAAATAGTGTTTTTGTCTATTAAAACTTACATCTACGAGTATAATAAACATAAACAACTCGGCGGTTATCGACTCTTTCTTCTCTTCTCAAATGCTTCTCTATTCCATAAACAACTTATCATTAATCCATACGTAAGAAAGTGATAAAGTAATTAAATATTAATGTATTCATTCTCCAACAATTACTCGGGATCTATTTACTTACCAACAAATCGTAACAAATCTACCTCATTAACATTTCTCCAATTCTCACAAAGAAGACCGCCTTCTGCTCACAAAAGAGGTGATAAAAACCGAAAAACTAAATATCCATAGTGTTAAAAAGTCAAAACGATAGGCTGAATGTATAGCGCGGTCTGAGGTTCCGTATAATTTTTATACAGTTTCTGGAATAATTAAATAAATAAATGAGATTATCTTAGTTTATTGATACTAAATATTTGTTTTGGGGTATCTTGTCATTTGCATTTTCGGTGATAAACCTGCAAGTATTTTAGTAGGAATACATATAACACTTTTTTTGTACTCAATTCTTGTTTCTGATAATTGCTATTTCCATAGTCACTGAAATTCGTTTACTAATAAAAAATACAGATTTAATCTAGAAATCTTATGAAATTCAGGCCAGATATTTAAATAAATTATAATATTAATCACACTGAGCCAATCTTAGACAAATTAAAAGTCTCAATATTTATCAAAGGATCCCTAAAAACCGCCACAGAGCAGTAGCGTTTTCCATGACGAATGTCGCCCCGGGGGCGTTTGAAGTCGCCGCTCGGGAAGCAATCGACTCGATCCGCGCCGCTAATCGATATGATTGCGATCGATTTGTGATTCGGATCGATTCGGCTGTGGATAGGATGCGTGGGATTGATCCGTGAATAAGTAAATTGGGTTACTTGTAACGTGTCTGTCAATATCATCATAGAAACAAGTAGTCAAATAGATTTGGTTCATTGGTTTGGCTCAAAAAGTAAAAAAAAGTTTTTTTAAGTCTTTGTAAACACAAATGATATGACTAAACTTAACGTTTTTCACTTTTGCTGTCCAGCTTTTTGTTCTAGGCATTTTTCAAGATTTTATTCAGAAATCACATCTAGAAGACTGAAATTGAATTTAATTCCTGATCAGGATTTAAGATTTGGCTAAGATCAAATGACTTGCCGAATAAGCTGAAAATTAAGACAATTTAGGCCTTTAAAAGTTATGATCAGATTGTTTTGATTTGATCATTCGGTGGTTTTAAAATTTACCAATATAGGTCACCACGGGTGTTTAAAATACCACACACTATTTCAAAACGGTCCAATTTCAAATCTCCTCGTGTTGCGCGCGCAGCAGGCGCTAACGACATCTGTGGGACACTAAGTGGAACTATTGTGCGATTCGACGCAGTGCGCGCGGCTTTCTCTCAACTAGCCGTATTTAGAAACGGTCGCGGTCGATTTTGGATTTGGAATGCGACTTTTTGTCACGACGCAATGTTGATACCATTGAAAAAAGTTAAGGATGTTCCGACTGATGTTTGAGTTTGCCGAAGTCGGATATGGGAATGAAAAAATTAAGACGATTGTAATTTACCAAAGCAATATTGTAGACTCTATTACAGAAAACCTCTCATTCATCTCATGATTTTTACTTGCCATCAAATTGATAAACAAACATGTAGTCAATTGAGTTGGCGAAAATAGTAACGTATTGTCTTATTAATCTAGTATAGGAGAGTCGCGTTTTAACTACTTCATTAGGGTTGATATGGATAGGTGATGATAAGTAACTAATCGGTACAAATATGAAGAAAATGTTTTAGGATTTTATTGGCACAAAGCTTAGAACTCTACAGTGATCATACATAACTAAATAAAGACACAAATGACTAAGTAGTGTTGATTGACTGAAGTGACAAGAACTACGAGTAGTAGAATGTACGCAGTTCCGATGGTGAACTACTGCAGTCCCTACCTCCCTGCCAGCTACCCCTCTGGACTCGCTGATCCCTACTGGTTGTAAGTATACTTAAATACGTCAAAATAAAAAGCCTAGAAACAATTACCTAGCCGCTCAAAACACTCAAATAAAAAAAAAATCGCCCAACAAAAAATCTTTTTCCAAAATTCGATTCCGTTGTTACAGAAAACCACCGGTAGACGCGGTCGGGAACGCAGCGTCAGTGAATAGTCGGTAAGTTTCCATATTATTTTATTTTTTGATGTAGTCATTGTTAATTGGTTTCAAATAGAACATTCGACGGTGGCATTTATTTAGCCGCCCCACCAGAAACATTCAAAACTGGCAAAATTTTAGGAGAGCCACACATACTACTGAATTGGTACATTAGAATTAAAATATCCCAACTATAGCGAGTCTATCGCCATATCTATTTACCTATATTTGGATTCTCTTAAGCTCAAAACATGTACATACAATGTACATGCATGTGAACATGCATAGATTTATTTTTATTTTTTTATGCATAACAAAACAAGGCAGATATTTGACCACAATCGCACCTGATGTTAAGTGGGATGCAGACTAGGATGGTACATATCTGCCCTGTAAAATTTAAAAGTAGACTGTCTACATTTAGCTAAGCTTAAAAAAACATTGTCAAGTCTTATAACAATGAGGGCTATCGTTTTAGCGCTCACCAGTTAGCGCCACTGTAGAGTAAGGTCCTGTCACTTGCTAGTAGCGAAGACAGTGGCACCAACTGGCGAGCGCTAAAGTGGTAGGAGGACTATCGCATTTGCACTCATCAAGATGGCGCCACTGTAGAGTAAGGTCCTGTCAATCGCCAGGGGTGCCAACTGTTAAGTATAAAAACGATAGCCCTCATTCCGTCCTGTAGTTTACATAAAGAAATATCCATCCATCCTCAACCATTCACAAGATTACCACCTGGCCACCTATTAAGCCAACCCACTTCGTAGAGTCACCTAAAATGAATCGTGTAACCAACTTAAAGCCAATCACAAACAGTTTACATATTTAAACAATGGCCTGTAAGTGAGATGTCCCACGTTTCCCAGAAGCGTCGCCAGCTGACTGTGCGCCCGCGCCGCCCATAGCGTGTTGCTCATCTCAATCTGCATCAAGATCGCTACGATTTTGCGATACGAGTTTTTAAATAACATCGGGTGGGGTCCCAGTTGCAGCGGGTTAAAAATAACAGTCCAAAACAAATTACCCACAGACTGCTTTAAAAGTTCGTAGTGTGACGTTGTCAATTCTGTTAATTTTCTATCAGGACAGGAGCATTAGTTCCTGTTACTCACGTTGATACTCTAGTTAGAATAGTACTTGTAGTAAGATAAATCTTGAGTAAAAGTTCAGGATGGAGTGGGTGAAATTGTTGATGCTACCTTTTTCTGCTTCTATGAATAAAATGATGATTGAATATGCACTTAATTTTTGGATTACCTAGACAAGATCTTTTACTTCGTTCTTTAAGTGACGTTCTAAAACTATTCACAATAAGTATTATGCAAAATTGTTGCTATACCAAGGTAAACGCTCTCACTGGCGCCCCGCCTCTCAAATCCAGGTATCAGATACGTAATCCAATCTCTAAAAATGGTAATTTCCCCGCTGTTCTCACGAAACAAAGGGCAGCATTGAAAAAAGCTAAACATCGAAAGGCTAAAAAGACAATATCCAATCACAATTACTTCTCTGTGGTGTGTAATTTGACGGCGAATCATTCGGAGTATGGACCGAGTTATTATTTATTGATAACCGAATAGATGAGGGGATAGGGCAGTAATCGGCGCCGGCGTGTAATGGCCGTTGTAAAAGTGAATTAAGCCCGATAAACGTTAATTTTTGAAGCGATATTGGCGCGGTGTAGTTTGACAAGGTCGAATATGGTTTTGACAGGGTCGAATATGACTTTGACAAGGTCAAATATGATTTTGATAAGGTCAAAAACTAAGTTGCTTAATATGAGACAGTGCTATCAATTTTGAGAATATGCTATGTATGATCAAGGCTTTGCTATATCGGAAAATTAGGGCTGATTTCCCACGTTCGGATTCTGATAGCTATCTAATGTAACATAACCAAAGGAAGGTTACTTTACTGCATCTGTAAGATCTCTCCAAGACCTGTGAATTTGTGAATTTTAGTTTTTCTGACAAATAATAATAATTACTTGTCAGGGATGTTATCAGTCAAAATAAATGTGAAGCGGGCTTTATTATTTCACGTAAAAATAACTGTTACGTCTACCTAAGCTTTAATGCTCAAATTTAAAACACGAAAGTTCGCAACATAAATATCCAAAGCAACACTCTACTCTGTAATAAGCTAATGATATAAAAAGCGTCAAAAACAAACACCTACTTAGTATTCTGGACAGGCGAGCGAGCTTAAGACACTCTATGGGAATAATGAAAAAGCTCGCTGTAAGCTCGGACAAATTAGATCAGTCTGTGTGGCCGGAGCTTTTGACAAATGTGACGTAAAAAGTGTGACGTCTGTGCTTTGGGCATATCATGGTTTTGACATAATTTGGATGTCTGTAGATCATTACCTACTTAAAATGCAATGGTTTCTTGTTAAATGGGCGGTTATTGTTATGTTAATCTTTTACCTATTTAATGTCTCATTGCTGATAACTTGTTTTTATGTTTACTTAATTTTTTTAGTAATTAAATTACTATGACACTAGCATATGTATAAACTATAATTACACTACCCTGAAATTATATTGTTTTATGATTAAAAACAACAATTTACACCAACATAGAGCAATATAGAACAATTTTTAATTTGAATTACCTAATGTTAATTTTTTAACAAATTTTTAATTTTTTAACAAATAACTCTATTTTCTTGAAAATTTATCCATTGAGTCAAATTAAAGTATGTAGTTCCTTTTTGATCCAGATTAAGTCAAAGCCTATTCATACTCTTAGCTACGATGTAATTTATCGATTTCTCAGATCGATACGGCAATCCTTTGCTAAAATTGAATCATAAATAATACCCCACAATACCATAATTAGGCTCTAAAGGCCCTATCTATTCATCTAATTATACTTTTACATCGTACATCGAGAACAACTTATGAGAAGCAATCGAAAAATGTAATCGATATATCGTTTAACAATAGTACGAGTAATTACGCGTTGCCTAGTAAGGGACAACAATCGGGAGATGGGATCGTTCGATTCGATTCCTTATTCGATGCTCCTGGTTTATTGTTTTAATCAAATCGATTTGCATACGGGTTATAAGACAGCCAGAGTTATGGTTCTCGTGTACAAATATTGAAACTTACGCTGTACAAACGTCGGCGTCGATTCAGGCTGTTTTAATTTGCTTTAGCTGTCAATGAATATTGTTTGAGTGGATGTTAGATTTTATGTTCTGATAGCATTCAATAGATTCAATTGCGTTGGTTTAGATTTGTGAGGGGTAGTTTGAATCTAAGCTAGAATGAATACCTTTATATCATACTGCGCGGCAATGTTGTATCCATAGTTCGTTTGTTAGTCTTTAGTTTCAGAACTTTGAGAAGGTAACAAATTATCGCCTTCTTAATTCCTTAATGGTTCATCATCAAAATCATCACTTCAGCCATAGCAATTCTACTGCTGAACATGTTTTTTATGCAAGACAAGGCAGGTATTTGACTGCAATCGCATAGGCCTCCACCAATTATTTCCACATCGCCCGGTTGGTAGCGGCCTGCATCCAGCGACTTCCTGCTGCCTTTATGAGATCGTCGGTCCACCTGAATTGAGGAGATCAGTACACGAACTAAAATCGCTGATATAGCTCGACGGATTAGCAAGCTGAAGTGGCAATGGGCAGGGCACAAAAAAGGTCATATTTTGTTGAACTAAATAGTTTCATGTCCTCTTTTCCCAAACTTAAAACCGTTGCCAAGTTACGAACCTTGTAGCAATATTTAATAGAGCCCTCATATAAAGCATCTATCCCGAAACTCATTTGGCCGGCCAGCGAATCTGCGCAGGTAATTTTTCATGGGAAACTGCCATAAAGTAAGGAAAACTTCATGCAACTAGTACTCCGGTCACGTGCCTTGGGGTGCGAGCGAGACAAAAGCTTCAGCTACGGATTTCCTCCAGGTGCGAAAAGGATGCAAGATTTAATGCATAGGCAATATTTCTCTACGGCGAAGATGAATAAGGCTACGTATTATTATCTGTATCGGCTATTTTACCTTTCGTGAAAAATGGCTGCGGTGAGAGGTGTTACATTTTTATAAAATTCATAGGTTTTCTTTTTAGGTTACTACCTAAAGTTAAAAAATGTTACCTTATTACTATTAGCACATAAGAGTTTGCTTTATTCAAGCATTCAGTATTCAAAGCCTGCAATTTAGTGAAAGGTGAATATTCCAATTACTTTGATTTTTTCGTACTGTTTGATGTAGTTAAAATTTTATATTTCTTTCATCTATTGACGCATTGTAGAGATAGTTTGAGTCTCGGGAAAGGACATGAGATATGTTTTTAATTTTGGTGCTAGAAACGGACGCGCGCGATAAAGTTTCTCAGTGACATATCTACATTCCCGCAGGTAGAGCTGCGGGCAAAAGCTAGTTAAATATAATTTCACTTCAAACAAAACACTCCAAAATATGCATCATACCAAAAAATCCTCAGCTTTCAAAATCAAAATAGTATGAAAGGCTTGAAACCTCGGTCGTTTGCATACGAATAGGCGTTCTTTGACGCACAATGCGCCGTCCGCTTTCGGGCGCGTGTTGAAACGTTGGTGCGACCGTGGAGAATCCGATGTTTTGTCTACGTGTGGACGTTTGAACTGCGGTGAGTCTGGTCTGTAAGGCTCTTTCACACTAGCCTGATCCAGAAAATACCAGAGTCCTTAAGGCCTCTTCACATTGACGTATGTCTAGCGTTGGCGTTCGCCGATCATCTCCGATGAGACAGCGCGTGGTTATTACGCTCTATGATCAAGTTTCGTTTTGTTCGATCAGACGTCTATACCTACTGAAAAAAAGCACGCGTAAAAAAATTTGTATTACTTACGACGTTACTTTTTATTTCAGCAAAAATTATGATAAATTCAGAGAAACGTGTTTGGTTTTGTCGTTTTCAATAAGTTTTAAGAAAGGCCAGCTTAAATTTTTTTAAGTTACGGTATTCACATTGCTCAATAAATTCTCACGCACATCACTTTTTATGGACTTGCAATTACTTGTTTTTCCAAATAATAAATTCACAAGCGCCTCCCGAAAAAACTCGGCCGCCCCAAGATTTCCTGGCACCTAATTAAACAGGCGCGTATTGGGTGCATTAATTTATGTTTTTCCCCGCACTTTTAATTTGTACGAGTGATCTGCATAAATTCCTTCGCTCCTAGGGTTGCCAGGTGTCCAGCTTTACCCGGACATTTGGCTTTTTACGAACGTATTCGGCCAAATATTTTCTCGTTCGGCTTGTGCGTCTTTGGTTAGGCTTTTTATGTGGTTAGTGCGGCATTTAAAAATCGAGCGCACAAGTTGATGACGCGATTTTTTCTTTGTTCGTTTTAGACCTTTTACTGCTGGTCAAAGGCCACCCCTAAAAATTTTCACAACATCCAGTCCGTCACCCGAATCCAGGCACCTCCCGCGACCTTCACCAGACCAGACAAATGAGGAGATCCAGATAATTGCTAAGATCAAGTGGCAGTGGGCGGGCACATAGCTCGCAGAGATTTTTCTTGTTATGAAGTATTTTTCTTAAGCTTTTGGAACATATTAGGACTTTTATAAAGCTCTAAGGCAGTGATGGCCAAGAGGTCGACGGTGGTCTACCGGTCGACCGCGAAGACGATTTTGGTATGGTAGCCCGCGAGAGTTGAATAAACTTAACAGAATGGTTGAAAATGAAAAATGTTTTATTTCACTCTTCTAAACTGTACCTTGCAGTCGACCGCAAGAAATATTTTCGAGCGTAAGTAGACCTCACAGGTCAAAAGTTAAGCCACCCCTGCTCTAAGGTATGTCCGGCTTTTAGGGTCCAAATGAGTTTTGTGTTTATAGACCTGGCAACCCTATTCGCGCCGTGAAAATGCTTGAAACGCCTGAACTGCCCAATTAAGTGGCAGTTGTAATTTATTTGCTCTTAATAAGAAAATTCAACGGGCAGTCGAGGTGGGATTGCTTAAGAACTTTGGGCCCATTTGCATATGGCAGTTTATAAAAAAATACAGAAATTGTGTTTGTATTAAGATGTGAA
The DNA here is from genome assembly GCF_004193835.3 of Ostrinia furnacalis. Lineage (NCBI taxonomy): Eukaryota > Metazoa > Arthropoda > Insecta > Lepidoptera > Crambidae > Ostrinia > Ostrinia furnacalis. Next base: position 397,202 of record NW_021131365.1, on the reverse strand, counting down.
AATGGGGCTGTATTTTTCTTTGATTCTTGGATTTGATTGATCTTGTTCAAATTAATAGATTTTTACGTAATAGAAAGCTGTATGACCTGCATATCACCTGACGGAAAGTGATGATCTTACCAATCACCTTAATGCGTTTGTGTCTTTTATAAGATTATATCGATTTCTGTCTTGCATTATTTTGTAAAAGTCAATTTTCTGACATTCACTCCCTAAAATACAAAGATCGCAAATGATTTCCCCGGAATTTGTCGTTTCCATAAATAACGGGAACTATAAAATCTAATAGCGGCTGACTTACTGCAGTACATCGCCTAATATCATAATCTTACAACGAAATGCTTTTACATTTCAACGTAAACACTTCGAGGGCACCCCAAAAAATTGTGTCCCTAACATCATTCAACATTCAACTATATCCTCATAAACTTAGGGTTGAAATTTCTTTGGTGGGGAAATCCCGGGAAACGAAGTGTCCCCGCGGCTATTAGTCCCGGGATTAGCGGTGATCCCGGCCGGGATGACCAGTGTCGCATTAAGCCGGGATTGGTCACTTGTTACACAAATTCATATTTCTATTGTTTGTGTCCGATTTTAGTCTCACATTGTTTGCTTAAAATAAATTGGTAGGTATTTGTTTTAAATGAAAGTAAATAAAAGCTTGTAAAAAGAGAGAGACTGCGAAAATCTTCAGGCATTTCAAACCGGTTTAATGATCCATATTGATTTGATAAGTAATTACCTATTATGAAACAAATTACGGATAATAAACTTAAATAGATAGGTACAGTCATAAGAACGGTCGATACTATTATACTATTTTGAAGTGTACAAGTCTAATAATTTGCCCCTGACGGGATTCGATCTTCAGCTGTTTTAATCAGGTGCACAAATAACTAAACTTAAATCTTTCTGTCATCATCGTGCAAGACAAAAAAAGACAATAGAATTGTATCTTTCAAAAGCTTTCAAATTAGAATTTAAACGGTAGCAAGTAATTTAACAGTACCTCCCTGCTCTACAAACGACTCGATTACAATGATTGCTCCAGCTGTCATTTATTTATTCTCGTCCCAAATCATTCACCTGAGGCCAACTTGTAAAACACAAAAAAGGTAGGTTAGCTCCCGTAACAATTAAGGCCCTGACACACCGTCTCGAATCGCGTCGCTCGGCGCTCGTCTCAGCTAATACCTTATAAATATTCATGCTCCTATTATAGAGGGACATAGTGATACTTTGATTAAGTATCGCGGCGGAGTCCTGATTAATGGGACTGTCCCGATTGTTCTGGCGGCGTCTTTGACATATTTTTTCGAATTTTAACCTCTTTGACAGTTTTTGACGATCTTGACTGATGCTACCGAGACGACGACGGCGATTTGTTTGCGTTAGATCTTGACATCATTATTGTTATTACTTTTTGGGACAGCTAAAAAGGATTGCTGAACGTCATGTAAAGCAGTTTTCTTAATTCCTCTAAAAGACATTATTTTCTTATTGATCCAGATCAAAATTGTTCTTCAATTACATTCCCCGTGATTATATGATAGTAGCAGTTTAATATCGTTAAACTGAACGCTTATAAGATGGGCGTAAAAGTTAAAATTCATGTTTAAAACGCAGTGTCACGGGTGAAGATTCTGAAATTAGGTGTATCAATTTGTTTAAAGTAGATCCATGTTTATTAACGAACTCATAATATAAAACAATGTACCTCCACCAGAGTGATGATTACGGGCAATATCCAGTAAGTGGCATGCATCTCATTAGCTTATTAAATTACCGATTCATATCACATCGTTAATTTAATGGCAGCCATTTAACCAGAGGCGATAATCAGTCAACCAGTTGAAATAAAAGTGACGGGGTTCCCCTAATATTTTCGATGGGGTTCAAGGGGTGTAGCGATGAGGTGTTTGATTTTAATTAGCGACGTCATCGCGGCCCGCGATCTCATTAATAAACCTGATATTTGGAGGTAGAGGCCTTGGTGACAGCGGAATGCGGGTAACAAAACTCTCTGGCAGTTACATTTTTTAAATAACACGAAGATAGCGTATACTATTTTGAATTTGAAGTACATAGTTCTAAATTGCAGGCACTTTTAAAATATGAGCAATTTTGTCATTCAGACGATTTTTGACTGCAACAATAATTGTATTGTATCAGGAATTATGCCTTGTTACAACCCTCGTAGATACGAACGTCGCGTCGATTAGATAAATAATTAAAAATCTAGAATACTTACCTACTTCAATTCGTGGTTGTCAAATTCTGCAAGAATAATTATAATGAATACTAATCAAATGTTGGTGAGATGTGAAATTTAAAAAAATGTTATAAATTTTGCTTCTTATTATCCCGCTTCTCGCTACTACCATGTCTACTGTCTTAGCCGCATCACTTCTAATAGCTGCGATTTGTCTCGCGATGTGTAGGGCCCTTAATTTTCATCTTGTACAGGAGCAGTGTTTATTTGATTGGAGTTATTTTATTTACATAAAATTAAATACAGTGATGACAGTTGGATTGATGTCAATTGTAGCACGTTAAAGTTTAATTAGGTAACAGGCGAATCTTACTTGAGTTTAAATTAAGTTTTAAGAGTTTTATAATATTTATCTAAATAAATTGCCGTTATGAAGTTGCTTGTAACTTATACCTAAACTATTCTCAGTCTCTATCAAAAAACATATCCGTTCATAGAATAATATCTAAAACACACCAAAGTAAATTCCACCTCGTTCACAATCCAGTCTATTATTTAGATTATTAAATTGCTAATTCGGGCTAGACACAAATCGAGTCAAGACATCAAACTTGGATAATCAAAGCGAGTCCCCGCCGGGCCGAGGTGTCGGAGAGGAATCTTCATACATTTTGCAGCGCAGAGTACGTTGTACACAGAGAAATCAAGCTCAAAATTCGGATCAAACTTAAGCGCTTTTTTAGGACTTGGCTAGGCTTAGTAGTCATTTGGAAAAAAAATTGAAATATCTCATCTGAAATTAAATTGAATATATGCCTGTAGGAACTCCACGATTACTAGCTACACTGAAAATAGTGTCTATGTTTGAATCGACCCCCAACGACAAGCGAGAACTGAACCTTTTAATACTAAGATGGACTTTAAGAAATCTTTTGCCTAGGAGAATTGACTCAAATGGTTATAGGAATATGTATTACCTATTGTCTATCAGTGGGACAAAATAGCTTAGAATTAGTTGAAGTCCAAATAGCGTCTTAAATCCTCTTTAGGTTACTAATAATACAATTAGCTATTTGCTAAGATTAATATCTTCTTCGTTATGGATTAAAAAAAAACACATCGTTTTTTCGGAGATGTTGCCTCTGTTCCCGTGTCTACTCTGCAGCGATCTCCATAGATCGCAACCGGATTTAGTTAACATATGTACTGCTGGGGTTGCAACCATAAATAATAATTCCGAGCTACCCGCGAGATAAATCGACATATGCTAATATCCCGCCAAATTATTTATCGAGGGTTCTCGGAGGGAGAGTCGGGGAAATCGGCTTATTTACGAGATATGCTCTGATAACTCAGGCCATGGATACTTTAAGGAAAGAGTGGAAAATTGTGATGAATGTAGAGCTATGGCGGCCGTAATCTCGAGGGAAGAATCTTATCTTACTTGAGTAAGTTGTTCTCTTGTAAATTCTAAAAATCTGTATCAGTAAAAATACGTTTGACCAATAAAGAAATTAATATGCGTGAAATTCGATTATTTTTCTTCTTGGAATTTTAGACAAACATTATACACATTTAACAGGATACGGAGTGAAAAGTAGCTAAGTACTTCCAAGTCTTAGTCACAAAACTACGGTTTTACTGAATTAGGTTTTGCTTAAAAATTTTAGTATGCAAACGCATGAAATTGGTAAAACAATAACAATACCGTTATATTAGCATAAACCACTGGAAACCAGATAGGCCGTTAAACTGCAAATGATACAATTCTAATAAATGTCCCAAGAAACAAATGTAACACGTCACAAGTGAGTTACCCAAAGCGTTTTATCTGCCACCTCATTACACATGCTTCCTGCCCCGTATTCCATTTGGCCCCGTCTCCCCGCGAGTAATACGTCACACACGGCCTGATAAAGCGACTCCTAAGCCAATACTCCGTTGTTTTATTGGCTTATATATCAACACTTGCTTTCCCCTATGTGGAGTTTTTTCGCCTGCCGTGTGCTCAATAAATCTGTATTGACGGGTAAATTAGAAAAGTTTGTGTGAATAATTACTTGTGCTCAGAAGGAATTGCGTTTCCGTGTTTTGTATTGGTCTATGTGAGAGTCGTGCTCTGTTACTTTAAGTATTTTGTTTGTAGTAATAATTATATTGGATAATGGTAGAGCTTTCGGCATTTATCTTGAAATTGTTTTAATTTTACCCAGTCTCCTCTACTAAAGTAGTTTATACTATGTGTTCATGTCACAATATTATGACTTTAATTAGTGTAATTTTTCTTAACACCTGCTACGTACTTAGCATGAAATAGAAGGTTCTTTACTCTTAAATAAAAAAAAAAAGCTTTTTCTCAATTATTATGTAGCTGAAGAGTTTTAGAATCTCATTTTTTTACACATTTAGATGTTTATTTTCAAAGCCAAACATAGGCAAGTCTACAATAAAATTCTACATCAATTAAGTAGCTTGCTATAGTTGCAGAGCTTCCTTGAAATAAAATTGTAAAATTCCCGAGAGCCACTCTTCCGTTCCATAAACCATCACTTTTATGTGACGTTGAAAAATTGGCACTACTTCAAAGGACGAGTGCCACCGTACTCCCATCATAACTTAACCGAGGTTAACGGAGCGTTAGCGGCCGTTTGTACGAGCCTAGTTTTAATCAATGCTCTTTAACTGCCGCATTTGCATGTGGATCGCTTATTCCGAGACATTAAGCGCAGTTTAACTTATGCTCCGGCATTTGTTTAGTTTTGGTTTATTGCGTTCCATTTTTGAAAGTTTTTACTTTTTCAGTTTTACATGTTTTGTTCTTTATGGCCAGCATTTGTAACAGTTATAAATTGAGTAATTTTCGAGTATACTCGTAGTTCTTGCAACTCACGAAGGCGAGTGAGCTTTATTTGTGTGTATACGTGTACAGGCACATAACGATAGTGTAATGCCTATCAAAACTTTTGAAAAACGAACAGTTTCGAGCCATCACACATGGAACGCTCACTCGCCTTCGTGAATTGCAACAACTAAACTAGGTAATTTGTCAATAATTTTTGGTCAAACTGTCGTGTATTTCTTGCAAATTTTTGCACTATTACCAAAGATATTTTTGGTGCCTTTTTTCTTGTTAGGCATCAATATTATAGATTTTGATTTTATCGGGCTTATAATATTTTATTCAAATCATTACTTCATTGACTTAATATCTTAACTAAGCTTAAAATCAAGTTGTTGCTAATCCCATGCCAAATAATCGTCTTTATTAAGGAACGTTTGATATTATACGATTGTAGGCTCGGTATAGAACCCAAAGGTTAGCCTTAGAACATTAATTCACAGTGAAGCTGATCGCAAGTTTGATTCATATGAGCATGTTAAGTGGAGGGTTAATTATTGAAAGATTAATTGGACTTCATTATTATTTTAACTAAAACATATCTAGGCGATCATTATTACGTATAGTTAGTAAGTAATAGTAGGTAATCTATTTGAAAGTAGTCAAGCCTACATCTAGTAAAGTATGTAAGGTAATCTTTCAAAATTAGTAGAGATGAGAATTTTGGAAAGGGTTATACCTAATTGAGAAAATAAGCTCAAATGAAAATTTATGTCATATTACGATAAAACGTTTACTAAAAATTAAGAATAATACAAATAATTAACCTACATAGACTAATATTTACAAATATTTACAAATAAAAAATATGTCCCAAATCGCTGTCCAAACAACGCGACATGGTGCCCAGAATGCTGGCTGCATTTCCGCGCTGAATGGCCAAACTGATTCGTTGGTCAAGAAATGCTCAGCTCTTCTATCAGCTCTTCTATCACCTGTACAGTCAATCAGCCGCTTGGCTAATTCCCTAAAAGCTAAAAATGATAATTTATTTGAACTTTGGTTGTTAAATTCAATTTTTTTTTAAAGATTCGCTCTCAAAAGTAGTTTTTTATCCACAATGAGGAAGCTCTTGGCCTGCATTTCGCCTATTGGAAAGTTATTTGACTATCAATAATAATAATTGACGATATTCACTTGTTTTTACGTTATCTATTCTTTTATATTCTTGATAAGACTTAAACATTGCCTATTTAGGTACTAAGTGGCCTGCAGATCCTGCAATATGAACAGCCGTTAAAGTCAGTATTATATTAATAGTTAATACCAAAGAAAATCTACTGCCGTTTTATTGGTGTAAGGTAATTGGATTTCTGTGACCTCAGTTTTATCGAGAGACCCGCGATATTGGTAGATTGTGCAAATCTATACTATTTCTACTAATATTATAAAGCTGAAGAGTTTGTTTGTTTGAACGCGCTAATCTCAGCAACTACTGGTCCGATTTAAAAGCTCTTTTTATGTTTGATAGCCCATTTATTGAGGAAGGCTTTAAGCTATACAAAATCACTCTACAGCCAATAGGGGCGGAGCAGTAAAGAAAAATGTTGCAAAAACGGGAAATATTATTCAAACTACATATTATTTTCACGCGTACGAAGTCGCGGGCGCAGCTAGTTATAAAATAATCATTTTATTACCACTTTCTAGACTGATTTTAGGTTAAATGTTGAAGATACCAGTTTAATATAGTTTGTAGGAAATTATGAACTAATTGAAATTAAAATAAATGGTATTGGACTAATTAATGCTCATTCTATTAATATTCAGAAGATGGTTTTAGTATCGGTAACATGTTGTAAAATTTAATTCCTTTTAGTAATAGAATGACCGTATTAATTATGAAGTAAAATCTAAATCACTCTTAACCAAGTTAAAACAATAATTAATAAGTAAGTTGGTAACTTAAAACTTACCGTGACTTTACCAAAGTTTAATGACTCCTTTATGTCGCGGTAAACACGGTAAGTAATATGGTTCCCCTTAAGAGTCAGAGTGTAGGGTGACCCTAAGAAGGCATTATTTGGGTCAAAGTTCATGCGTACTGCCCCGCGACAGGTGGTACACTCGGACAAATGAATCCTGATGTTTTTTTAACAATTAATTTCCAAATTAGGTATTTTAGCGCAGGTAGTGTAACCTCCTTTAAAAGGCAATATTTTTAAACGTCAAGTTGCCCTGTCAAGGTATTCCAAAAGATAGGCTAAGATTACAAAAACTTGCATAGAGCTGATTTGTACGAATATTCGGATCACGATTAAGTTTTATAACATGGAATGCGATAGGTCCGACTATTTCCAAAAAAAAAATTCAGTTTAAAGATCCGACAATTTACAAAAAAAAATCGCAAAAATGTTAATTTTATGTGTTTTTTAGCCAAACGGTAAACTATATCTTTTAAAAAGGCCAGACAAAAATATCTATACAAATTGTCTTTAGACATTTTCTTCTAAAAGTCACCGTTTCTGAGATGTAACGATACAAAAAGATGAAAACGTTCTGTCCACCTGACTACTCCAATGTCCGCACTTATTCTACTGAGTAACTTTACTACTAATTTATAAAATCTGTTTTCTAAACAGTCAGCAATTCGATCAGAGTGTACCCCACAGAACAAGAAAAGGCCAGCGATTTATACGGCGTATAAACCCATAACTGCGCGCGCGCACTCGACTATTATAGTTTGCGATATTTCAGGTGTTTACGGCGCTTTTATATTGCTCGCAATTTACGCATTTAATTTTAATAATTTTCAAATTACGTATGTTTAGCAACACCTAGATTGGTTAAATTAATAAATTAGTAATTAAATATCGAGTTTTTAGTTACAACTAGGTTAGGTATAGTATTCATTATATGGTTACGATGAGCAGATAGGTAAATAGGAATCTTAATTTCACCTAATAGAATTGCACCTCTCTCTAAATCCAGCTCTACAAATCTGGCTTCTTAAAGTTGTTTTGAAAGAAATCTTAAATTAAGTTTTCATTAATTAAATCATAAATTAAGCTGCTATGCTGGGGCGAAGGCTCAACTTGCATATCTCCAGTGCTATGTAAGCGGTTCCCTCCCACATTATAACATTATTTTGTATCTTACTAACAGAGGCTAAGTGAAAATTGTTACTAACACGATTATGGACCCCGGTCTGACAATATATATTTTTTTTAATTTAATTAAAAGTTCTGCCTAACATTGTGAACTCCGTCAGTTTATAATATAACGCTTGAAATTGTGAACTAACAGAGGGTTAGTTTAGGTTAGAAGTTTACTTACGTAAGATTATAATCGGACGGAATTCACAATTTTACGGTGACGTATATGAAATGTAATGGTTAAACTTATTTATAAGAGTTTCCGTATACCTACTTACTCTAGTACATTTAATGGACGAAAACTGCTTACCCACATCGCTATGTCGAACCAAGATCCTTACGTCATCAGCATTACGCCTAACCCTCCAACACGCAATAAAACAGTAATTAAACCGGAGGGTAGAGGAAAAAATGCAATTTCCCTTTACGACTGTCCCTTAAGATCTAGTGGGGATCACTATTGCGATTTAAAAGTTCGCACCCCCGACCCTGAGGTAATGAAGAAAGTGTAATGGTGAATCTAAATGCATAAGAAATTAGATGGACGAATTAAAAAGTCTGCGTGGGCAGTTTTATACCCTGTTGCAATTGGCAGGTTTTAATGAGGTGTCATTTTTGGAATACGAGTAGGTAGTTTTTTTAATGCGATCTTACAGGCTTTTTTCACAAAAGTAACTGTGGTGTAGATGCACCACAATAATACATGGATTTACTAGTGAATTTTTTTTTAATGCAGTATAAGATTGATATTTGACTGCAATCACGCCTGTTGTTAAGTGAGATGCAGTATAGGATGGTACAGACCTGCCTTGTAAGGCCTATTTACTATCGCTTTGAAGCGTATAATGTTATTTTAGTCACTAAGACTTAACTGAGTCGTTGACTTGTAATAAACAGCTCTAGGTATCTCAATGATCTATGTCTTACGCGTCTCTTACACACGATACAAGTATAAAACCTGAAATAGTTATTTGTTACTTTACGCTGATCTACGAGTCTTCAATTGAAATAAGATATTGCATTTCCAAACATAACAAATGCATTTTCAAACATAAACAAACATGTCCCCAAGAAAACCTTAAGAACCCTTTAAGGCCCCGTCACACGTCCCCGCGGGCGGCGTTAATGGCGGCTAATGATGCCACGACTCCCGGCTGGCCACTTCGCACCGTCTGCGAAGCCCGGAACAAATAAAGTTTACGGCTTCAGACTGCAGGACCACCAACGCCATTGACGTATGGTACAGTTAACTTACCTATAGTTCTAAAAAGAATCTTAATTGCCTAAAAAGACAATTGTATAAAGTCAATATGGCACCGCTGGAGAGACTGCAACACTGCCTAAGTTTCGATCGAATCAAAGGCCTTCTTATAGTCCACGAACGCCAAGCATAGTGGCAAGTTATACTCCTCCGTCTTCTGTATAACCTGCCGCAGCGTATGGATGTGGTCCATGGTACTATAACCTTTTCAGAAACCGGCTTGTTCGGGAGGCTGGATGTCATCAAACCTACGCGTGAGACGATTTGTGATGACTCTCGAAAATAGCTTGTAGACATGACTCAGAAGCGAAATGGGTCTGTAACTCTTCAGCAAGGTGTTATCCCCTTTTTTGAAGAAGAGCACCACCACGCTTCTGTTCCATGCCTCCGGCGTTGTGCCCTGGAGCCAGACGGAGTTAAAGAGTCTCTGAAAGACTTTCAGTATCGGTGTTCCACCCGCGTTCAGAAGCTCCGAGGCTCACTCGGTGCCTTGTTCTTCTTTAGCTGTTTGAGAGTTACATACATAAACAAACAAGTAAACCATAAGAATCCTTTAAGGCCCCGTCACACGTCCCCGCGGACGGCGTTAATGGCGGCTAATGATGCCACGACTCCCGGCTGGCCACTTCGCACGCGTACTCAAGATGCCCGGAAGAAAGTCGGTTTACGGCTTGAGACATTATCTCATTTGAGGAAGTAAACTCACTTGCGAGACCACCGGCCATCGACTTTTATCGTAAGCTCAATATTTTCAGTGACAAAGTCAGTGGTAAATCGCACTTTCGATCATCTACTACCTAATTTAAACAGGTTTATTCTGTACCTAAGATAGACGGAATATACTAATTTACTTAGATATTGGCTGCTTAATTTATATTTCCAACCGCGTTAAAGTCATTGTTTACATTATAAAAGCTGCAGCATTTGTTTTTATGAATCTTCGTAAAAAGTATCAGAATGATTTATTTCCGTACGCGTTTTATTATGCACCTTATTCTTACTAGGAATGCTTTTATTGCCGCGATCATTGTGCTGATGGCCGCTACGCGCCCTTATAAAAGTAAATAGCGAGACATACGCGATAATAAACGAGGCACAAAGAAGATCCAACAATCAGATCTCATAGAACACATCCCCAGCTTTTTCTCAAAAGGAATTTTCAGATAACACCTCTCGCGACAAAGCCCAACCATTATGAAGAACCGATTTCACCTTATAAGAGATAGAACGCCTTTTTTGAGCATTTCATTTGTGATTGTGACCTTACAACCTATCTCTGATTGCGTACGACAGTCAACCTTAATCCAACATATTACAGCACACGAATTAATCTTCGTACATCACATTCAGTTAACAACACACACTGAAATTTCAATTCTCTGTCGCAAATAATAGAAATACTTTTTCCAGGATGTGCTATTTGAAAAGGAATGTCATTCGGAGTCGGTGTCGACGCGTTGTTTAGTAAAATGTGCAATCATACAGAAAACGGAACGGCAAAAAGCCGTATTATCGGATATTATTATACGGGGGGCGATTGTTCGCGCGATTCCGTGCGAAAAAATTCGCAGCAGCGTTAGGCAGCGGACGTTTATATCGAGTTCTCGTAAGAACGAGTCGATTTAATTGATCGATTATGGAATCGATTGGCGTCCTTTCGGTTTGGAATGGTGTGATTTTTGCATCGCGACCGGCGACGGTTGTCGGAGCTCATTAGTTTGAAGGAGTTAATGGCGGGTTTATATAATGATGTGTTGGTCGTTTAAAAGATAATATTTCTTATGGAAAAGTAACGACGTGTCTGGTTCTCGTGGTGCAAGTATATTCGTTGTTTGATTATGTCGATTGCCTTTAGAAACTATAAATAAATGCAGAAGATCCAGTATTTCCAATCACAATGGTTAGTGCAGTGCAGCAGACGTTTTCTTACGCAAATCCGTGTATGGCATTGATGGGTTCGGCCCTTATAAGTGTTTTACAGCTTTAGCTGGTGTTTTGTAGGTAAAATGGCTTAGTTCTGAGCAAGAAGTCGTCTAAATACAACTTAATCGTTAAGGGTCTTGAGATATTCAATACAATTAATCGACTACCTCGTCCAGTGGTCCAATTACGGTGTTGTACCTTTTTTGCAATTTCAAGTCCAAAAGTAAGGCCTACATAAACAGATTAAACAAATTTTCTGAGGAAGATCCTTATAAAATGCCCAGACATTCAAAGCTCTTTTTCGCAAACCATCCCCAAGCATTTTCTAACAGACGCCAAGGAACCGGTCGGCCATCTATTTATTATTTATCAATTGTATAAATTATTGAATAGAAATAAGGTCTTGACCCCACTAGGGCCGTTTTACGAGCGATAAACTGGCGATCGTTCGGGCTGGGAGCGAGCGGTGAATGTAGATCGATGTTGTTTTGAGGATCATGCGTTTTTGAAATACAGTTTGATGGCCACTTTAGCAATGATTAAACTGACTGTAGATATTTTTATAAGATAGTTAAAGATACGAGTACACACATTGTTACAATGGTATGTTTTTGTCTACAACATTAGAGTTGGTAATAAGATGTTGGGCTGAAGCTTTAAGCTCGTTTTCGCCTTTAGTCTGATTATCACTTTCATTTATGTGAGATGCAGGCTACTAGAATGATAGATTCCTAATTTTAATGCTGTATTATTATGGTCTTAGGTGCATTTTGTTCTTGCTATTGCAGGTGATGATTTCATAATGTGCAGGACCCTTGAATTATGTTGAATAATGATTATGACTAAGCGCTCCTGCACACGACGCCGCCACCGCGCCGCCGCCGCGCCGTCGCCGCACCGCTACACTGTTTATACGCGCCGCGTGAACACCGCTGCCGCGCCGCCGCCGCGCCGCTGGCGAAATTATGCTTTGACGGCGCTGTGGCGGCGCGGCGGCGGCGCGGCGGCGGCGTCGTGTGCAGGAGCCCTTATTCTCATCACATTGAACGTTGAGACTAATTAGTTGCCAGGTCCTACCTTAATTTTTTTTATCCATAACATGGGAGCCCTTGGCTTGTATCTTACCTGATAGAAAGTGATGATCAGGCCTAAGGTGGAAGCGAGCTTTACGCGAAATTCTCAACCACAGAAAAATCCTGCTTCCAACTACCGGAACAAAAAATGCCTGATAACATTGCTGTTATGGCGAAAGACTTAGGTATTTTACTTAGCGATTTCCGAAAAAGGATCATTTGCCTAACCGACTTATTTTATTGGGAACTCCAGCTAAACCATAGTAGCTTAAAGTGACAGTCCTTTGAACGGGACGTATGTGATCTTTTGAGCATCTTTGCAAAATCGCCATAGAATTGAAAACATCCCTGGAATGACCTCAAATGACCCCTGGGATGCCGCAAGTACCATTCATCGTAATCCTTAAAACAGTCAATCCAGAGTCAATTGCTTTCCATACTCTATGGTCCAGAATAAAAAAGTAAGCGAAAACTCTGTTTTTGGTGGTTAAATGTTTGCATTTTAATTCGTTCGTTCGTTTCAGCCAAATAACGACCACTGCTGGATAAAGGCCTCCCCAAAGAATTTCACAATGATCGCTCCTGCGCTGCCTACATCTAGGTATTCTGGTATTTCATCCATATTCACAATTTCTGATGCGATACGTTTTCCTTTTCTATTCAGTCTACAATTGAGCTCCACTTAATTTAGTTAGTGCGAGGGGGTTTGCCGCAAAGATCGGCTACGTAAGCCATCAAGACAGTTAGGAGTCGAAGTGGTCACCATGACTGAAATCGGTCGGATGCATTATCATCATCATTAGTTTAGTCCAGCATAGGAAATATAAGAAGAACGAGCTTTTCAGAAGGCGAATAAGTTTCATAAAAATAATCTCTCGCTATCGCTTCTCACTCGCACCTGGCTGTCCCCATTGTCTTAAACGAAAATCGAATCGGGTAAAAATGCATCAGATACCCGCTAGAGGTCGGTAATGTCTCATAAACTGTCCTGAGGTCGTCCGATAAGACTCAAGACTATTGGGAACTCCATAAAGAGCCTAGTTTTACGGTTTGCAGGTCAATTTTTAGAAAGCCCTCGCTATATCTATGCAATCTGCGGTCAGTGTAATAGGAAAAATAAAACGCTACAAACAGGTAGAGAATGCATAAAGCCGAATAAACAGATAGAACTCTGAATTTTATGTATTGTTAAGTTTAAAAACAGTGTTTAGCGGAAATCCGTGATATTTTTTACCACAAGGCGTATTTTTGAAGTTTCTGATTAGCTAAAAACTTATACTATATGAAGAAACAATATTGTTTATGTGTTTGTACACTCAATTTTAAATTCTAATGCTTCTAAATCTTTGTCTTCTAATCTTGAAGATATTCCCTGAGTCTCGAGGTTTTTCCGGTAGATTTATCGTGGACCATCAAGGATATATAATTGGAGTAAACGTAGTGGAATGTCCTTACCTTTTTAAGGCTTATTTCATGGATATATTAATGCATGGCTAATTCTTAATATTGGCTTCTAATAGGGGTCTTCTTATCTTAGTTTTAAAGGCATATTTAGTTAAAGGGCTAGTACTAAGTACTAAATGATCAAGAATACGTCAATGCCCGACACTAATTGCAGGCCAATCGCTTGTGCCAGCGTATTTTTCACATCTGTCTTAATTGTTACGGGAATATTTTAAGGTTGCTCTTAAAGTGAGGCGTAGCGAGTGATTAAGAGAAAAGCGATTGAGTATCTGTTTTTAAAATGATATTTTTATAAGCTTGAGCGCATGAAATGTTCATATTAAGCTCATATTTAAATGATAACTCAAGCTAAAATTTAGTGGCTTCAGCGTTAGTGTAATATGGTTTGCGATACAGCAAGGTTACAAAAGAAGGCGAAAGGTTGCATTCGAGAATATAGTGTATCCTTGAAACCAGAAAATTTTGCCAAGTCAACTATGATTTACAGTTATGCGAATTCGTAATGGAAATGTAAATTCAAATGCTTTAAATACGCCTTTTTTGATCTTAGTAACGAGTTTTTCTGCATAATAATCTCCCAGCCATATGACGATCAGTTCGCCTTTTGTACTCTGTTTAATGTGCAAAAACTTTACTGTAAAATAAATCAATAAGTTATATCTGAAATTAAAAGGGTGCTCCGCACTTTTCAGTACTAACCGCGCAGCTTTATTCGTGTAAAAAGTAACGTTTTTATGTACACGTGGACATTGATTGACAGCCCGCTGCGCCCGCGCTCGCGCCTTTACATATTTACCGGAGCATTAGCATTTTTATGAATATTACACGATGTAGCCTACTTGTACTATAACCGCTAACATTGCTCGCTATTCAAATTGATTTTATAAGATCTGTAGGGCAATAAGTAATTTTCAATCATAAAAATAGCTTATGGATGGAGTAATCAGCATGCTCTAATTAATTAAAATTGTAATTTTTATGCCTACTTCATTGAAGCTCGTAATTTCTATTTTTATGAAAAAACCTTTTATTTATAACACTAGTGGACTGTACAAGATACAATTAAAATAATGTGAGCCACATTTATATTATAATATGTTTAAAACACCCATTTCTATAATAATGTTATTTTAAATTGCGCAATTTTATTGTGCAATTATTATATCTTATAATTTATCAACATTCAGTATTGCCTGATTATAAGACCATTTATAAGCAGCGAAATAAAGTCGTCCACATACATTAATGAAGCGGTTTTTGTTCGGGCAACATTGATGTATTTCAATTGGAACCATCACCTGCTGGGAGCTGGGGCCAATATTGGCGGTCAAGGGATGGGCCAACGTTTGCCAAACCTGGGGTCAGTCGATTGCCAAATTATGTAAAGTGTCCGGTCATTACGGACGTCTACACTGACGGTTCTATCTTTGGAGGTTGTAGCGTGACTTTGTGGTTTGATACTTGCTGTTTTCAGATTTTTTTTCACCGTTTTTAAGTAGAGTTTTCCAAACAAGATACAAAATACCTGCTTGTTGCTTGTGACCTTGTGAGGGGAAATTTTCAAATAGATATTTTGTAATTAACGAGCAACAGAAATAGCGAAAGCTTTTTCATTTAAAGTTTTATTATTTATACAAATACTCACTTATAAATTTGGTTCAGATTTGGTTATTGACCTAGATCTTTCATTGTGTTTTTTTTTATTTTGTAATAGCTCCTGGCGTAATAACATTTCACAAAAGGAGAAACCTGCTCTGCCAATTTCAATAACAGCCAACTGATTTTACTAATTCTTATTTTTTATTTGTTTGGCACAAAAATATTTATAGTTAGTTTATGTCAATTTTTTATATCTTCAAGTACCAAGAACTCTTCACCGCAGTACAAACTAGTAGTCAGCGGCACGTGCGAGTAACTGCCCACAACATTGAGGGTAGTTTTATTAAGAATTACAATTATTTATTTACACTGCCCGCCGGATCGACATATTTGTATGGTAATTCTATTATTGTGGGGTCAGCAGATGGACTCGTCTAAGTACCATCACTCTCGAATTGATGTTTGGGGTTATACAAGTTATGGGGAAGCAATTTTTCTTGGAAATTATCTCCTTGGGATCGAGAAAGGCTATATTGGGTTCAGTATTAACGTAGATGAAAATATTCGTTGTGTGCTAAGATACCTACTATTTTTCAATATCAATAATCAGTAGATCTAATGTACCTAGCACGATACTTTTAAAATTGCAGTTCCTCCTAAATTTAAGTTAGATCATAATTCAACTCTCTTTGTTATATCTGAGCTTATGTTAAACATTGCATTTCTGATAGGTATAGCCTGACCAGGAACATAAAAACCCTGGCATAGAGGCGCGTCAATCGCATTTGATAGTGCAACACTGAGTACAGTCGTACCTGTGTTAAATTAATAGGCTAACTTTATGTATCAGGATTCAGGATTACGGGCTAATTTGATATTTTCATAAATTAACCAAAAAATATTATTATAGGTAACCTGGTTTAAATAAATTAAATGAAACCATCAATCGAGCTAGTAGGATTTATTTTATTATTCATCAATAATCAAATTCAGAACTTGAATATTCAACTGCAATGTTTGGTCATGAACGCTTCAAACTCGGTACTTCTTTCCCAATTCCATAAAATTCAACACTTAGAAAGTGACAGAAAATTTTAAAATAGGTAGTTGAAACAAACCACAGCTAATTTTCATAGTGGACTGTACTATACGATAAACATGACAGTCAATTTGACAACCTTTGTCGGAAACATTATTCAATGAAAATATTGTCCGAACCCTTAGTATTTCTCTTCGACAAATACTTTAACACATTGTGAACCACTTTTCTTTCACGACTATAAAAAGATTTTAGCAATTTAATTCACAAAATCAATTGCGCACATTTAAAATAAAGTTTGTTTACACTTTGACAGCAATAGACTGACATGCAAGGTGACATGTCAATGAAGTTTTCAGTTACTGTTGCCATTAAAAGAAATTAGTACCATTAGTTTTCCGCAACATGGCGAGGGTTTTTATGTTCCTGGTCAGGCTATAACCTACATTATACTTATAATTTAATAAATACTTTTTCGTATGTAAAGCTTTATAAAAGTTATTGCATTTTTTTAAGTATGATGGTAAGTTTAGAAGTCTAGTGTGATAATACTTATGTTGGATTGGAATTATGCTATTAGATAAGAAGTGTCTAATTTTATGGTATGAATGGACATAATAATGCTAACTATCGCAATATGATAAAAAATGCCATATCGTTGATTGATTTAATTTAACAAGTGGATGATTTTATAGGCAATTTTTATTTATATCGTATCCAAAGCAACTATCGGAGATGCTCTTATCAAAGTAAACATCCTTGTTAGACGAGCGCCTGCTAATATGCAAATTACATTATTATTCATACTGTTTTTGAAGAGGGCGCGCCCTGGAATCGAACCCCTAATCTTCAAGGCTGCAACTTTATACGTCAACTTTGCAAATACTTTATTGCGCAATTTTGAACCTTAACGCAACCCATGAAGGTTAGAACTAAGAATAAACTTATTTTGGTAATCGCATCAGTAAAGTTGTTTCGCCACGGCGCTACTAGATGGCGCTAAAGGCAATGCAAATTTCGATAATGTAATTTCCCATGATGAAAAATTGAGGATTTCGTTTGGAGGAAATCTGATTGGCAAAACATCTGTAAGTTATTCCAAGTTATTATAATATAATAAGATTAAGGTGGGACCTTATTATTTCTTAATGTTTGTTTAATGTGCGAGGGAAGTCACGGGTTTTTCTTATTGGGAAATGATGCGTGGAGATTAAATTCGGGCGTAATATATTTTTTCTTTCAATTAGGTCGTTGTCTTGTTTATATTTATGACTTTTTTTACGGGGGGGAAAGTAATTCAAATACGACTGTTATCCTAGTAAGTTGTATTGGGTTTTGGATTAAAGTTAATTAGAATAGTTGATTATTTTGAAGTAGAGACTTGCCAAAATAAACTTCTGTGCACCCTGGGTATAATTTTATGAGTCTACAGCCTTTAAATATTAAACACTACTTTGCCATAAAAAGTGTGTATTTTATACAGGGTGTTTGGCGGAAGGTTAGACAAACTTCGTGGGTTAATTTCTTCTTTAATAAAAAAAAGCAGCTCACTTAGGGTCAAATGGGCGAACTTGTATTCTCAAAATGACCTTACCTATACACACAACAAAGTTTGTCTAACGTTCCGCCAAACACCCTTTAGTGGAAGCATAAGACTATAGATTTTTAAAATTACTTACAACTAGCCACAGTATTTTTCCCCATCAGCTGTCATGAAGAATCGAGCTTATCGGTATTACAAACTGTCCTTCTCAAATTGTTACATGATAATAACATTGTAATAATAAAGGCTATAATTCGCAAACCGCAAGCTGGTTCGACGGAGGTCGCGCGAGGCGTGGGAGCGTGCGCGCACGCATAACGTAATTGATGCGATCCATGTCACTAATATTGTTTGGATGATTTTATGAGTGAATCTTCAGAATTAGTGAAAAAAAACTCTGAAAAAGGACACTTAAAGAAAATCAATTGAAAGAATACCGTGTTTCTTCATAAAAAGTCCTTTAAAACTTACGTATCCTACTAGGAAAGCACTGGACGCAGGCCGCTACTAACCGGGTAACATGGAAAGCATTAGGGGAGGCCTATGTTCAGCAGTGGACGTCCTATGGCTGAGATGATGATGATGATGATGATCCTACTAGCAATAATGCACATTTGAAATTTTAAAAATCCTCCACGAATAATATTTAGTATTGGAATTTGACGATAAGACATAATGTGAAATCATCTTGATAGTAAAATTAATAACTGTAGATTTGGTTAATTCCTTTTGCTGGTAATTTTCGAGTTGTGGTAACCTTTTTTGTCTGGATAAGTAAAAACGATTGAACCTATTTAAACACAATCATAATGACTGCCTGTATTCTTTTAAATAATATTAAAGTACTTAGTTACCTACTCAAATATTATATTTTTCAGCTTAATCATGTAATTTTCACACTTTAGGATTAAAGAAGTGTGGGTAATTGGATATTTGTAGAGATACGAGCTATTCTTTATAATTGAGTTAATCATAATAATATGTTTATTATGCTAAAAATTATAATGATAACTTTATCTATAAGCAGTTGCTAATTTGTGCCGAGGTTATTCCTTTACATTATCTGTTTTGCGAATGAATATTAAGTACATACTATAAAATTATTTTAATGTACAGTTAGCACATCAGACTTTGCATTTTTGTTGCAAATTAAACCCTATTACAACACAATAAGAGTCCACATTGTTTATACGTATCTGGGTAAAAGCTAGACCCAGCACAAGCTGCAAGAATATTTACAATCATGTCTTAATTTCTGTTAGGTCTCAATTTCTTCTATCCATTGCATAACCCACTCAACTGCATTGTTTTAAGGTGCATAATGCATTTGGGGTGAACTCTGTACCTCTAGCATGAAAAAATTTCGTCTTCGAGTCGTTTACGTATTCAAATCGCCATCGAAAGATTTAGTATAAAACTTAAACAGCGCTACTATGGTAGTAACGAAAACTAAAAAAAAAACAATAGCACAGTTTCGTATCTGGAACGAATAGTGAACGAACGTGACATTAAGTGAACTTAGTCACAGAATAAGTAATAGTACAGGTACAGAAGGATTACTCCGCAAGACGATTTAAATAAATGCGAGTCTTGCTACGACGCGATACAGTGGAATTCAGCTCGCACAGCACTACGTACCTACAATTTTATTCACCTACAAGTTTTGTCTCTTTCTATCGCGTGCCTCTGAACTCTTCTTACGCTGTTAGGGTTGCTGTCTAGTGAAAAAATAATTAATCTACTTATTTGTAATGAGGTACGTATGTAGGTAAGTATGCATTCATTATGGAAAACCTTCATAGTAGGTTAGGTTCCTATACTATCCTAAGAATTATTGATTACCTACATGGCCAACATACCTTTCAGCATCTTTGGGAAGCGAAAAAAAAAGATAAATCCGGTAGATTACTTTTCGAATTTAAACACCCGAACGCCGCACAATATTTCTTTCTCTTTATGTCCATTTTTAAATAATACTACGATCATAGAATTATAATCATACTACAACGCATGCCAGCGTCCTGACGAGCGCGCGCGTGACACTCGACTGATATAATACCCGCCGGCGGGGCGCTTCGCTGTAGGTAATTATCGGATGTACCGCGCGGAGTGAGCCAGGCCTGACTTAGTATGAGAAATGGTAGGCAGGAAACTAATTTTGACAATCGAGACCGTTACGTTATCGTTGAATTCGAAGACTATCGGTAAAGAATTTTGTTTCACCGTCAATTTTGTAGTAGAAAAGTTGAATACGCAAACGATTCGAAGAAAGTTTTTCGTGCTAGAGATACTACCATGAAATAGTGGAGGGGTCAGTGCGTTGCAATATTGTCGAATATAAATCAATGCTTAACGGTTTATTGTAGAGCTTTGTAGTGGGTTCGTCTTTTAAATACTAACTGAGCTTGCTGTATAACGTTATTTTGCAAAGGATTTAGGTCTGTAAGGTCAACGTTACTTTGTGAATGAATAAAAATGTTATGGTAATCCAAAACAATGTCCTAAATCCTGTAGAAATAAACTCTTCTATCTCTATGAGAATTCATATTGCTTAGGTTACAGCAAATATGATAATAAGTACCAAGCAAAACATTGTCGGCTAAACTAAGCCAAGATTAATAAGTATTAGTTTTACCTTACCTTTAGCATTACCTTATTTTAACCGTAACAATGACAATAAACGGTGCTTTTTGTGTGGAGTTTGACAGATTTTTGACGTTTGTCAAAGTTAAAGTAAGATGGTGCAACCCAGCCTTAATTTCTACGGAAAGCAATATTGCCAAAAATAGCCCATTTATAATGCCCTTTAAAATTGCAATAAAGAAAAGCACAACTTTGTCACAATTTAAGTAAAGATCCTGAGTTTTTATTGTTCATGGTTTACTGGTCGGTAGAGACATCTTATTTCGCCGGCCGATTTATGTCAGCGAATGCCCCAGATCTGATGTTTATCGGGATTTATTATAGAATAGACGCTGTGAATACAAGAATACATGTAACGGTGGGAAGGATAGCCATAACTGCATTTATTTATTTTAAGATGATACTTTAATGATTTAAATGTAGAGAACTAAACTAAGCACTTCAGAAGGTTTATTCATCTGCACGCAATTCATATTAATGACTAATGTTTTCAAATGAGCTTAAAAAAAGGTTTAATTAAGTGCTGCGTAAGAAAATGATTTTCTTAGAACTCTACTAAAACTTTTTCATATCATAAAATAACAAGTACCTAGTACTATCTACCATACTTCTTAAATGTAGAATTATTATTTATCGAAAGAAAAAATATCAACCGTGAAACCCAGCAAGTATAAAATAAAACAAGTTTCAGCTTTGTATAAATGTAGAGTCAACTCATTCTGCGGTTAGAAACGCCACCTAGCGGCATTTCCACTAACTAAACCTCACTGTGACACTGAGTAGTCTCTAAGTAACCGCCCAGATGGCAGCAGTAGTATGAGAGTTTTAAATGTAAGGCTGAGTACAAGAAGACTGGCTGATTATAAAAAAGATGAACTTTTTTATTTAAAAACTTTTTTATGTGAATTTATTATAAAGTATTAATGTAAAAATAAATTGTTTCAGATACTATGCACAAGAGAACTGGTAAAGATATTATTATAATTAGTTATAACTTTTTTTTTTTTTTTTTTTTTTTATGTTATAACTTTTATGTTGTTTTATCTTAGTGCATTGCGTTTTGTTTTTATTTTATAACTAATTTGCTTTTATTTTAAAGTATTAATTATACGTTTACTAGTTAAGTATAATTTTATGTAGTGACTAAATATTTGTCTACACAGGTAATTAAAATATTGCTGTACCTTCCTTACTTTTAACTTTTATTAAATCCAAGGATCAAAGTAATTATCTACCTAAAAGCATTTTCTATACAACATTCACCTCAACTAAAATAATCCTATTTCTTTCATTGTCTTAAAGATTTTATTTCAAGGTCCGTTTAAGGTTAACCCTTCCGTGGCTAACGAGAAAGGTAGCTCTCGAGGAATTAAAAGTGCCATTCTTAGCATTAGAGGGTTAGCTCTTTATGCGACGCCGCGCGCAAATTGACCGTGTAATGTTTTCAGTGTTGTCTAATTATGTTGCTTTGAATAATGGCTTTTCGCTTCGCATTTAGTTTTTTGGCTGTAAATGACATTTCTTTTTTACTTACGTTATTTCGCTTTGCTAATGAAACACGCGTACCTAGTATTTTTATTTTATTTTAGACCACTTTAAAATAGTTATGTAATGAAAGTACATCTCTGTTTTATTGTTTGTTTGTTATTTTCACGGTTTTTAAACTCATATTGATGATTTTTTAGATTGAACTTTAGTTAGCGAATGGTATACAAGATCTCTATAGGTACAAATAGTCCCTTTAAAATTTTTTGTTCAACTAAAATAGGTGTTTAGGTAGATGTCAAAGCATTCAAAAATAAGTCTTAAAACTTTTTCCTTATAAAATCATCCTACAAATGCTTCGCGAAATCAGCAGAAGACACCCAACTGTTTCGTCGTAATTTATAATTCCAGTTCACCCCGACTATCGACAGGGTTAATGTGATAGACAGATGGGGCGACTGTTTTGATTAGGGGCTTATCTGACGCGGATTTGTATTAGAATATTGATGGAAATTCTATCAGTATTTGCCTTGGGATGATTCACTATATAACCTTTCGTCACGGGTTTTGTGAGTAATAGAAGGCTTTGAAAATTAAGAAACTGTAATGTCACAAGAATTTAAACAAAAAAAAAATAGGTAGGTACTGCCAAATATTTACACTTTCCCAAAAAAGTCTGCTAGATGGTTTCATCGTCTAAAAATATACGCAAATCCCTTAAATACTGTAATAACGTAATAAGTCAACACTATAATTAGTGACCGACCGAATATTCGTTTTCGTTTTCGTTTTCGGCCATTTTCGGCCAAAAAATGGACATTCAGCCATATTTTCGTTTTCGGCCAAAAACCAGCCGAAGCTTCGGCCAAACTGAATATCAGAAATACGTGAATAAGATGGTGACGTTTATCGTTCCGATATCTTCGGGAGTGAATCTGGTGCACTCATGGTTCCAATCAGACTTGAACGGACGCGGTATTGTCACACTCTTTTGAAGTTGTGAAGTGAGGTTACGTTGTAAAGGGTGATCAGCGAGAATTTTCCAAGTTCAAAATTGAATACAATAAAACCAAAGAAATTTCATTAAGTTTAATTGTTTCAAAATAGAGTCTAATGCGGATTTGAAATACGCCATGAGTTGGGTCACGCCGCCACTGGTCGGGAGCCTACAGAGCGTTCGCAGTTGAGCAATAAGTATTTGAAATGTATTGTCGAATGATCGATGAATGTCTGATACCACAACTGCAACTGCATCCCGGTCAACTACGTAACTCTATTTCAGCAAGAAGGTGTCTCACCACACACGGAGAGTACCTCGATGGAGACACTGAGGACAATGGTTTTTTTTTTTTTTTCAAATAAATGATCAGCAAGTACAGGGACATACCCTAGCCGCCTCGGTCACCAGATCTCACACCATGCGACTTTTTCTTGTGGGAATATCTCAAGTCAAAAGTTTACAGCAAACAATCCTTAAATAATTCAGGTTCTGTAAGAAAATATCCGCCATGAAGTTGCAGGAAAATTATTAGCGCGATTAGCTCTCGCATAGTTGCGAATGTAAGGGTCCGGCTGTGAGAGTGCCTATAGTAAAACGGGCATCATTTAAAAGACATTGCCTATAAAAACATAAATCCGCATTGTTAAACTCCAGTTTAAATTAGTAATAAATAATAAAAAATCATTAATTTATTTGTATTCATTTTTGAAGTTGAAAAATTCCCACTGGACAACCTTTATTTCTACTTCACTTCCCAATATTTCAATATACACCGGAAATAAAATTCTACAAAGAATTCATCATTCAATTGTGTTTTAATGCCGGTTTAAGGATTGATTAAAGAAATCAATCCTTATCAAAATCAACTGTTAAACGCGCGTCATTATGTTTTTGGTCAAAACATTAACGGTTTTCAAAGTTTTTACATAATTTCAGATTGAAATTTGAGAGTTGAAGGTCATTTTCGTTTTCGTTTTCGTTTTCGGCCGAAAATGAGACTGCAGCCGAAGCTTCGTTTTCGTTTCCGTTTTAGGCTGAAAATCCATATTCGGTCGGACACTAACTATAATATCTTTTAAGACAAAATCACGTCTTTAACTTATATCAGCCCTAGCTCCCGCTTGGTTGTCGACTAATCTCGCCGCGGCTAAACTTCAAAGCCGCGGAGGGCTGTCGCGCCGCGAATTTTAATACACCAACTCAGGTGTCTGGATTAACGATGTTGGCTTGTGATCTCTTTGATAGTCTTAATACAGGTACTTGGTTTATCCGTAAGCCTCAGCCCCGAGATTTGAACGAGAAAAAAATATTTTTCCGACTTTATGAATTAATTTTCGGGTGAAGAAAATTTTGAATTGGAAATGCTGTTTATGAGCTATAGCTGAGTCACATTAAACTGTATTGCAGCTTAATATAATTATGAAACAAGTAAAAAGTCTTGGTCTAAGAGCTTTACAGAAAAGTTTAAATGTAAATTATAGTAAACCAGGTTAATAAACTTTGTTATACGTTAACAAATACAGCGGCGAAGTCTCTCAGCAATCTAAACCTCCATTTTCAGACTGATGTTGGTGAAAGCTTTTCAAAAGTTCTCCTGAAATGCAAATAAGTATTTATAAAAACGAAGTGAAAAGTTATTAAAATATTGCAAATGTTTTTTGAAACTCAGATTTCAAAACCAGCAGAGCACAAAATCATGAAATCCGTCAAAGAAAATAAAATGGCACCAACATTTTCCCTACAAGTACCTACACTAAATATAAAACCGCTAAAAAGGATTTGAGCAAGTAACCGTGGCAAATCACAACTTAATAAGTTCCATTTTTATCACCTATTTATTGGGCATTTTTATAGAGGGGCTCCGGAAAAACCATTAGTCTGAATTTCCAATGACAGGTTGGAAAAAATATGCTAAGCAGCCATTATGCACTTTCTTTTAGGGTTAGAAAATATGAGTAAGCTACCTATTTGAGAAAATCCTGGGTTTAATTTGAGCTTTGAATTTTTTTAAGATAAAGTTCGGAAAATATTTTTTTTAATTCGTTAAAATACTTTTTAAAGCTTTTTAGACATCGATATTAAAATAAAAATTAGATCTTACGTGCCAAATTAAATACATACCAAAAACAAGATTATGCTGCAAACAGTAATTAACGAAACACTACCCTCTTTTCTTCAGGCAGTATTTTCAAAATTTGACTTACTTTCAGAGTTTTCTAGCTCAATTTGCTTATTTGAAATGCTTTTACTTTTGAGGGATGTAATAAATTTTGCAATTTTTATCTGACACAAACACGATATTTTATATTATTTAATTTGCAAACGCGAAATAGTCAATCTGTAACAGTTGAGGCGTGCACCGCGATAAATAAGCGCGGCAGGTGACTCGCGCGCACCCAGGGGAGTGTGTACGCGCCCTTACAGATAGGAAAGGATTATTTTTATTGGCGTAGTGAATCTTTTTCTTGTAATGGCCATTTAAAATATAGGGTGTGTGTATTGTGAACATCTTAATTTTAAATTTTTAATATAAACATTTCTAACCTCTTAATTTTGTTGTGGCACTAAACTAATAATAAAATTGGTCCATTAAGTACAAAAAAGTTTAACTCGAGATGAATACTGGTTTATAATGACATTTAATTTAAACTAAAAATCAAGTACTTTTTGTAATATTGCAAAAACTTTAACTTTTTGTAATAAGGGGGAAGTTTTCAGCAATTAGGGTCACTTTTGCTTTGTTGCAAATATTATAAATGTAGGTACTTAGTTACATTGGTTAAAATTATTGAAATAAATAATTGTTGGTTTTGATTTGTGCTCAGCTGTGGGATAACACGAATTGGCGTTTCAAAGATAAGCATTTTACAAACTTTTTAATAAGAAAGTACAAAGTACTTAACAGTAAAAATTCTCAATTATCTTTCCCAAACAACGACTCCTCTTCCAACCATTAAGCAGTTGTAAAACATACTGTAGCTACCCCCGGAATATGCTAGGAGCACCTTGCCCGAATATAAAAACGGTGTAGCGGTGTAACGACGATTTAAGTCTCCCTTTAAAACGCCCGTCGCGCGCCATTTGCAGCGCAGTATTGTCTTTGAGATCGACCAGGGTATTGAGAGCTATAGGTTTTTGTAAAGATTTGTAACAATGCAGTTCGTAAATGCAGCTTCGTTTATATTATCACCGAATACCAAGTTTGTCAAAGTCTCTTAGACGGGACTATTCTCACCTTTCGTTCCCACCGCTGCAACTTGTGTAGTCAAGGATCTACAGTTTGACCGTCAATAAAAATCTAACCAGTGAAGGTCAAGTTTTTCCCGGTGAAAGTTAAACTGTAATTGTTAGTCTCGATTGTCGCTTACTGAAACGATGAAGAATATTTTACTTGCCAATTTTATTGTGCGAAGGATAAAGAACAAAATATGATAGTGTTTTTTTTACCTTTTGAACATTTTCTTTGAGGATTTTACTACTTTCTGAAAAATTATCAATTTAAAAACAAAGTCAGTCCAAAACAATAATTTGGCTTAAGAAACAGACGAGTAGGCCTCAAAATAAAGCTACCTATTTCATAGTTTATTATGACAAAGGTAAAGAATCCCTCCCAAATCCCTTTAACCAGAAGACACGAAAGAATGGCTCAAAGTAAAGTGGTCTGTGTTTATGGTGTCCTCTTATTGTCTATGGCATAGACAAGCGTTTTTATTATCTGCGGGGGCATTTTAAAATGTACTCCGCGCCCTTTTAAAGTGTTTTAACTTCTTGCAGTTCTTTGAATGGGGTTTAAAATTCGTTAAAACATTGACATAACTGAACATTTCCTGTAGACAAGATCGTCCTTTCGTTAGTATCGTACTTAAACTAATGTTATACACTCAACATCAAATAAACCGCACCTTCCGCGACGCGAACTTTATAGATTTTCTTCTGACACAATGGTACCCCATCAATATTGGTGTTATTTGAAAGCCCAATAAATATCCTTAAAGAAAAATGGATTTCATTTCTAAATAAATGATTAACATATACCATAAATGTGACTTGAAAATAGACCTCACTTTGGGCTCACCTATGGGATCAATTAGACCAATTTTATAGTTATAAAACCAAATAAAGATCTCACGTGTCCTCTTTAACAGATGGATAGCGATTAATCCCAACTTAACAGTTTTATAGTCATAAAAAATGGCTATAGCGTAACTACCTATTTTTTGAAGAAGTGACTCTGGATCCTTGTAAAGACACATTGTTGGGGTAAAAACCTTTCCTTTAATGAAATGAAGTTTAGAACTAGGCTTTCAAATGGTACCAATGTTGGTGGGAAGTGGGGATGCATACGTTTGATAAGTGCTTGTCGCGGGAGGTGCGATTTATTTGATGCCGAGTGTAAATTTTTGACCGGAAGTCGTTATTTCCACTTTCGACATTTTTGGACCAAATCTCCGAAAGCATGGCAACACTGGAGAAATTTCTTCACCCAAGCGACACCTCTTGACAAGACACACAAACGCCTCATACAACTCGTCTTTCCCAAATGTTGCCAACTACTCGAAAAATGTCACCTTTCAGTTTTAATTTCACTTTACAAAATTCGACAACCGTCATTCAGGACTGATTTTTCGCAGGCAACCCTATACCACCGTGTTCATAATGAAATAATCTTTATTTTCATTTATATTTGATTAAATTATCAGACCGATGCAAAATGCTCTATCAATTTACCTGTTTATACCTGGCAACCCGAGAGTTATGACTGGAAA
The DNA here is from genome assembly GCF_004193835.3 of Ostrinia furnacalis. Classification (NCBI taxonomy): domain Eukaryota; kingdom Metazoa; phylum Arthropoda; class Insecta; order Lepidoptera; family Crambidae; genus Ostrinia; species Ostrinia furnacalis. The sequence continues at coordinate 369,200 of NW_021131365.1, read as the reverse complement.
AGAATAGGCAACCTAACGTTTGCATATTCTATGGGCTTCATACTTTCGATTGGTATGGAGTTTGTTTAATAATCAAACCGATGAAATATTTAAAAATAAAACTTTTTTTAATGATTAATTAATCATATCCTGGACTGAAATTTATTAGGCAACCCTTAAGCAATATAATTATTGACATGTTAAATTGAATATAAAATATGTTTCATCAAATAAGCATCTCGGTGAAGGTCGTTGTATAGCGGGATCTTATACTATAAAATACGAATTGACTTAACTGATATTTAGCCAACTTTTGGGAGGAATAACTCAGGAGGTAATTCCACTAACTTTAGGTCATAAATTCTTGTACAACAATAAAATATGTTATTTATAGCTATTGCCATTCAACTCAAAGTAATGACGACACCCGTGACACCGATCAAATGATTATTCCGGTCAGGATCCGAACCGACTACCGCTTCCTGCCATCCGACTGTTGGGCAATACCACCACTCCTTATAAGTCGTTAGAAATTCAACGCGACGAAGTTTCTTTGACGACTCAAAATTATAGTAGGTACTTAATGGTCTAGTGTTACGAATGTCTTGATTAAGACTAATAGAAATAAATGTAACTAAATACCATTAACTATAAAATGTCACAAGGTGGACCGACGACCTGATAAAGGTAGCAGGAAAGCGCTGGATGCAGGCGGCTACCAACCGTGCGATGTGGAAGTCATTGAGGGCGGCCTATGTGCAGCAGTGGACGTCCTGTGGGTGAAATGATGAAGATGATGATGTTAAATATCTAGTCTATGACATACTTACTTCATAATAAGCAACTATTCTTTACAATACTTATAGTTTTTTTTAATGTCCACTTAACCCTTAGGTTTCTATAAAACAATGTTGTAAATAATTTCCACTCGACGAACTCGAAGTCACTTTTTGAATATTTTTTTAACTTTCTTCAAATGCAATTGATTTCATTACTTACTTTAGTTTCTTTTTTTAGTTCTTATCAAAAATAATGTGAGAACTATAAAATTACTCAGTAAAGTAATTTATGGTAATTAAAATTGAGAATCACGGGTCTCGCGATATTTTGTTATTAAATGAGAGTAAAACTTGACATTTGGGCAGAGGCTGTGTGACGCAAAAACTAAAAATCATATGTAGGTACTTTACTTAGGTATTCTAATAAAATATTAATTATCAAGATCAAGATAAATCAAAGCTACAGCGAAATAACAATGTTTAAAAATATGAACAAATCCCCAAGGTAACGTCGCGAATTTCCATACTTATAATCTGTGGACCGAGGAAAAATAAATTCACAGATGAAACATGCAAATTTTATACAGAAAAAAGTCTTGTAAGTGAGAAGGTGCGAAGTGAAGGTCTTTTGGCGATGAATATTTCACAAGGATTTCTTTGTGGTTTTTTTAATGTTTATTTATGTGTCTGATAGGAGGGGCGAGTGAGGGGTTAATATTAATGATTTGTTATTGGGGATCGCACTTGTACCCTATTAGGTTTGGATTCAAGACCAACAAAAAGGAAGAAAAAGTTTTGTTACTGTCTAAAAAATGTATGACCACTTTTAGGCAAAGATAAGCCTTATTAAAAATTAGAACAGACAACAATCTGGAATCCTCAAAATTTGAAAAAAAAATTATAAGTACTAAAAAAGTTAATTTTTAACCGTTGAAAAACGTAAGTTGTAAGTTCAGAAAATGATAGCTTTGGTTTTTGTGACCAATTAAAAGTAATTTTTAATCATATCTTCCATAAACGTCTGCAAAACAACCACTTACGAATACTGCGGACAAAGATGGGGAAAAATATTCATAGTTTGTATTACACAAATCTCCGTCCATCAGGCCGGGTGACGCCCTATCGCGAACATCTGACATGACTAATAGTGCCCGATAGCCGCGCCAGCGTAACTTGGCCGACTCCTGGACTCTTTACCCTAAACAAAAGGAACGGGACAAAAAAAATAACCGTCATAGAGGGCTCTACGTATACTGGTCGTATACATTTGTCTTAAATTGTGGACTTTGATAAACGCCTCCGTATACAGCAGCTCTGAATATGAAAAGGGTCTGTAATTTTATAAAACCAACAAAATCTTGACCCTATGGAATAAAATAAGAATTCCGAATAATGATAGCAAAAATTATAAACAAAAATTAGGAAAGCAGTGATAAAGCCTTAATTTAATTTGCCCCTATTGGGGCAAGAATAATTTCGACCTTGCCTGTGACTCTACCATCTGCTCTGTGGAAAGAAGATTCTCCTTTGTTCAATTAAAGAGGGTCATTTGTAAAGGATCTTGTTTTATTTTCTCTCTGCAGTTGTCAAAAGTTGAACTATGCACCAATAAAGTAAAGATGAAGTAAATCCACGTGGTGTTATATTTTATTTGTTTTATCTTGAGCTTATGCATGCACGGACCAATGATTTAGTAAGCCTTTTCAGTTATTTGTGTATCTAGTACATGACATTCAAGTTTGCATAATGATTTTACGGAATCCAACAAAGGCACCTCTAACCGTTTTATGGCCATTTTCATGGCGAATGTATGCGACCAGTCCGCGCCGACGGAATATTTTATTGTATGTGATAAAATAAATAGACTGATTAATAAGCGAATCATGAATCGCTACCGTCCTCCTGCTCAGTATGGCCGGCGTGTTCTATTTTTGAAATGTGCAGTAACGGTGCGTGTGCGTGATCGCGTTAAATTTGAATTTTGAACTTCGGAGAAATTCGGACAGCATTCTCGGGCAAGCGCGGTCCAGACTAAAAATTCGTATTCGTTTCTCTTTTTAAATATTTAAATTTAGAGTTTCTCTGGCGCCATTATTTCACAACGCATGCTATTTGGGAACTGTTCAACAGACAATTTAGTTCAATATTTGTACACTAGATGGCGCTGACAGTACTTTAGTTCGCGATATCATTTGCTTTTTTCCGATCCTTAAGTACCCCGGCGTTTCTCCGACATGTTAACTTTGCGCAGAGGCAATATCGTAACCAATGAGGTTAATCCGAGGTGCGATTATTGCTAGTTGAAAACTTTACCAATACCCCGCCTTGTGGACGTGAAATACCGTCCGCTATGGCAATTTTTGAACGGCCGTAAAGGCCTCAGATACTCCCAGCTTACTGAACTCCTTCTTTAACCACATTTTTTATTGTGTCGAATTGTAGAGTCGTTTATAGAACTGTATAGTTTCTATAATTTAAAATTTCAGGGTTTTAAATTTTTATTTTATAAAAAAAACCGTATGGTTTTGACTTTTGAGTGTCCCTCTTTGAATACATTGCTTGCTATATTAATTACAAGCTTTTTTTGTTTAAAGTATTATAAAACTACATTTATTTTAATGATAAAAATCTTCTTTATTAAAATATTTCAATCTTTTTTTTATACGAACAAAGGAGACATCAGTTTTTTTCTGTTTCTCTTTATATTTTTTTTAGATATAATATTTTGATAACTTTTTTTTTCTTCTACAATTTTAAGTAAGTATGTAATAACTAGCGGCCGCCCGCGACTTCGTACGCGTGAATCCCGTTTTTCCCACTAATTCCCGTTCCCGTGGGAATTTCGGAAATTCCTTTCTTAGTGCACCTCTACGGTACCTAAGCTACGTCCCTTCCAAATTTCAAGTGCCTACGTTTAGCCGTTTAGGCTGTGCGTTGATCTGTCAGTCAGTCAGTCAGTTTCTCCTTTTATATATTTAGATAATGTTTAGCAGTGTATTACTAAACTAAGCGTTACCCAGGGGTATTACGTCAAGCAAATTGGATGTTGTCCGATTCTGCTCACGGACAAGACGGGACGCGACGGGACCCTTCTACTTGGCAAGCACGCAAAAGAATGTAAGTAAGGAAAACGATTTTTTATAGATTGCCAAAAACATGTCACTTGTGGGCGTTTTAATGTTTTTCTTATAAGGATAAAGGTGGTCCTACAGCCTACGTTTAGATAACTGTAAAAGATGATCTAGCTAGATGAATTTAGGTATGTATCTGTGTAATAAGATTTTGATAGGTGAAATTCATGATCTACTAAAAAAGTTAGTTTTCATAAAGCTAAATATTATTGTGAGTGATACGTACGAAATCATTGAATTATTGATTAAATACCTATGTCAATTGTACATTCTCTACATTTTTACAATTTACAATAACCTTAACAAAATTCTAAATCTTGACTTACGCAAGGCAAGTCCATATAAAAGAAGCTTTAGGGTTGGATGAAAAACGATCCGAAAGAAATTAAGTCTCGCATGTGAAAAATGGTCTACACGGACAGCTGTCACATCATGTGACTTTGCCGACATGGGCCCGTCACTGTAACGTAAGTAAACTTACCTACTGCGACTTGAAAAATGACAGGGGACAATTTAAAACAGTTTGTAGGCTAACATTATTCTTTAAAAACGTCCTAGAAGACGGAATTTGGAATTCCAGTGGGTCTAGACAAAGTGCAAATTATAATCGCAAACCAGTCGAAAAGTGGTCGAAAAGCCCCTTTTTTGTATGGAGTTTTGACGGATTCTATTTTCGATTCGATCAAAAAGTGCGTTTTGTCTAGGGGGGCAGGCTTTTAAAATGCTTGCCATATTGTGACTTTTTGCCGACATGGGCCCGTCACTGTAACGTAAGTAAACTTACCTACTGCGACTTGAAAAATGACAGGGGACAATTTAAAACAGTTTGTAGGCTAACATTATTCTTTAAAAACGTCCCAGAAGATGGAACTTGGAATTCCAGGCTTTCAAAATGCTTACTATATTGTGACCTATTGCCGACATGGGCCCGTCACTGTAACGTAAGTAAACTTACCTATTGCGACTTGAAAAATGACAGGGGACAATTTAAAACAGTTTGTAGGCTAACATGATTCTTCAAAAACGTCCCAGAAGACGGAATTCGGAATTCCAGGCTTTCAAAATGCTTACCATATTGTGACCTTTTGCCGACATGGGCCCGTCACTGTAACGTAAGTAAACTTACTACTGCGACTTGAAAAATGACAGGGGACAATTTAAAACAGTTTGTAGGCTAGCATTATTCTTAAAAAACGTCCTAGAAGACGAAATTTGGAATTCCAGGCTTTTAAAATGCTTGCCATATTGTGACTTTTTGCCGACATGGGCCCGTCATTGTAATGTAAGTAAACTTTCCTACTGCGACTTGAAAAATGACAGGGGACAATTTAAAACAGTTTGTAGGCTAACATGATTCTTCAAAAACGTCCCAGAAGACGGAATTCGGAATTCTAGGCTTTCAAAATGCTTAACATATTGTGACCTATTGCCGACATGGGCCCGTCACTGTAATGTAAGTAAACTTACCTACTGCGACTTGAAAAATGACAGGGGACAATTTGAAACAGTTTGTAGGCCAACATTGTTGAATCAGAAGACTCAAATTCCATGGTGATAAAAATGAGATTCCTGCAGTCAACATAACGAAATCTTTGGGTTCAACATTTCTGATGCATTTAATATTATCTACCTATTTATCTATACCTTTAGCGCTTAAACCACTGAACCGTTTAGATGTTTTGTATAGAGATTTAAAAGGTTTCCAACCTAGAGTAAAAGATAAGATAGTTTAAAGGATAGTAAGTTTAATATTTATGCAACAATATATACCATATAGTGTCCTATTTCAACAAATCAAATTATATCAAACAAATCTAATCATTCTTAACTCATAGGTATCATAAAACTTTTTTTGTCAAAAAGGGATAAATATTTTGAAATCCTACCAACACTATCGCGCGCATCAAGCAATTTGCAGTAATATATTGCTTAATCTTCCCTCAGATAGGACGGGAAGGCCACTTTTATTGCCAAAGTGTAAAAAATAACATAAATCATAGACCTAATGTGTTCCCGTTAATTTTTCTGACCGAGGTGTCGCGGTTCACATTGTTATTGATATCGTGGTTTGATTAGTTGCTAAACATAATGATGAGTGACTTTGTCTTTGATATTGAAACCTTTATCAAACTCAAAATTTAAGAACTCTCCTACTGAGAAGTTGTTGTATGTACATTTTACAAAGCATGTAATGTTTAATACCAAAAAGAAATAAAAAAGAAGAAAATTGTCATGTCATCAACAGTGTCACGGGAGAATTGTTTTTTGTGAAACTAAAGCAAAATAAAGGATATTTTATCATCAAATACATTGTTGGACTTTATTCGTGGTATTATGACGTGTTGTTTCATGAGTAAACATGCTTCGTTGGTACCAAAAAAACGTCCACTGCTGGACAAAGGCTTTCCCAAGGATTTCCATAACGACCAGTCTTGTACTGCCTGCATCCAGGTGCTTCCCGAGACCTTCACTAGATCGTCGGTCCAACGCGCAAAATATAAAAAAGAACCTATAAAAAGCACTCATTGAATTTATTCCATTTGAAGCTTTTACTAATTCAAGATGAGCTTTCTCTACTAAACAACTATAAAAGTCTCTCTTACGTCTCCACAAATCATTGGCTTTATAGCCACCAACAAAAACTTATACAGCTAATATAAATAAATTATATAAAACAAACGCACGCGATTAAGCCATAAAACGCTACTGTTTTTTGACACCATCCCCTTTCCCAGAAAGTATAAAGGCGCAACGATTTGTTTGTACCACATTAACAAGAAAGGTCCTAATAAAGCAATAAAAACACAGCGAAGAACATCTGAGGGTATAATTTTGCTATTAATATTCAATTTTTACCCCAAAATTTGAGCGACTTCAAAGAAAAATCTGAGATGACGATCTAAATTTGTGGGTCGACTTACAGTTTTCTTGGTAAAAATCTGAAGGGTTGCTCGAATTGAAGCCGGTGTGCATGATTTGGACGAGAGTGGTATAAGTAGATCAAGTTAAACATTGTGGCATCTTATATTGGGTGTATTTGCAAAAGCAACAAAAATGTAGAGTCGACCGTACCTATAATGAAGAAGACTCATTCAACATAATGATACGTACTAAGTATTTTATGAAATTAGATGAGATACTCGTATGAGGTATTGAAATAAACTTATTTTTTAAGAGAGTTATCTAAACAAACCTTAGTACGAATAGATATCAAATTCAAAGCTATTCATACAAAACTATAACAAAAATATTTTCGACGGCATTATTGGATGACAAATATTTTTACTTTTTAAAATTTTGAAATTGAAACAACTCAATACCTAATTAAAAAAGAGGACAAAAATGTTTCATGATTATTTTAAATAGGTAGACTACATTTTAAAAATTCTTTAACAAATCATTACACTAATTTACAAGACCATTCCACTGTTCTGTGTAGGTTTTAGATGCCATTAGATCTGGATGGATAACGACGATGTCGGTAGTCGGTACACTTTATTATATCTCCCATCTTTAAGTATGTTGTAGGTGGCTTCATCTTCTATTGTCTGTGCTTGTGTAGGTTTTTATGATGATTATAAATTTATCTAGATAATTGGCTGTTTATGTGATGTTATTAAGGTTGTTAAGAGCGTCAATGTAGAATTATTTTGCAAGCAAAATTGGCTTGGAATACATAAAAAAACTGTCACTTTTCTAACACACCTCTTTTTGCTTCGGGGTTGTTAGCGTTCAATTATAAATAAAGGTGGCGGCGCGGCGTTTAAATATTTTAACCGATAAAAAGTAAATAAAAATGCATTATAACGTGAGTAGAATATGAGTAGATTGGCTTTTCTGTCTTTAGCATTATTTTGGTACACTCTCAAGCTCTCTTCGATTCTATTAAACTTTCTAGTTCAACTTAACATTACAAAAAAATCTTTCCTACTTCCAACCAAGTCATTCATTGGAAGCCACCCTCAGGTAAACACCTGCGTTTGAGGCTATCGAGCGATCATAACGCGCGCAGATTTACGGCGTCGTAAACTGCGCCCGCGCAACGCGTTGACACGGGGCGCCTACCATTGTTGACGAGGCTACACTGGCGAAAGAAATAAGAGGATATTCTTTGGAAGACAAGTTTCTAGAAAAGAAGTCTCGTACCGGCTAAACGTTGGATGCTGGCCACCTTAAGCTAATCTAAGAATCACCAATAGACTATGGCTGGAATGATGACGATGAATGAAGAGGATACCATTAACTCGCAGTGCGGCACACGTCTGCAAAAAAAACGTGCATTGCCCATGGGTTGAAAGCACTGTTTTGGATACAATTACTTAGTTCTCCAAAGATCAGATTCTCCTAAAAAAGAATATTCAAATTTTTTTATGAAAATTCCTATGGCTATCGAGTTATGTCCACACTCTTATTTCCATCTACTTGACGCCATTATGACATTATATTATGACGGTGGCGAGATGACTAGCTTTGTCTATTCATAACTGACATAAAAACCACCGCATCCATATTGATAACCTCCCATAACTCTACGGGTTATGGCTTTGGCCCATGAGAACGGTAGCTTTAAGCGATTTTTATTGAATCTTATGGCCATTTTCGAGATTTGATAAGAAGTTATGCTTGTCGGATTCCCGAAATATTGAGTTATGAATGTGTTGTCTTGTCTGGTCTCAAAATATTATGATTTCTGAAATAAATTCGAACGGGAATCTATATTTGTTAATCTTTAAAAAAAAATCAGTGATCCTGTTCTTTATAAGTAACTTATTAGATACGCCTAATTTTAGCTGTAGCCTAGTGTAAAAATCCTGTGAAATGTTTTGTAGAAGCTGAGTTTTCTAATATAAAGCAATACCTACCTACTCTAAAAGGCTACAAGCTTTGACTACAATCAAATGTTATATATTTTGACATTTCAACTTAGTATAATAATAACATAATACACGTCATTGTTACTATGATAATTGAGGTGAGAAATAAACTTAATATACTTATTATTATTATAAAGATGCTAACAGTACTTATTAAACTTTTGTACCTCTTCAGGCCATTCTTACTTAGTAACAATAAACGTACGCAGTTACCCGGTAATGGGCGACAGATTAAAACAACGAACTACACGCTCCCATTAAAGATATTTTATTAACATAATAACAACATTTAGTATAAGTCAACCCTTAAACGCGGGGGCAAATTAAAAAGTGCCCGGCGTTATAAATGGCGACTCGAGATGATTAATGCTCGGCGAAATTAAAATAAACGCGATAATGTAATTTTTATCTGCACGTTTTTATTTACGACTGTGGAGTCGAGGACACTTCCTTAGAGATTTTGAAGTTCAAAGCCTTAATGATGTTTTGCATTAGCAAATTATTTATTTTATGATTTTTAAATTCGGGCAAAGTTTTGCGAAGAAATGATAAAAGATTGTAATATTTCAGTAAAACTTATTCCAATCTTAGGCACTTAAATATGAGTATTATTTTTATCAGTTTTGTCGTTATCGGTACATAATTTGGATACCTAAGGATATTTAAACGTATTCATACTGAAAACAACAATAACAAAATTTATGATAAAATGTGATCAACCCAGTTTGTCACACTTATTCCCGTGTATAAAAGAAATAAAATTCAAATTCGAGTAAATTATCAAGCACTCCGAAAACGTCTTCGCGACCTTAAATTAGCATTTTCATTAAAACTGCGACAAAAATTTCCTCGGTGCAGTTAAAAGAATTGCAAAACGACGCCCGGGGGCCTGCTAGACCCCACTGTAGTGAAATTTTCGCGAGATTTATTTGAATAAATTATTTTTACCCACCTGCAATGAAGGGTTGTTATGATAATTTATGGTTTTATGCTGCGTTGCGAGAATCCTTGATGATTTTGTGTATTTTTTTGTAATCTAATCTTGGGACCAATTTGACACTCGGTGTGGGTTAGAAATTTGTTTTGTTTTATGTGGTAACTTCATAGACTTGTGCATCATACGGGAGTGTATTTTTATTTCGTCGACTTTTCCAGTGAAATTTTTTTTATGAAAAATTTAATATCGATTAAGAAAAGTTTTGCTGCTTTTAAATCTACTAATAGGTATTCAGTTTTCATAATTTTGTCAGTCTCAAGACTCTCTCTCGAAAGCATAAAGCTCCTCAAGTTTCCGCGATGACTGTTCGCTCATGTACTACATGCAAGCCAGACAGTTGTAAAGTTTAATTTAAAACATTAAATTTATTTACGATTCCTTTGAAACTCTCAAATCATGACATCATCGCCAATTCTACAAAGAGAAACCAACAATGGGCGAAAGAGACATTTTAACAGGAAATAGTTTATATTCTTAAAACAATTGCAATAAACAGTTGATGACAGATTATGTCACACACTAGTTAAATTTAACTTTACACCTATGAGAATAGTGTTTAAAATTCGTTGCGTCAATGCTCAGTTGAGGCAAGATAGAAAGGGCAATTTGAATCTGTAAAACAAAAGACACTCGTTCGAATTTCAATATACTCAGTTGACACTTTAAGACCATTTGAAACGGAGGGCAGTGATTGGTGATTTCGAATTTGGAATTCCACGCGCGAACGGCGCTGATAGATCGGTGATGGCCGCGGCAGGCTCGCTCTTGGTTCATTTGACCAGAAAAATCGGTGGACGTGGCCTCTTTGACTTGCGAGTCGGCAGTAGAGGGTTAACTTTCAAAGATAGGCTTTTGTGCATTTGGGTGCGAGTTGGAAAAGCAGAAAAATATGTAAAAATGTATTACGCACAAATAGTAAAACTTACCGTTATATTACAAAAAAAAAATGGTTTAAACTGTGTTAAATTACGTACTTTCAAATCTAGTACTAAATTAATAGGTACTAGATTCAAATCATATTCTTATTAAAAACGGTTTTGGAAGAAGGGTAGAGTCTGTAGCCGTTTGATATAATTGAGAAGTTCCCAAATAATATGTCCTCTAATTGGAAAATGTACAGTCAAATTGATGCATTTTAACTCAAAAGATGTCTTAATCCCAAATAAAGTTAAACCATCGCATTTCAATCGATTACGCCGCGTTTAATCCAGCTGCTTACTCTCCCGTGACATTCTACACTTGTTTTTCTGTCACAGATCGTCGTTGTATATTTCTTTTTTAAGAAAGTTGACAATCGGGAATCTTTCGCGATCGCAACGCACTGCGTCAAGTCGTGCGTGGTGGGGTGTCGCGAGCCGTCAGTCGCATTGTGGGGGTACATTAGACCCCTTACTTTTCTTTGATAGAGTCGAGCAGTTTAGTGTTATTGAGTTTTTCGACAAAAAATAATATGAGTATCTCAATGGGTCGTCAATAGTTTTTTTGTAATTAATCGGTAATACCTATATCCGCAATCAAATCCTGTTATAAATAAATCTGCTCTTTGAAAGGTTATACAGCGTTAACGACTTTTATAGCTAGATATTTTTACAGATTTCTTTGCACACGAAGGAAAAAGGCTAAAAAATATTAGAAGATTTTCCACAAGTTAGTAAGATACTGAAAATAACCAATAACCAACATCAAACGAGCTTCCTTCCTCACACGGGACGCAAAAGGGCAACAAACGAAATCCATCAACGCCTTATAAAGAAATGTCAAAGCACCTAATTCGATGGCTTCATACTATTCAAATTTCCCGACGGATTCGACGACGGAGCGAGACAGGAGATGCGGGTTTGATGTGGGATGGAGAGGGACAGATGTATGGTCACGGACGCGACTGAGATGATTGGTGTACGTGCTGTGGCGACCGCGCCTTGACGTGACTTTTGTGCTTCGAGATGAAGTCTCGAGAGATTGAATAGTTTTGATACTTGATTGATAAATGTTTGCATACATCCAAGTTTCAGGAATAGAGCCAGAGATTTTCAGGGATATACATTTTACACAAAGAGAGGATTCTGTTAAATTAGGTTATAGGCTTTAATTACAGTAAAAGTAAAGGTAAAAGTTTTTAAAAGCAAGGAAACGGCTTACTTCAAAAACAAGTTAATTGAGGTAGTCTTGGCTGAAGGTAGAGTCAATGGATAAGTCGTTTTAAAAAATACAGTTGAAATATTTGCCAAAAGAAATCATGGTTTAGCTTCAAGCATTCAAAATATCAGAAAGAAATCTTAAACACTATTTAACTACCAAACTTAACATGGAAACGTAACAAAAAAATATAAGATGACATTTTACAGGATGTTTAAAAACTGCACACACATCTTAAGAAGACGTTGTAAGACTTTAAATTAAACACTTTCGTCAAGTATTAAACAGATTTGGTCGCAGTATCAAAATAGAAGGCGTTCAAGAGTCTAGGAACTTGCACAGCTACCGTCTGCCTTGACTTGCCCGTTCATTCATTGTACAGTTAACAGCTCATCAGACTATACACCTTTACTCCAAAATAGCATCTATTACAACGACATAAGAGACTCCAGTGTCTAACTTGATGTGCTGTCGTCTGTACCTACTTAGTTCCACAGCGTGAATACAAAGAAATTAATTCAGGAGTGTAAGCTGAGCATGTAGTTGAATGGTAATTATCAAGCATGCAAATTGGCAAAACATTAATGGAAAATCGTTTTATGAATGTCGAATATGATTTTTCTATTGAAAAAATTCGTATAGGACAATAAGCGATTTGCTCGTCTTTGTACTTCCTTGGTAAAAAAAAGAAGTTGCTCAGAAAGCTAAAAGTTCCTTCAACCAAACAAATCATGTTATAATTATTAACATTGAAAAGAATCAAATGCTAGCTATCAGAACCAGCGGCCATGTCACCTATTTTGACTGAGGTGTAGAGTTAGGGCTTGGCTCTACATCAGTGGTTCCCAAACTTATTTAGTCTACTGCCCACTTTGAGAATAAATTATTTTTTAGCGCCCCCCATTTTTGTAGTCGAGAGTCGAGCTCAGTCGGTGTCTAAGAGTCCTAGTAGATGACACCTCCCAAGCCTCTACATAACGTCCCGATTTTTTTTCTGGGTCTCTTACCGCCCCCCTTTAAGCCTGCAGCGCCCACAAGGGGGCGTTATCGCCCACTTTGGGAAAGACTGCTCTACATGATATCATAACTTTTTCAGAGTGCAGGCCAGTCATACGGTAAGTCTTGGCAACATTTTACATGAAAATTTTTGGTAGGATGTAATTTTCATGATTTTTCATAGTCATGCCAACTGCCATTCCTTCCATTAATGTAATACAACCGTCTTACGAAAACCCTGCGCTCAATATTTCCACTGCAAGTTTTACTTTGAGTCTAAATGACGCTATGCAGTCTACGTAGTCAGGATTTTTATAAATCCGATTAAATGTAACTTATGTACATAATAGCATTTTAATGCTGGTTTCGATTTTAATCAAATCGATACTACATGCGCGATGTCACGTACGTAGGTACATATTCTACTTCTCAAAATTAGTAGGACGTGATGTGCCAGGCAAGATGCAAATTCTAATTTAATTAATAAATCGTTATTTAAATTGCCTCTTAATCTATGTTCAGTTTAATGTTTATCAAAAGTAATTTTATTAACTGTTCTGATCATTTTGGTTTTCCTTTTATTTTAGTTTTCAATTTAGATCTCTATGATCTGGCGTTTAATTTGATTAACTACTCATTTTAGACTACAAATTATATGCCGTTCATTTGACATATAATCATATAAATTACGATCAAGATGATTGTATTAATAAAATTGTAGGTAAACTAGTCTTACCTTTTTCTCTGAGGTGCACTGCACTTAACTTTTGCCCAAAAATATTATGTTGTTTTCAAATAACATTTCTAATAGTAAAAATATTTTGCGGTCCATAATGCAGAAGTCATGTTTTGAGACGCTTTTTAAGTTATTTTTTATTTCATTTTCGAGTCACCCACAAGATTGCCCTTGTTATAAAATTAGGGGTGGCGAATATAGACCTATAAATATTTTGACTAGACTCAAACTTAAGTAACAGGACAAAACTAAAGTATTTCATTCATGAGTATGTAATATGTAGTAGAGTTTATTAATTAATTGTATATGACTTCAGACTTGGATGAAACTAATCTAAGCTACTTAAGCAGCAAGAAATAGAGTAGAGTTAATTACATATAACGTGATACTCGAACTTATGATAATAAGTAATGAAACATTCATAAACCTCCTTTTTCTTTGCCTTAGAAACGAAAACTTTATTAATAGAGTTAAATTTTACTAAAACCAATTAAGTAAAGAGGGTTATAGTCTGTTCTAAGTTTTAGTGACTCTACAATCTAAAATTATTGAAGCGAGCAATTGTGGGTCGCGAATTTTGCCGGCTGTCAACACGTCACTGACATGCACTCTGCTATTGCACTCGTGACTGCAAACGTTACACGCAAACTTACTCTATCAGTAAAAAGAGTACGAAAAATAAATTTGTAATAATAAAAAAGTCGAATATTGTTGTCGGAAATATTGAAAAAAAAAATTCAAGAAGTTAATGGAATAAAAAAGAAGTTTTACAAGTAAACTTAAGTACTCTCTCGGTAAAAAGAGCATAGAAACTGATAATAGTAAAAAGTTGAAAACAGAATACAATGCAGGAATTGATATCTTCTCATCATCATCATCATCATCTCAGCCATAGGACGTCCACTGCTGAACATAGGCCTCTCCCAATGCTTTCCATGCTGCCCGGTTGGTAGCGGCCTGCGTCCAACGCCTTCCTGCTACCTTTATGATGTCGTCGGTCCACCTTGTGGGTGGACGTCTCACGCTGCGTTTAACGGTACGCGGCCTCCACTCCAGAACCTTGCTGCCAGTGCCAGTGAATCTTCCGATGAAAAGAAAATAAAGAGTTCCCTATAAGTTTCAACTTTAAATACCTACTACTTCTATGGTGGACATTTTCTTAAACTTTTTGCCAGAAGGTTAAAAGTCGGCAGACACTTAAAAAAACGAATTTGCACAATGGGAAAATTGTATGCTAATCGCTGTCGGAGAAATGACACTATGCAATATGAACCAAATCTCTACGTTCACACGTTAACATTAATAAATAAAAAGTAAAAAAACTAAAACCCAACTACGACAAAAAACGACGCTAAGAAAGTATAAAACAAGATTTTCAGAATACTGAACTGAACAAAGTTGCTAATGTAGTTGCATAGTAATTTTCATGTTTGGAAAACCGCAGTCACACGTTGTCAAAGTGCTACGGTAGGTAGGTATATGTAACGTGTGGCTACGCCTTTCCAAACATGAAAATTACTATGCAACTACATTAGCAACCTTGTTCAGTTCAGTATTCTGAAAATCTTGTTTTTTTTTGTCGTAGTTGGGTTTTAGTTTTTTTACTTTTTATTTATTATTTGTACCATTTTGGTGTTAATGTGTATTTGTGGCGCATAATATTAACAAAAGTTAAATTGATGATGATAGTAAAGAAGAAATGAACGAAAAGATGTGAATTATATGCAATCAGCCCATGAATACAGGTAAAGTCACAGGCAAATGCTAGTAATATATATGTTACAGGAAATGTATGAAATCCGTCATTGTATACAATTCCTAGGATTTGTGTATAAGTCCTAAAATCACCCGGAAATGTGTGATGTAAATTATATTAGACACATTTCCTAGGAAATTTACACATTTCCTAAACATCAATCGGAAATGTAATTAATATTTCTTTTTTTTCTCCGAAAATGGCGCCGCGGCCGCTGTGTATGTGTAAGGTCACAAGTCTAACCTAACCTAACCGAGACTTTGTTATCCAGCTACAGGAGTACTAAAACATTCATGCCAATAATAGTTTAATAAAAGAGATGTTAAAATTAGGGTTTTCCAATACTTCAGCGTAATATGCGTAATACCGAAAGAAAGGTATGCCAATAGGCAAATATTTTTTTCAGCCAAAGTATAATAGTGCGAAAACAACTTTCAGGCTAAACAATAATAGTTGTGAGTTAAAAGTACCTATCGGCCAATGTGGTTTGGCTAAATGAAATTTTAGGCGTACTGAGGGGCAACCGATCACACGACCGCGCGTGTGCCGCTTAGTTTTATACATTTCCTAATATAATATTGGAATTCTATAAAATTCCTAGGAAAAGTATACATGTCCTAGGATATGTGCGTATTAAAAAATCTCTGAAGCAATATTTTATACATTTCCTAAATAGCTTCGGAATTGTATACATTTCCTAGGATTAGTATACAATTCCTAGAATTCATACATTTCCTGTAACATATATATATTCAAAATGTACAAGTAAAGCCCTTTCAAATGATACCAAACACGGCATATTTATCTTAACTTAATTTTTTTACTCTGTATGTTATGTTCGCTAGAGGGCGCCACATTAGATTGTGTGAAACCCCATATAGCCTATAACCAGCGGACAATTAAGACGCTTCTAATGATATGTCATTTGTCAAACTCTGATAAGTAGTTTAGAAGTTACGAGGGAACAGATGAACATACATACATACATACATACATACATAGCCTGTCAAAATCATAACCCTCCTTTGGCTTTGCCGTAGTCGGGTAAATATTACCAAAAAATAACATATTGAAGTGTTATTTTATTTAAAAATTCACTTTATTTTCAACCGACTTCAAAAAAGGAGGAGGTTCTCAATTCGACCCGTATGTTTTTATTTTCTATGTTTGTTACGCGATAACTCCGCCAATTATGAACCGATTTGAACAAATCTTTTTTCGGCGTATAAGTAATACCTCAAGGGTGGTCCCATTTAAATTTAATAATAAAAAAAACAACCCCCAAGGGTGGAAAATTGGGGATGAACTTTTTTATACGCAATATCTCCGCCGATTATAAATCAATTTCAACGATTATTATTTTGTTGAATAGGTATTATCAAAAGGGTGGTTTCATGCGAATTTGAAGAAAATATGTCACCCCCAAGGGTGGAAAATTGGGGATGAACTTTTTTATACGCAATATTTTTAATTTTTAGTTTTTTTTTGTGTTCACGCATTTGAAGTCGGTTTTATTTTTTTAAAAAGTTATTATCTACACTAATATTATAAAGAGGAAAACTTTGTTTGTTTGGTTGTAATTATTCATTTGTTTGGCTCAAAAACTACTGGACCGTTTTTAAAAATTATTTCACCATTCGAAAGCTACATTATCCACGAGTAACATAGGCTACATTTTATTTTGGAAAAAATAATAGGGTTCCGTAAAACATTTGGGTTTTTCGGAGTCCACGCGGGCGAAGCCGCGCGGGCGGAAAGCTAGTACAACATAAAATAAGACTGTTAATTTGTTTGAATTGGTAAGTGAGTGTGTAAATATACCTACCGTACTGCTTTGATATGTAACTTTGGTTGCAAGCCTACTATGGATGACAGTAGATAAAAGTGTGTGTGATGCGTCAAAGAGGCGTAACTATATGTCTTAAGTTTAATCTCGGAACGAATATTTTTATAGTTTACATAAATTATGTTTATTCTATTAGGTTTTGAAAAAATAAGAAAAGTAGTGCATATTGTATGACGCCATCCACAAGGTGCGTCTTGGAATTCTCCTACTCTAATACGGCCACTTGAAAAATTACTGCACGTTATTAGGTTTGAAGCGAACGAAAAAATTCACTTACCTTCAACCCCTATTACTGCCGAGAAAAAAGAAAAATGCACCGAAACTAGGGTGACCAAGATTCATTCCTTTAAAATGGTACCGTGGACAGTGATTTAAAATGTACTATGGATGATTACGTGTCACTTTAAATCCAATACCTGATGTAATCATAGGATTGTCGGCCGTTTGGTGTAGTGGTTCAGAACGTGCTACTATGCCAAGAGGTCCCGGGTTCGATTCCCGGCCGGGCAGAAATTGAAATGATGAATTTTAATTTCTGTGACGGGTCTGGGTGTTACTATATATAATATGTATGTATTTAAAAAAAAAAAAAAAGTATATAAGTAGTATATCCGTTAAGCTAGCACCCATAACACAAGCATTAAGTTGCTTACTTTGGGGCTAGCTGGCGATGTGTGAAATTGTCTAAAGATTTATTATTATTATTATTATTGATGATTCTTAACATTGTCTCAATAAATCATTTCAATTCCCGATATAAAAAAGTTGCCAAATGTTAGGCCAAAGCTAGTTCAATAAATTAATGCCGTGTAAATTATGTTACGCTATTCCAAAACCAAATGAATCTTTAAAGGTAATTAAATCACCTACATCAAGGTGGACCGACGACATCGTAAAGGTAGCAGGGAAGCGCTGGACGCAGGCAGCTACCAATCGATCAACGTGGAAAGCATTGGGTAGGCCTGTTCACCAGTGGACGTCCATAGGAATGATGATGATGATGATGAAATCACCTACATAATAATTATTATCACAGAGCATATTTCTACTTATAAATTAAATTATTAAATTGTCCAGTGTCTTTTGGCATTATTTCTCGTGGCCACCCCAACACAAGTCAGCGAACCGAGAAAAATGTACTCGGACGTCGAAAAGCGAGGGGCGGTGTTAATGTGATCGCGCTTTTTAAAACTGTAAGTACCCGCAATTTGTCCGAATTAGGGAAATGAAGGGACTTTGTTACCAGCTAAGTTAAAGAATCGCCTTTGTTATTGTTGCGCAGGGTTAGATTCAAAGAAATTAAATTCTGGGGTACTTTTGAAAAGTACTTGTGTACGTTTAAAAAGTAATTATTCATCTTCACATTAAAGGAAAAACATATTCTCGACAATCATATGTTTTTACCATTTACTCATGAATGTAACCCAACGTTTCGGATTAAATCTAATTTACCTTCTGTTGTGTTCATGATTAAATCTAAGTTAGGTACCTAGTTTTTAAACTTGGCGATTAATAAACTAAAATTTATTTATTTACTGCGACCATTTGGTGAATATTAATGAAATTCATCAAAATAAAGTTTAATTTGTACAAAATGAACCACACTAGGTACATTTATGAATTTATAAAGAGCAGCATTAAGAGTAGATGTAACTCTATTATTTTTACAGAAAAATATACGACAAAATTCCACAAAGTTTTCCTAGCCAGTTTACACAATATCTACCCCAATATCCACCGCGAAAATTCCCAATACATCTTCGTCTTAACCCTGCGTACGCCATAGTCTACGCAGGGGTCGCTCGTGCCCCGAATCCAAATGAGTACGAAACTCATATCCGGATTTCGGCATTATTTTTAGTCGCTATATCGTTTTAATATCGTGTTTATAGCGACACTGTTTATGAGATCTCAGGATGCATACAGAATAGGGATTGCATTGAGATTCGTGGGTTGTCGTATTTGGAAGTTTAGGAATGACGCTAAATAGTTTGTCTCAATGAACAATGCCACGTTTTAAGTTAGGGATCTATCTTATTGTTACTTTTTGGTCATATAGTCGAGAGATTTATCTAAAGTTACAAAATAAGAAGTTTATTCCACAACTAATAATAAGCCAAACGTTAGCTTAGTATGTTTTTGGAGATAAATCATTTTAATTGTTTGTAGTACAGGTTTAAACAGATTTACTAGGCTCCAAGATAAAAAAAAATACCTTTAATCTGGTATAGGTAAACTTATCTTTTGAAAACTCCTCTGGCTATTGCAATATAAAAAGGTCGTCCCATTTGGAATCTCTTGTTATTGTTTACAAAGTCCCAACAAACGGGGCAAACTTCGCAGGAAGGGTTAGATCATATCGGCCGTTTAAATCTTACCCTCGCTTTAGGGTTGTTTTATTAATTTATTTACTCGCATATCTCGGAATTATACAAATTTAGCCATAATTGGGCCCATATGCAAAGTTTAATGTTTCGCTCAGATTTTATCTATGTTTAATACATTTCCTTGGCAAGGGTTGTTTCTGTGCTCGGATAGACCTGTAAAGGGTTAACTAAGTTGGTAACTACTTACTTATTTTCACAAACGTATTTTTCTTCCTCTTCTATCGTTTATATCAAACGTCTATGACTTATAAAGTTTTATACAAGGATTTTGATTCAGTTGTTACGCCGCACAGGGTGACATACGAACCAATCGCAGAGCTCTATTCAACGCTGTGCATTCGATTTTCTGCTTCACTTAAGCAAGCATCGTTTGTGAATACGTACGGTAAACTACACCATAATAGAGTTTTGATACTTATGTAGAGCTTTTCCTGAGAAGATGACGAAAACTAAGAATGTCTATAAGAGCTAAGAGTTTAGTGGAAAAACAATTGGCCTAACCTTCACTTGATCGCTTGTGGTGGACGATAGTATTTTTTTAAGATTCTCTAATGAGCTTTAAGCTCTTCTTCTAACTTAAAATGTTTTAAACTTATTAAATACCTGAGTAATGCAAGTGAATCAGACATTAGTCAGTTTTCAGGCACTAAAAATACAATCATTTTAGGAAATTGGTCCAGAATCCTGTGTCAACATGTCTCTCATAGCGTCCATCAATCTACTTCCATCTACAAAACAAAGGCGCCATCAACTGGCAACTCTGCGCTGCGGGGCAATTAGAATTAGAATATCTTAATTCATATCGAAGTATCTGGGTTGCCATCTTAATGCGTGTATGCTTCCCTAATTCCGGGGTAAAGATAACCCTCGTGTGTTGTTGGACATGTTTATTTGTACTTAAGTGAATGTAACAGCGAATTTATGTTTATACGCCATGGCTGCTTGTTTAGCAGGAAAATCTCTGAGTATTTTAGAGCTAAGGACGAGGGAATATCAAGTTTACCACTGTGTCTTTTGTAGTTGTAATAATTAGTCTGATTTTATAGCAAAAATATGGATAGATTGATGAGCTAGAGACGTGCACGAAGCCAAATTTTAGAGCCAGATACGTAATTTACTGTGCTGGTTAAATTATACTTTGAAATAAAAGCACTAATCATTGTACGTCAAATAAAAAATATTTCGCCAGAATAACATCAGTGTGTCCAGTGTGTATTTTTAATAGTAGGTAAATACCTCAGGGCGATAAAGCTCGTCCACATCGCACGGTTGGTAGCGGCCTGCATTCAGCGCCTTCCTGCTACCTTTATCAGGTCGTCGGTCCACCTTGTGGGTGGACCAACCGTGCGATGTGGAAGTCATTGGGGGAGGCCTATGTTCAGCAGTGGACGTCCTCTGGCTGAAATGATGATGATGATGAAAGCTCGTCCAATATAGCTTGCCCTACCATGACTTCGTAGTAACATTACTGGCGTTGAAGAAACACTGAAGTCATTTTAATAAGTAGGTACAATAGAATTGCTGTTGTTTCCATTTCAATGAAGTTATTTTTAAGACAATATGCCATTGTTTCGAAAATAGTTTGGTTGGATCGCGGCTGGGTAGAGTTTCCCTATAAACGGGCGGGGTACCAACCAATGTGTCGTAGACGAAGAAAGAAACTTAGTTATAAAGAAATACTATTTAGAGTATTAATGAAGTTATTTTTACCACAGAACTTCCATTGTTTCCAATCCCAAAATTCTAATTTTTCATTGTTTCGAAAACAGCTCGGTTTGACCTTGGCAAGCTAGTCTCCCTACAAAAGGTCATCGCACGTACGAATGTGGGGCGGTCGATGCTGATTAAAAATAGCTATCAAATGTTTTTTATGCAGAACAAAGCAGGCATATTACTGCAATCACACCGGATGTTAAATGAGATGGTACATACCTGCCCTGTAAGTGTGATGACTATTAAGATGACGTCTGAAGGCGGAAGAAACTCGGTCACCTTTGTCAGTCTCTTATTTGTTACTAGAAATACTATTTTCAGTGAGTAAGTACCTATCGAGCAACTGCCTCCTGCGTGCAGTTAAATGAATGCTGCTGACAACGCCACTCTTGTTAGGGTGTAGGTGTGTGTAGGTTTGTTGTCGACACGATAAGAAGAAGAAGTACCTAAGTTTAATGAAGTTAGTTTTGCCAATGTTTCGAAAACAGTTTGACCTCGGCTACAGTCTCCCTACAAAGGGGCAGGTCATCGCACGTACGAATGTGGGGCGGTCGATGCTGATTAAAATTCACCATCGAACGCTGTCGCGGGGCGACGATTAGTGTGGTGACGTCTTGGGGCGGCTGGAGCTAGTGTCTAGATAATTTGTACTATTCTGTCTTATCCTATTATTAAACAAACATTAATAAGCACTATTATTTACAAAAATAGCACTTATTTGTGGTATTAGAAATACTTTTTAATTAGTGCCAAAACATTATCATAAATACTCAACTGAAACTCAGAGCTTTTGTTTCTCCGCGGGGAAAAGTTTCTGTTCGGTGTAGTTGGTGAACAAGCCTTATTGTTCTAAGTCCACTTGATTAGCTACCACCATCTTACCTAAATCTGTTGCCCCATAACAACAATCTTAAAAGCATGTGTTTTGGCAGTTAGAAGTTAGCTAGCCAGTTACTTTATATTTGAGGATTCCGGATAAAGCTCGCTGCCACCTTCGGCCTGATCATCAGTTTTCATCAGATGCAGGCCAAGATCTTCTTTGTGGAGACATAAAACCTATTCCTGTGTAAGTACCTTCTTAAGATTTGAACTATGTAACTCAAGAAACACGTCTGAAAATCATTTCATTTCACATCATCATCATCTAAAATAAAGCTCAAAACTAGGTTCAAACTGAAACCAAGATTCAAATTCTGTGATAAATGCAATTTAAATTGTACCCGTGTACTTTTTCTTGAGTTAGGTAACCTAGTTAAGTAGGTACCTATGTGCCGTTTCGCAGATTTAAATGCATCTTTCAGTTACCTATGAACACAAAGATTTTCTTTTAACTGAACTAACTACCTGAGTTCAATTTATCTTCATTTATTGGACACACACGATTCCCATCTCCAACTCAGACATAGTTAACAAGAACTTTTTACATAAGACCAGCTCTACAATCGATGGTTTTCTCGACTCGATTAGAAATAACTGTATCGATTAGTCAATGTAGAGTTCTTCGACCCCATTTTGTAGAGATGGCTGTCAATGTCATGATCGTGGAGACAGGTTCAAGCACCTGTCGCTATGGGCACGAGAAAAAAATTGAAAATCACGAATTATCCAATAGAAGGCAGTTTTCTGGTTACTTGTGTTGGTGGATAAGCATGGTGATGGGCAGAGCGATTTGTAGCGGAATTAGTCAATCTTATTTTATTTTAGACAATCCATATAAAACATCCATATAAAAGTAAGTTGGTAGGTCCAAAATTAAGATTCTTCTTCATCACTACACTCTTGACAGTCTTGTCGTGGTGGTCTCACCCGGTTTCGGTTAGAAGTTTCACAATCTGTCGCCATACCTCCTGTTACAGATTAAGATTAAGAACGGCTAATTCAAGTTTGAATTTAACTAAGTACAATAATGGACCGTCATTCAATAAATTAGATTAATCTTTCTAATTACGTTCAGTTAATTATATTATAGAAACACAGATTTTTACTATGGTATATATATATGGTGTATACCTGACTCTATGGTTTTAGAGTCAGGTAAAAACCTCCAAGAACAAAAAAACACTACGGTTCCTGATTACAGCCACTTTAAGAAAGAAAGAAAGAAATATTTATTTGATTTAAAAGAAGCGATTAATGACTCTTGTTCCCGCTCTCGCTTCCTCTTATTACTAAGCGACCGCCCCGCGTACCTCCGCGTCCGCGCGTCAAAACGCCACCGCGTGACCGTGTCCACCAAACCGATCTCTTTATTGATTATAACCAGAGAGCTTTGGATGCTCTTTACCGTAATACTCCACAAAAATAACAAATACTTCCCCAAAAACTAAATTAAAACTTAAACTGACGTTGTAGAGTCCAAAATTGGACCGCAAAAAGTGGGAAAGAAAGAAATAAAGTGATAAAACAAGTGCGCAAAAAGACAAGCGCGTCTAATTCTATTTTCAGTCTTAGGCTTTGGTAGAATTTGTTTTTTTTAAGGGTTTGCGGAGGGCAAGTTAGGCAGGCAAGAGAGAGTAGTACAGTTATTTGTGCCTAATAAATGGACAAAATAACAACACTATGTAGATATGTACCTATAGTCTATGAAATCGTACATGCTTACTTAATATAGATTCGAGCTTTATGACTTCAGTGGGTCGGATTCGAGCTTTGAAAATTATAGATTCCTGAAAACTTTTGTCTTCATCTAAGAGCTGAAACGTAGATTTTTTTACTTCACTAATAATATTTAAGGTACCTTTTTTTTCCTACCTGCCTCAACAGCTACTTCACTCAAAAGAGGACAAAATTATGTAACAGATGAATGAGTGGAAAGCTATAACAAACTTAATCAATTGTAGAATTTCCTGAATGCTGCTGCAATTGCTGTTTCTGTAAGCTTTAAAGGTATCATGATTTTATTTTTAATTGAAAACCCTGTATTGACCCAATGCATTTCAAAATCAATAACGTGATTACTTCAATTTCAGTTCAAAGTCCTCACCAAACAAAGGCTCAAAGCCTATCGTCAAACGGGTCGGCCATAACAACCGGATCCGTGCAGTATTAGCAATGGCGGCCGGAAGTGGCGGCGGCTTCCGGTGCGGCCTAACTGGACATCGCCAGTTTAGCTAATGCGATCATTGGCTATCTATTATTTGCTATGGTTGTTATGGTGTTGGTGATAGGGTGACAATAGATGTGGTTTGTGTAGGGTCGAATTGGTGCTCTATCTTGAAAACAGGCTGAAACGGTTTGAGTCAGCTGGCCAAGCCATTACCCAGGCGCGCATATTTAGTCCTGGGACGTCAAATTTTTTGTCAATAACTCTAAAGACTAATTTGTTGATTGGTATTGCAAATAAAATGTGATTTTGGAGAGCTTAATTTAGTTCACAAAAATGTGATTTTAAAGTGTACCAAAAATCGAGTTTTGAGAGTTATTTTAACTTACAACGAGTAAGCTCTTGGCCTGCGTCTCTCTCACCTGATGGAAAGTAATGATCAGGCCGAAGGTGAAACCGAGCTTCACTCGGATTCCTCAACCACAGAGGAACAGCATCTTACCTCCAACTGTGTGAATACAACAGGGTAAATACAAGGTTAACTACAGTTTCCAAAACAAAAGTCGGCTGGTTCAATCTTCTATTACAGGCCCGAACGCAAGACATACTAACACCCGAAATTATTGAGTATTAAAATTCAGACTTTGTTTGATGAATCTTTAATATAGGGACCATTCGTTTAAATACATACTTTCCAAAACAATTCATTGCATTCGATTGAGATACTTTTAGAGACTGCAAAAAACTGCCCCATAGATTTTGTAAAGCAATTGAATCCTGTGACGTAGGTACTTACTTATTGTTGGTCAAGTGGTTGAATTTATTGATTTTAAGCCACGAAATTATTGATTTTAGAGATAATTTAAAACTTATGGAGGTTTTTAGCTGAAATGTAGAGATCGTGAAGTTTTTATACAACTAGAGTATTTCCAAAACAAAAGTCAGCTGGTCGGTCCGCCATTGCCTTCCAGGCCCGCACGCAGGGCCGCATACTAACGCGCGAACTTGAACCCCATCGATCGCAGCTCGATCGATAAAGGACGAGATTTTACATTACAGTTTATTAAAATCTAGCTTTTGCCCGCGGCTTCACCCGCGTGAAATTCAGTTTGTCACATATCGTCATAAATTATAGATAGCCTATGTGTTATTCTGGGTTATAAACAATAATACTGCAAAGTTTCATCAAAATTCGTTCAGTAGTTTTTGCGTGAAAGAGTAACAAACATCCAGACATCCAAACTTTTGCATTTACATATAATATTAGTAGGATTTAGTATTACAGGGTTAAAATGCAGAGTTTGTTTGCATTATAATTTAGATGAAGCTTTGAAGATGGGTACTCCTATTCGTATATTAGAGTCTACAGTTCCAAAACAAAAGTCAGCTGGTCGGTCCGCCATTACCAGGCCCGCACGCAGGGCCGCATACTAACGCGCGAACTTGAACCCCATCGATCGCAGCTCGATACTACGGACGTGGATTTGAACAGGAATGCCTTGGACGCATGTTTCTTACTAATTTCAGGAATAGAGGTTTCTTAAATTTTAGGGATAAGGAAGCTTTTTTCAATAACTTTTTAGTGTTTTTACACTCTCTCGGACGTGAATCGAAAAGAGAGTGTAAAAACACTTTGGATGCATTTTTCTTTCTTGCTAATTTCAGGGAGAAAGCAGTTTTATTATTTTTTTCAGGACTTGTACACAAGCTTATCTTTTTATAATCTTGTAAAATGGATGCTGGCTGATAGTCTTTACGAGCTTTAACTAACTTTAAGAATGAAGTCGCTCGAGATGAATGATGATAATTCAATTTATACTTATATTAACAGGACGTTAATAGTGTTCTTCTTGTGAATCTTATGTTTTTTCTTGTCTAAGTAATAAATGTAAATGTCTGAGATAATCCACTTTTTCCTCCATTTGAATTTCATGCTTGAATGAGGGCAGCATTGAAACAAATTATATCAACACTTTTGCTTTCAAAGCAGATTCTTATAAGAATTTTAATCGATAAAAAATTACGATCTGCTGTGGCTTTTTAATTTCCTATACTTTCAACGTTTTTATATCTTTTGGTAGATCATGTTTTTTTATTGTAAATTAAGATATTATTTTGAAATGATTACAGTTTTCTTTGTGCTTACTTTGTTTAATAGCTAGCCTTCTAAATGCCACATTTATAGGCTTACTATTAAACAAATTTATATTGCTCGTTGCAACTTTGCAGCTGTTTTGCTGTAATTTGTAGCGAAAACGGCAGACAGCTTGTCAATCAATAGACTGGCCCCGCCCCTGACGTACGTTCATTCACCGGCGCATCCGCTTTAATATTCCACGCCGGGCTAAACACGCAATGTTAACCCATTAACGGTCCCTGAAGTAATAATTAAAAACCATTACGCGAATCGGGAACGAAACCGCAACACGCCGCATCTTCGCAACTGGCGCGCATCCAACCTACAACTCACTTATTATATTCTATGAGCGCCAGCTATAAACGTATTCCTGAACATATCACGTAGACGACTACTACCAATTTCAACCAATCAGAGAGCGACAATTCAACTTAATAGGCCAGGCCACGCCCAATCACGTAACCGCCTATTACGGGCCGTGTAACGACGCAGGCTTTTAACTTCGCGATGACGTCCGAGCGTGTCGCCTCTCGCTCGGGCGTAGAGCGGCGTCCTCGTCTAATTTCCCGAGCGGCGCGTATGCGGGGTGCCTAGGCTCGAGTGTGATAGAGTCGCGTTTGGCGCGCGTGCCTTATTTCAGTTGCACGTCCGAGGTCGAAGGAGGGGGACGCGTGCAACTGTTTTCGATAATCGTCCGCGCGTTCCGTACGTGAAAAGCGGACAGTATCCCGAGAGTCACGTCCGCGTAAAAACGGATATATGCCCAGAATATTTATTAAGTGGGTGGCTGTGCGTGACTTTTCCCCTGTGAATAGCTAGCCCGTAAATGATCGCCCACGAAAATAGAACGGGCGTTTGTTTGATAACTGAAAACGTCTTCGGCTGAAACGTTAAGCGGCTTCGCGGAACTTGGGAGTTATCAGTGCCGCCCCGAACTGTTGTTACTGTGGACTTTGTGACTGTATATCGCCAGTGTGGAGGCATTGACTGTGACAGTGACTGCGAACTGATGAGAGCGGGCAAAAGGTTAAGAATTTTCCGAAAATGACGTGCGGCCTGGTGGTTTTGGACTAGTAGTTGAGTGTTGTGAGAATGTTGCCGTATCAGGCGGTAGCTATGGACTACGCAGTGGCCTCGGCTGGTTTCCACCACCACCAGAGGCCGGGCGGGCTGCCCGGCGTGATGGGCCTGCCGGGCCCGGGCGCGGGCCTGAGTCCGGGCCTGAACCCGGCCTTCACCCATTCCTGGTTCGTACAGACAAGCCCGGATATCTGTCGGCAGCAACAAGCATCCAACCAATCGCATCTCGAACCTGGGCACGTTTCATTTTTTCTTTATATTTTTTATTTAAGTTCTTAGTTTTTCGATTGTTTGACAACGTCACCACTAACCGTTACTTAGCACTTTGACTCTACTTCCAATACATTTTTTGATAAAAATAAAAGATATTAAAAAAAATAAGTTGTCACGTTGTTGAACAATCTTAAAATCTTTATTGCGTTAAATTATTTTGCATTTGTTTTATTTGTGTGCTTTTTATGAAATTGCTTCTAGTTAACCAATTTTGAATTGTTTAGGTACTTGAGTACCTACTTTAATAGTATTGTTGTGTCAATGTTGTATTTAGGTATCTACTTTTTACTATGTAAAAACAGAAATAAGAAAATTATGTGACGTAATATGCGCCAAAAGGAAACTAAACAAACAAAAACTATCTTCAGTTCAATGAAAAGTGTGGATATATGAATTTACTCGTGTCTAAGATACAATGCCGACTCCGAGCCCCATAAAAAGTTTTGTTCAGGAAGTAATAACATTTAACGACCCAAGTACGAGCATTATTTTGATGATCTTGATTGTCAACGAAACCATTATCATTGTTGTTTCCTCAAGTAACAACGTCTTTCCATAATATCAAGGTATTTTCCAACGGAATCTCCAAAAGCAAGTTATTTTTCTCTTTTATCCACAACGAGGAAGCTCTTGGGCTGTATCTCACCTGATGGTAAGTGATGATCAGGCCGAAGGTGGAAGCAAGCTTCACCTGAAATCCTCACCCACAGAGGAACTGGCTATCTTACCTCTAACTGCCGGAACACAAAAATGCTGTTATGGCGATGTTTTGGCTCAAAATATTTTTGTTAAACACCTATTTTAATATTGTTTAACAAAACATGTACGATTTTTTGTAATGTTAAAACGCTATTATCTCAAACAAGCATGGAGAACAAGTTATGAACAGAAATAAAGATTTTATCGGGTCATGGCGGCGAACTAGCCTCGGCGTACGGTTTTGTGTTACGAAAATGAAAAATTGTGTACACTTAAACTTTAAGTTTTGAAAGACTTAAAATAAATTATTAAGGTAAAAAACCTTCTTCTGTTCTTGTTCTATCAGTAACAACTAAATGAGTTTGATTTGATTTACCTAATCACTACTGCTGAAGAGCATGACTTCATGCATAGGTCAATTGAACCACCAACTATCTTATTAATAACCTAGTATGATATAGAAATAACCTACTTAGTATGAAATAGATAGTCAGGACCACGTTACTCGCACTGCTTATTTCTTAGTAGGTACTGAATATCATGGATGGATATTTTTTTACCTAAGTACCTAATTACTAAGAAAATATCAAAATATTACCTTATATACCTATAACAACTATTATTGGTAAAACCACTGCAAATGACTTTGATTTAGGTGTCTATATAAATAACTGCATGACCATAACTGTTAACGATCAAAAGTGGCCGCAACGTCTTTTAAATTTTCCTCAAAATTCTTAACCAACAATACAATGTAATATATTTTTAGGTACATTAAATATCGCCATATTATGAGACAAAACGTTAAAAAAGGCCGAGATCAAATCTCGGTTCACTTCACATTTAAATGAGTCGGTATTGCCGTGTATATCTACATCAGGTTCGCCTTCGTAATTTGACATTTTCCCAGAAACAAGATTGCTTTAATGAAATTTAAACAATGACGTTGATATTTTTTAAATAATTGAGACATACCTTGAGTCAGGTTAAAGTTTAATTTAGTCCCCGCCGAGTACAGGCTTTTCCTGGGTCGATAGTTTGGTAATGAAGAATTTTTCTTCATTCTTCAGTGGGCTGAGTGTGTGTTTACATCAAACGAAAAAGAATGTATGAAAATTTTAATTTTTGAAAGTTTCCCGCTAGAGGCGCTTTACAATCCGTCATACATTTAATGTCACTAGTGAGCGCGTATGAAAAAAACTCACACTCAGCCCTCTGATACCAAATTAATGTGTGTACCTACTTTCATAGTGCGGGGACTCAGAGAAGTTATTTTTCAGTTAGGTCACGTGATATATTCTACATGGAAAGAAGATGCCATAAAACTTTTCATATTATGACAAGGTACCAGTGCCCTGCCTGCACATCAAACTATACTTTTTGTTGCAATTTGCCATAGCATTTAGGTTGATGTAATATTTTTAACCACTGAAACGTTTTTCCTAAAAGCGCCTACTTACAAATAAGTATCTAAACTTTAAATATTACCTCTATGGGAAATAAACATTTAACACAACGTTGAAGTATCTACCTACCTCCTTGTAGACGTATTTCCCTAATACGCTTTTAAAAATACTATTTCATAAAATTTGAGGAAAAAATTGTATTATGGTCTAATATGTCTATAATGTATGTAATTGCCTGTATTTGTGTGATATCTATTGTAACAATAAATGTATCTTTCTTTCTTTCTTTAAGGCGTATTTCTTCAAAAACACGTGGACTCTGCACATTTTTGATAACTATTCTTAAAGATAACGTCCAAGACCATTAGACCCAAGTCCGGTTTCATTGACCAGTATTTCGACACTATGTTACGTTATAGTGCAATAAACATGAATGTCTGCTGCCTTGAATGGACTTTGAGATTCAATAACAGCAAGGCACTTAGCGTTTGGGAACAAGGAGTGCTAGAATATAAAGATCTGGATCTGGACCATCAGATCTTATTGTTTTTGGGTCTTAAGACAAAGAAACGGATTACTAATGTTTGGCCAAAAAACGTTTCCCAAATTATCACATCGCAAACAACGTTTCGCAAATTTTCATTTGGCAAATTCTCATTTGGCAAAGCAACTTATTGCAAACTTTTAATTCGCAAATGTTGTTTTTGGCATATTATTGTTTAGCAAATTATTGTTTGGCAAAGTATGGTTTGCCAAATGTTTCATTAGGCAAAAATATTTCACGATAAACTATTTACAAAATAATTTGATTGGTGCATAGAATGGATACAAATTAGCTTGTGGTTATTATTTTGTTTAGTGGGTAGTTAATATAAAATTTGTTCTACATTAATTTCCTTATTTCATTCTTTTTATCGAAATTTCCAAACGATTAATTAACAATAGAGGTGATTCTAGCGCTCGGCGGCCGCTGCCGCGGCACGCTTCGCTCGCCTTCGCGCATTAAGGGTCACTGTTCTAACCTAACCTAACCTACTTTTTTCTGTAATACCTACTT
This sequence comes from Ostrinia furnacalis, assembly GCF_004193835.3. NCBI lineage: Eukaryota > Metazoa > Arthropoda > Insecta > Lepidoptera > Crambidae > Ostrinia > Ostrinia furnacalis. The sequence goes on along the minus strand of NW_021131365.1, from coordinate 338,175 downwards.
TTTGCAACCATACTATTTCCTGCAATGTTTTACATAAAATTCTTGTGAAAACCATGATCATNCGGTGGAAAGTATGTGAAGTGTCAATTTGACCAAACAAATTATTTGGGATATAATATTTGGCAACATAAAACATTTGCTAAATAAACATTTGCCAAGTAAAATTTGGCCAAATGATAATTTGACCAAATGAATTAGTTGCGAAAAGTACAGTTGCTAAAAGTTCATTTGGGAAATGAAACTTTGGCGATAAGTTGTTTGCGAAGTGAAATTTGGCGAAAAGTAATTTGGCCAAACGGAAGGATACCCAAAGAAACAAATAAAAAAGGTAAAAAATAAGGTGGGATCTATATTCACACTGTCTTAGTAAATGATATTATTTTTTTTAAACCGTTTAAATTGTCGCACAGTGACTGCCGAATAGATTCCTACATTATTTTTGTATTATTTGTTTTTTATTTTCAAACTGATCAGGTGAACTGACGTTACTAACACCCAAATAAAATAATCCGTATTCAGTAAATTCAATAAGAAAAAATTCACACACGCGAATGTATTTTTAAGTGAAGAAATGTCACGTTAAGCTGATCCTGTATGTCCAACTTTACTACACACAAATAATGATCACGCTATACTTAACCACCTTTTAATTTTCTACTTCAAACTCCATAGTGTTAAAGAGCCTCTTAGATTTCAACACCTCTTAAGAACACAAAAGGCATTTCCATAAGCATTTTTTCTCGAATTTTTTGAAGAAAACAAAAACTTTTTGACTCAATCACAAGACAGAACCCTTTCACACTCTATCAAAATTCTAAGCGGCCAAAAAACGGATGAATTTAAAAACAAAAAACACATCCTTGGTTTGAAATATTTTGATTGGAAAATAAAGAGCGTTACTAAATAGCATAACATGTGTATTCAACCCTTTATCTGAGCTAAAAAAAATGTTTTAGTCATATGTAAAAATACAGGATCAGGCATCTGAACTTTCATATTGTATTCATAATATTGTAATGAAACGTTTTGAATTATTTTTATTTTAATATCAAAAATAGAAGAATTGTTCATATTAAATTACCTAATTGTGACCAATGAAAAAAACCCAGCTTCGAGCCACTGTAGGACTGTTGACAATTGGCCAAGTTTTGGTCAAAAAAATACCAACTCAAAAAAAGTATAAAAAGCCAGCGTCCAAACTAGAAAGTAACAACAAATCTATCACATAATTAGGATCACGGCCATTACGAAGCCATAACGTTAATCGAAAAAAACTTACCCGCACAATAATACTCCATTAAACAGTAACAAAATCCCCAATATTTACAACAAATAAAAGTCATTTACAAGAATAAAAGTCGAATTCAATCGATGCACCTGAGCCGAGAAAAAACCGTTCCCTAACCACAAGCATGAAAAAACTTAATAATTGGCCAAGCGCGACCGCGGTTCGATGCAGTGGGTTCCAAACACTGAAGTAAACATCGTTATTAGTACAACATTTTATGAAAACTCTTTTCATTGTAACTTAATATATAAAACCTAAGCTTAAAACAAATCGTCCAATGAAGGCTTAAGACTCAGTGATACTTCTTGAAATAAAATTAAAAAAAAAAAACAATTATTGACTTTTCTTTAGGTGCCTCCTACCAAAAAATATTATTGTGAAGATGGGATTTTTTTAACAATTATTCTGATTAAACAATCTGAATAAGTAAAATATATTTTATTTCATTTCAGAATTTAAAATTACTTAAAATTATTCTTGTCACGCGCCTTGCAGACTAGTAAGAGTAAGAGAAAGTCATAAAAACAAAAAACATTTTTTGACCATTTATTCGCGGAACCTTAAAACTATCCCGAGCGGGCTTTCTGAGACAAACCGCAATTAGAGGTCCGGTGCGGGACCCCGAATAACATGTTACTCTGACTGTTACTGTAACGAGTTTTACTCGCTAATTTTATTAAGGTTTTCAAAACTTGGACCGTTGTTTCCTTTTTTTGCCATAAGTCAAAGCTAACTAATACAATTCATGAGTTTTGAAGGACTTAAAGATGCTCTAAAGTTTCTTTTAATGCATTTTAGTTTACAAGATCTTACTAAAAACATAGTTTTGATCGAGGAACATTATGAAATGAAATAATAGCAAATGAAAAATAGCAATTTTTTAGCATTCTTTTATTTTTCGCTTTACTCTAACCCTGGCTAGTGTCTCTATTGCGTCTAATTCATGATAAGTGCTTATTTTCACAACATAAAATTAATTTTATATTACTTTCAGTATTGGTAGGCAATGGGCATGGTGTAGTTTTTTTTTAAATAATTTACACTATCGTCATAGTAAAAAATGCAATATCAATATCCGGGTCAAAATTAACTAATAACCTATGAAGAGACCGTCTTCTGAGTCACCATTCAGGTTCAAAACAAACTAGTGTCATAGAAATTCCAACCTAATGCAGCTGTTGCAATAATGATAATATTATAATTAACAAAAGCAATTTCGATGGTAGCAGAAGCAGTGGACGGCCCTTTGAATAGAGTATGGATCTATTACGATTTATCTTGTTATTTTGTTATCGAAATATTACAGGGTGTCCTATCAAATATTGACTATGATGAATGATTGGTTCAACATTTGACTGATTGATTGGTCAGTATGTAGAGTTTTTTAATAAATTGGAGTTTGGAGTAGGCTTTGCTTTGACTGACATTGTTCAACACCCGTATATTCATCATTCTCACAGTGAGCGTGGACCGTGGACACACAGGGTCCACGGTATTGATGGACAATACTTGAGTAAGTGCGAACTAATCACAGAGCTCTATTCAACGCTGTACGTTTAACTTCGCATAGCGTTGCTGCTTCACTTTAACAAGTATTCCTTTGTGAATACGGGTGTTAGTAGGTAAGTATAGCTTGTTGTTTAGTTGCCGTGGTGAAAGCGAGTAACTACCTACTCACTATTCCGTTGTTACCTTACCTAAGAGTCTTAAATACGAAACTGTGAGTAAGCCTAGCAAATGCAAAGCCTGTCACGGTTTTAGCCGAAACTAACACTAACCGATTTGAAGAAATTTTAGGTACTCTACCTAAAGTTTTGACATAATTCTTAAATTAGTACCGAAATGTTTGGCACTCTATAAAAGCTATCTTTCCAACCAAGCTTTCGTTGAAGATATCATTGAGACTATTAATTTAATCTTTAACACCCTGTATCACACAGTAGCCGTCCCCAATCAGAGCGATCGCCGACTCACGGCGATTCGTCGCGCCCTCCCGCTTTTTGTGAATGTAGAGCCATCAGCCTCTATGAAAGGATACTACTGAGATACGTACTATCACGTGATTATTATCTTGTGATTATCCTGCTTCGTAAACTTTCAACTTTTGGATGGAAAGTGAGGCAATTTCAGTGAAAAAAAATGGGTATCTAGTACTTTTTTAAAGAACTTCAACAAGCGGCTTATACTCAGATACCTTAGCTAAAGAAAGTCTAGGGAAGTTATTTGCTTGCTTGTAGGGTGTTACTTGTTAATCTTGCTATCATTTCTGCAAGCTTAAAAAGCGCTACAATGCTTTTCATTTCTTCTTTTCTTTGTTATTAAAAACCCTCATCGTGACATATTTGCGGACCCTTGGCATAAAATATTGTCAACTTGCCAATCCTTTTGAGAGCAGTGTTCTCTTTAGTCTTTAAGATGTTGTTATTATGTTTGTTATTACCTAACTAATATTTAATTACGTAATAAGGTGATATATACGTAATAAACCTGTGTAATTAAAATAAATAAATAAATTTAAAAAAGTCAGCCTACTAATAAAAAGACTAAAGTACGATTTCCGAAACGAACTCTACATTGTTAATCAATCTCACCATTATAATCTATTCTTGCGTTTGTTAAAAATATTCAAAATCCGTGTCTGAAATTCAGTACTCAACTTAGGTCTTCAGGTATTTCTGAGGTGATGAAACCATTCTAATCCAAATTTGATTAAGGGCCGATTTTTCAATAGTCGGATAACTTTTAACTGAAGAATAAGTTTGTCACATTGACAGTTTCAGTATGGGCAATGTGTCAAAATGACAAGTTTATTCTTCAGTTAAAAGTTATCCGACTATTGAAAAATTAGCCCTTAAAACCATTTTTTTCTTATTAGGAAGTGAAGGTTTTAAAATTTCTTTTTGAAAGAATCGATCAACAAAGGGCAGTTGTTAACCTTGAACGCAATTCCTCGATACACAATTGCACAAAAATAAAAATAAAAAAAGATATCAGAAACACACCGTTCTGGAATCGTCTGCGGTTGGATCTTAACCTGCCGATGCAGGTGTTTTCGAAATTATATTACGATGCGTCGAAAAATTGCCACGATTTCTGCGAATTTTTTGGTGTTGTTACGGTCTGTGAGCAAAATACGTATAAATTAGAGCCAAAATACCTTTTGTACAGATGACGATAAAGCTAAACATTAAAGTTAGGTACACCTAGGATGAACTGTGGATTAAAATGACATTTACATACCAAATGACAACTTAAGCCAGAGTTCAACTAGGGTGTAACTTTTATCATCATCTTTGAAAGAAAGAAATCTTGTATAGTTCTCGAATTATGGAGCACTTACTTTAAAACAAAAATAGTGAAATGGTCCTGTCGCCTGAAACATAAGCTCTTGAAAATATGACTGCTTATGCATTACACCGTTAGCGTATAATTGAAATAAATTGATATCTAAACTCATCAGTAACCCTTGTCCATACTTGCAGGTGATGAACAAGACAATTGTCCTGATCGGTTGAACAAATGACTAATTGCTATTTATAAAAAAGAGCTCACCACACAAAACACTATGGCCTACCTACCTACTTGCCTGAACCATTTCAATCACCATTGCAAACCATTGTTCCAAGTTTCCAACTAGCATATAATTTATTAATATTCCACGCCATTATTTGCTCCAGTATCAACAAACAGTACATGGAAATTTTAAATTACTATTGTAGGCAATGACCAGTCGAGACGTATATGAGTCAGTGCAATAAATAAAGATGCGCCCACGATGCACTTATGTACAATTTTACATGTCCTTATTTAATGAGGGAACTCAATATGCATTAGCGGTTTTCCGCCATAAAATAAGTTATGATGGCAATGTTGATGATTGAATAAGGAGCCTATAAAGATTTGCTAGCTTCCTAGCGGTGTAGTTCAATTGCAGCTAGAGTTTGATTTAACTGTTTTATTAATGTATAGAGCCACTGGTGCAGGGCCTCCATTGTTATCGTAACTTAATGTTAGTTTTCACTCTTGAAACAATTTCATAAATATTCTACTTTTGCGCATACATGCATGTTTTTCGCAATTTATATTCTTCATTGTTTGTAACAGGTATTTTAAGAAGAATTCTATCAAAATACAGGGTGGAATTTTGTAATGCCACCTGGAGGGAAAGTACTCTTAATATTGTACATATAATTTTTTTCTCAAAGAAAACATTCCTTTATTTTTGAAAAGAAATAGAACTGCATTCAAAGATTTTCAAAAATTTGCTTGCCACACCCGGGAATCGAACCAACTAAAACCTGTTAAAAATGACACCCTGTATTTTTATTACATCGATCGTTAGGGTTAAGTATAAGGATGAAATCTCCCTAACAATCTTGATAAATCAAATGAAAGGAAAACCATGAAATCCTAAATTATTTTAATTATGTTACAGAAAATCGTATGGTATGATAGTGAATTTTCGAAAATTTTTGAATGCAGTTCTCTTTCTTTTCAAAAATAAAGGAATGTTTTCTTTTAGTAAAATGTTCTATCTAAAGTATTAAGAGTACTTTCCCTCCAGGTGGCATTACAAAATTCCACCCTGTATTTTTACCATATTATCTACTTAGAATAAAAATACTATCAAATAAAGTCACTATCTCCAACATGGTATTTCTGCAAAATAACGCCTTATTACAACTGTATAAAAGCCACAGTGGTTAACTCTTGTCAGTACATTAGTTTTCTGTCAAAACATTCCAATAACTCCAATAATGGGGTTCGCAGATCGATCACGGTCAGAGCCAGGATTAACCGGACAAGTGTCCCGTGAACGATACGTTACTCCCCTTTACCTCATCAACGACTTTTGTTCACCCCAGACTCTTTCGTGGTTTGGTAATAGCGCATTCTCTTTGGTTTTGAGATTCTTACACTAATATTGAAGGGTTAGGTCTTATAGTTATTCGAATTTTTATTATTAGGGACTCTTTTTGGTTTTGGTATTTTTACACGGAGCACGAGCATTGAAGGGTTATTTTTATAACATTTTATTATTACCGAAAAACGGTTCTGATATTTTATGTATTTCGAAAATAAAACCAGACAAGGCCAAAAATCCGTAGACTATAGAACACTAGTGGAGGTTTAACTTCATATCTAAATAAAATTTAACCCTTCAAAAGACCACATAATTCGCTATCTACATTTGCCTTATTATACTTTTATTATTACGAGTTGTTTAGTAATGTAGCAATTGTGGTTCTATTATCATACAAACGCCACATTGGAGAATAATATTCAAAGACAAGGAAACGATATAGTTAGGGCAATAATCTTGTACCTAAGTAAGAGGTCTTTTTGGCTTAAATCCAGCCAATTAACAAAGTGACAATCTCGTAAAATGATAGTGAAGTCACTAACGAACAGTGTGCCGAAACTACCAGTTGCCAGACAAAAATGTGGGAAGAATTCCCGCGCGCCCCGGGCGCAATCAGCCGTCCCTTCAGTCGATTATTGCAAATAACTATTATTTCCTTCTCCATTCAATTGCTGCCAATGCAGCCCCGACTTTTCTCTTTGTATTGCTAATTTCGGCAACGCTAGTTTTGTTAGAAAGAGTTCGATTTGAATTGAGAATTTTGTTTACTAAATGACTGAAGAAGAGGCCATTGTGGAGCTTAATTTTTTTTATTTTCCTTATTAGTTTGCTCTTACAAAGTGTTTAAAACGATCATACAAGGTTTTAATTATTGGCACAACTCATTGGATTTGTCTCATATTTAGAGGAAGGAATGTCACCCTGTATAAGTATTAAAAAAGGTCTTCTTTCCTTTTTCTTCAAAAAGGCAGCGTCCGAAAGGGGAAAAATAATCGCGTCCAATCTTTACGATAATGTTAATACAAACATTTGTCCGTATGACACGCGAAAGCGGTCATGTGGGGCCGCAAAATCCTCGCATCACTATTTTATTCATCAGATAGTTATCCTCGCTAAATCCCGGCTATTGCTTTCGTGAATGAAACAATTTTCCAGTTTCGCTACGATTCGGGCAGGCAATTTGCTAAGCAACGGACCACCATTAGTCATACGCGGATCGACACGTCTAGCAGATTGGTCATTTTTTGTCCGTAAATGCTGGATCAGTGCCCATTGGGGCGTGAGGTTTTGTTAAGCGATATCATCTTTTGTTTCGTTTTTCATACATCATCACTCAACCACTTATTTTTTTGACAATATTAGACGACACTGCCAGTGATAGTTTTTATTCATTTATGGTTGGTAATCAAAATTAAAAAGGGTTGGGACAAGAAAAACACAATCAAATCTTGAATCTATGAACGTGTGTATTTTCGGGCTTACACAAGTTTCAGAATCCGTAATAAGGCTCGGACCTCGTTAGGGAGCAATTTACTATACAAATAAAACTACAAATTCAATCAACACTGGACACTTTCATTGATATTCCTCGTACGTTTCGGACGAAAATTGGATATGACGTGATTATTAAAGTCCGTCTAAAGAGCGGCAATTTGGCGAGCGCACAAATCGTTCGTCCCACTGGGCCCTTGGGGCTGGACGCTTTGCGATTATTTATTTTGCCGGAATTTACTTTGAATGCACCGTGCGCATGCTGTTCGGAAACTTTGGACTTTGTAACATAACGGAAATAAATTGTTTCTATATTTTATTTTGAACAATTTTTATTGACTTTACGATTTGATATCAATCTTTGTGAACAAGATGACTATGATGAAGTGATAAGTTGATATCTGCCAACAAAAACCATCTGACTACTAACTTCACCCATAAACTTCACTAGAACTCTAGTCATCATGAGAACGTGTTCCAATACATTTTTTCTCAAGTATCGACAAGGATCTAAATGAAAGTAGTGAAAAATGGAACTACACGATTAGAACGGCGAAAACATCGTTTTTGACACTGTTGTTTGGCAGTGGCGCCCTCCTCTATGTTCATTATGATCGTTGTCGGGTGCCAGTTTGGGAACGGTGGCTATAGACGGGCCAGTTCGGAAATTCGCCGAGTCATATTAGCCTCATCTTGAGGGTGCGAACGGTAAAATGTCAGTCCCGCGAGATGGGACCCCGAATAGTATGCCGACCGATGAATTTGATACTTTTTGGAATAAAAATTAAGAAAATTGAAGTTTATGTTCATATATACATTTTTATCTAAAAGGGGCGTATCTTACTTAAATGAAGGTACTCGCGTTCCAGAATTGCTATCCTGATAAGAGTAACTTAGGGCTCATTTCAACCTCACCTTTAGTTATGAAACTTCACTATCGTATACAAGTTTGACAGGAAACTTATGATAAATCCATTTAAACTGGCAGTAAACTCAATCTAAAACAACTCACCCTCAACTATCAAGATTCACTCGCTCTACAATCTCAACTCAACACCGTTTCACCTCTTGCAATTAGACTCACCTCCTATCGCATTTAAGACTCTATGACATCACATTAAGGTGTATCTCCTTTGTATATTTCCTGGCAATTTAAACTATGAGTGGTCAACGTGACCTCTGTTTGGACACGGTGAGTGTACAGACCTCAACTTTAACATTTTTGTTGAAAAATCGTCCTTATCACAAGTGCATAAGGCGACAGTGTTGTGGTTGTGAGGTTTTCTGAACATACGGTAATCGTGATGATGATACAACGGCGCGGTCACGTCTCCTCACCTTTGACATTCGATTTTTGAAAAAAGAACACAAATTCCAGTGGCTGTGATTGGTTTTTGAAAGCCTTGAAGATGGTCAACCCTCGATTATCGATGGGTGTTAAATAATTTTAGATGATGTCAATTGTTGGGGCAAACGTAGGTATAATATTCAGCTTTATTTTATTAATTAATTTTTCTTTATTAACCAAGAATGAAGAACTATGTCTACTCAATAGTCGGTTTTATCTACGCACTTAGAAGCAAAGCGATTTAGAATTTGATAGAATAATATAGTTTTATTTTTTACAGTTTTTTTTTACAGAAAATAATATCAAATTTTGACAGAGCTCATAGCTTTTTGATAAGTTTTATAGAATTACTAATGACTAAAGACACATGACATTCGCTTAATGAGATTCACGAACTCAGGTCATTAAAAATAAACAAGAAAAGTCTCTTCATTGACCATTTCTAGAAAATAATATCGCAACTAATTTTCATAACAATGCAGACATATTAAGACGTCGTGTTACAGTTATCCCTTGATTATAATCTACGGCTCTAATACCCTGGGAAATAATCGCAAATAATATAAATAGTCCTGGCGTAATAAGCCGATGACATTTTCATTTCCTACGTCAAATATCGCGTCTTCACCCTCTTTTATTTGGCGATCCCGGATAAATATGATGTCATTACAACGCTTAGTTAATAGATCGGGATATATCTAAATGCATATTATAATACTATGTATTTATGCTAACAAATATACGTTATTGATAAACTAACATGTTTGATAATAATTTTCAACTCCATTCCTACATGTGTTTTTTAATGATAAAATTGACTCTACATTGTTTTGTCATGATTTCGCAGATAAGTTATGATAGATATTGACGAATTAACTTTGTGTGAAGTAAAATTATATTGAGATAGCAGCTCAATTAATATAGCTTTTAATTTGTAAGTATCTTTAAACAAGGTCGACGTCTATTTACATGGAGCTTATACTCTATCGTATCAATAGTCAACTGAAACTCTATCCGTAACTTTTCCCATGGCATCCCTGCTACAGCTACCTTTTTAACACTTTCATCTCAGTGAGACGTTGAAAAAGTGCGGGCATTTATTTGAATATCGGTCTAAGTGACCGTCCGCCCTGGGGAGTGGACGGTTGACTAACCCCCAACGGTTCAAATGTCCGCCTTTAAAGAAAACTTGGGACCCTAGCGAGGGTGTGAACTCTTTGTGAACAACTTTGTGTTCCGTAACTGACTGTAATAGGATCTGAGGAATTCCAAGGAATGGATAAAAATGATGACTTTTCGCGTCTCATTCAAGGGTTTTAAATAACTACAAACGCTCTTACTGCTTAAGATTTTTACATTCACAAACTAAATCTGAACATCTCTTGCGCTATTTAAAGTCGGAGTCTTCAATGGCGTCTCGTTCTCTCACAAAATATAATAAAGATATCCCGTTTAATAAGTACTTATAACCCTCAATTGGGGATATTGTCAAAATTATTGAAAACCACATTGTTGTCGACCATTAATATCCCCATAACTGAAGTGGCTGACGGAACCACTTGAACTACACAATGAGACATGTCATATTTGTCACTTGAAAAAATAAAAAGATATTTTGCTCCCCACTGGGTAAAAGTTTAACGATTTTCTTGAGAAATAATGTCTAGTGGTTCTTGAACTAATTAAATATGAAAAGAAGACTAGGACTGTGTTAAAAATTCTCAAGCGGTAGGAAGAAACTTTTTGTAATTTTCAAAATCTTGTCCTAAATAATAATATTGATTATTTGTTTACAACACTGTATCTGAGGTATTAACTCCTATTACAATCACCACAACAGTTTTATCCCCAACAATAAAACCAACGTTTAGACATTTGACTATTCAAGCAGAAAACACCGAGAAGTTCCCATAGCGGTCTTAGCTACCGACACAAAGTTTAACAGTAAGATTATAGACCCCAGCATTAGAGGGTTGAAAGGTGACGAACTTTATTTCATCATGTGCCGATTGACAATTTAACCATTGAGGTCGGATACCCATTGATATTTTTAATCTGTTGCTCCTGTATTGAGTGAGATAATCTGTGTTGAATGCATTTAAGTGCTGCTGCGGTACTTTGAAGATGGGAATTTTTGCTAACGAGGTCGCTTCTTTGTGTGGTAGAAACATTATCACATTTTTATTGTGACAAACTAATATTTCGCTACTGATGCTTACTTAGGCACTAGATATTTATGTACCTACCAAACTTTTGTCAATCTCGCTAGGCTTAGGGTAAAAAAGGGTAAAAAATTATTATAGTTTAAAGAATGAATCTACTCAAATGTACTTAGCAATCTGACACTCATTTGTATTTAGCCATCGCCGCCTGTCATGCCACACGTACGGTACATGAGCACTCGTCAGTCCCCTGGGAGAGCTAATTTTCGTGCCCTGGCGCAACTCAATTTGGCCCGGACACATTAACCGTAACTACTGCGACACAGCCGAACTGGCCGCCTTTTTACGACCATACTTCGATTCCGGCTTTTTTCCCGGGACTCCTATTTCAATTTGCAAGAAAATTCTTTTTGTATTTTCCCAGCCAGCGACTTCGGCTTGTCATTCCCCTGTCATAAGATCCAGTTTGGTGTGCCGAAATTTCGCATTTACGTCTTCTAGCTGTCCGCGCTCACCAATCATAGTTGACCAATGCGGAACATGCAGCTTGTTGGAAATGAGACTGCAGTGGCTTGATTTTGGGGCTATTTTCGAACGCACTCATTTGAGGCGAGTTCGTTAGGGGTCAAGGCGTTAGTAGCGTATTGTGGATTCGATTCCCAGGTGTACGGGGCGTCGGGGCACGTACGCGGACACTTAAAGACAGCCACTTCTAAGATGAAGGGAGGTCCGTCATATAAATTGGACAGGACGCGAGTTGTGGAGTAAGCTTTTTGGGTAACAAATATTCATTACCTGTATCAACATACCCTAAGTTGCGTCTGGAAAAATAAACAAAGAAAGAAAGAAAGAAAATAATTTTATTTTGACAAAAACAGATTCAGGCAACAAACACATTTTGGATTCCTAAATGATTATACCTCACTAAGTATAGGTACGCATTATTTTTAATTTTATAGGTAAGGGATAATTAGATAAAGCTAAAATTAGATATATCAGTGGTTAACTTAATGTTCTTGCGTGAAAAAGCTAGACCCAAAAGAAAGATTCTGTTCAACGTCCAAAGAAAACAGACCATCGTCACGTTCCTGAAAATCCGATAGCACTCATCGTCCCAACCTGGCACGGAGGACAGGGGACTTATCCATTTGGGTGTAAAAGTCCAGAATGCCTCATAAAAACCATTACGCCCGGTTCTGGAATCGAAAAACGGAATCTGAACCCCGTTTTGTTGGAACAGTTTTAATCCGGATGCTTTTTAACACTTTTTCCGATTTTAAGATATCTTTGCGGAGAGTTTTCTGGTTTTAATGGTTGGCGTGACTACACGTTCAACTACCTCGCTTGCATTAATTGATCTAATGATTTCGTACTTTTAGTATCTATAGAAAGAAAAAAAGATATAATTTACCTTGTCTAGGTATTATTTCGATACTCGAGATAATTATGCATGATCGGTCTCATAAAAAACGAATCAAACAAAATACTTAAAGCGACACAATGACTATTTAGTACTAAAATACGAAGCACAAATTTATTTTTACATGCTTTAGTAATAACTACTGGACATAATAAGTAATAAGAACAATCGTAGTATTGTGCAGGGGAGTACATAAATCGTTTAATACGTCACAAAGCCCGTCATCGCCCGTCGTTTATCACCGTGGCGGTGGACGTGTTAACGAGGGGTAGCGGTGTCACATTAGCTTCATTAGTATTTATTATTAGTTATTACAGAAGATAGTATTAAAAGGGAAAGAAACATATATTCCAAAAGGAAATCGGTAGCTTAATAATTTGAAAACTTTTTCTACAAAAAAAAAACAGGATAAAAATAATAGGTCTCTATCATTTTATTTTAGAAACAGGAATATTTTATTAAGTAAGATGAAAAGAGGGGCAAAAATATATTTTTAAAGTAGGAATTATCATCCAGCCAATCAATTTAAAAATCTGTTAAATGCATCTTGGGCGAGTCATATTTGCGACTGATGCAAAAATACAATTAGTCCCGAACTTAATTGATATTTCAGCAATGTACTTCAAATCAAATTAATACGACAACGTCCAAAATAATGCACCCCAAAATGATCAGGTTACATTGTCCCGGGGCCACCCTCTAAACTTATTTTTTAAACAATCAAACAAGAGGCGGGTCTTGCCCAAACTGACCGAGCTGACCCCTTGTAAACGTTAAATCAAGTACAATACTATTTTAACTGCAATCAGCAACTCCAATCTTATTTATAGAAGGGTTTTCTTTATTTTTCAAGAGTTATTAGTCCCCGAGCTGTAGTTACATACGATAAGAACTTAGGTTCTATAAGACCGGCTTTAAAAACCTTTTTAAAGCAGTAACGTAGTCCGTAATACACCATAGATCTGATAGATAAGTCTATCATATTGTATTAGTATGTACGTGCATTTTATGAATGATTCGTAGACTGTTGTGAGGTACCAATCTTATTCAGTTTCTAAAATAAATGTAGATTTATGCCGGATCTGAATTTTTAAACGGATAAAGTAAGATGGTGGACGTGATGGAATTCAATGGCTACTTTGAAACTTAACTACTTACTAATTCTGCGTTTATATTTATTCGATAAGACCTAGAAAATTAAATATTCTTTATGTAATTGTGTAAATTGTATCTCTAGTGCTTAAAAAACAACCATAATAAATATCTAGACAGTCTAATTTGATAGAATAAGAGGACTTAATAAAAATATAACTTTTATGTAATAAGTATTGAGGTACAATGAACCTCAAAGTTTTTAATTTTAAAAAATAAGCATGATGAATCTTGAAAGCAGTTCATTTAAAAAATCGAAACCTTTTTGGTCAGCGTCGTAAACCTGGCTGTTTTCTGCAATCTTTTTCTTTTTCTCAAACGAGAGCACATAGAAAACGCATAAACAAAAGAATAAAACGTTCCATTTTCGAATGGCCTTACTCAGGTGTCCATAAAGCTGGCCTCGCGAGACATCGTAAACCGGGACATCATCGGATCGCTTACGCTGCGGACTGACGACCCTAGTAGTAAACTTGATAAGCTGCTGAAGTCTCGATCGTACTATTAAATTGCTGAGAAAAACTATCGTGTTAAAGCGACCTTAGTACCTACTACCGAATGGGTTGTCAAAAACGCTAAGCAGTATGCTCACGTGACATTGTCAAATGTGGAAACACAATAACCACAGAGGAAAAGAAGAAGAAATATGACATGAAATTAATAGAAATATGACATGATTTTTTTTAAATACATAAATCAAATCAAATGAAAAAATTTAATGAAATATGACATGAAATTAAAATAATCCTTGTTCAGTTTTGGCCAAAGGTACTTACTTATGTACGTCAAATTGTGTCTAAATAAGGGGCTCTGTCTGCTTCTTTATTTTTTGGACCCTACCTGCGCTTTGAGACATTTGCCTACATAAAAACAGACCTAAACATGGTATCTACTCAATTTTTTAACTTGACTTTCATGTTTAGTCTTTTATAAATAATGATCTATCAGGAGACAAAAAATTAAAAAAGGTCAATGAAAACAGTACCAACTATAGTCACTGACAGAGTTAAAAGTTATTCGGACACAAAAAACCGTTCAACCACATTTCCAACGCACAATTTTTCCCACAAATCGAGTGTGACTATACCTGATCCATTTCGTATGTAAATGCGTCGGTAAAACACAGGCTCATTAGTGCCCGCCAGTGGGAGGGCAGGGGGAGTGTCTGCCCGGCCCGCCCAGAAACAGGTGTGGGAAAAAATATGTCTCTACCCACCATTTTATTGTGGAGTTACGAATATTTTTGGTGGAAAAAATGGAAACATATTTTTGTTTGGGTTGGCTTATTTTAATTAGTCTGGTAGGTATGTGTAGAATACACTACGTTGTGTAAAGAGAAAAATTATCTACAGAAAAGACGGGTCTTCTAAAACTTTGCTTCAAGATCATAATAAATTAGTTTCTAAACAAAAATTACAGTATTTTATTCGTTGAAAAATGGCGCTTCAAAAGATACATGTCTCGTAGATCGTACTTTAGTAGCTCTACATGTATTTGTTACAAACGTATTTGTAACGTGTACGTAGTTTCTTAGTTCAACAAACCGAATAGTTCTCGACTCCAATCGCATAATTAAAAGATTTTAATATTTTTTGGTCAAGAACCCACAAAACTAACAAACTCTTTTGTCCACAGCATCCTCGAGCTCCGAAAAGAGAAAAGTAGAGACGCAGCGCGCTCTAGACGTGGCAAGGAGAACTACGAGTTCTATGAACTGGCGAAGATGCTGCCACTCCCTGCTGCCATCACCAGCCAGCTGGATAAGGCCTCCATCATCAGGCTGACGATCAGCTACCTCAAACTACGGGACTTCTCAGGGCATGGGGACCCGCCATGGAGTCGAGACCCGCCTCCGACTAGCAAGGCTTTGAAAGGTAATTATTGTAAGTTGCAAATGGCTAAGGTGCGTAATACTTATTATAACGAAGCTCAAAGCTTCAAGAAACCAATCAAAAACTTCCATAAAATTAAAATCAAAAGAAGCTTTTGATCGGTTTTTAGATTTTTATAAATCACAGGACAGATAGATATCCATGACTGATATAGCTAAATATTGAATAGGTTTTGAGCGTTGTTTTAAAATTACATACATACTCGTAGGTACTAACATTAGAAGATAAATTACTTTTGGGAATTATACTGCCGCACAATTTATAAACGCAGTAAGTACCACTTACTGCATTTATGGTTGTTTTGAATATTCTGAATCCTGACATCGCGATCTATAAGAATCAAAGACCCGTTTTTTTCTATCTATCTTAGAACGGAAGATACATGTTATCATAAACGCAGTAAAGAGCAGATTGTAGGTTTCTTCACATACTATGTTAGCAGTAAGAGCACATAGTAACTTAATATTAGGTGAATACTCGCGCTTACTTAATTTGCTACACAGTAATAGTGCAGTATGTGCCAATTACATCATTCTTATTATGTTTCTACAATTGTTAAGTTCACCTTGCACATAGTATATGTGCAGTAATTCCACTTAAACACACACTGATATTATGTTTCCATAGGAAAAACAGATGACTTGTACTTAATATTAATGCAGTAATTACAATTATACTGCGTACATACTAAGGATTGTCAGAGTGCTGCCTAGGTGTTAACATGTTATGAACGCAGTGGCTGACTCTTACGTTATTGGAAGAAGTTGAAAACCTGTCCAAATGACAAATCTAGCCGAAGACCCAAGAGCTAGATTGACCCGACACTATACCGAAGATATCCCGGACGTGTCTGTACGAGATTAGAATGGCTCTCAAACAGCTGAAAAACAACTGAGCTTCTGAAATCAGGCGGAACGCCGGTACTAAAGGCTCTTTAGAAGCTATTCGATTCCGTCATCCTTGAGGGAAAAACGCCTACGGCATGGCACAGAAGTGTGGTGATACTCTTCTTCAAAAAAGGCAACAAAACCTTGTTGAAGAATTTATTTTATACCCATCTCACTTCTGATTCTGTTTTTGAGAGTCATCATGAATGGTTTTACGCGACATCTAGCCTCCCGAACAAATCGGTTTCCGATAAGGCTTTAGTACGATAGACCACATTTATTTATCTATGGCAGAAAACTGAGGAGAATAATCAGCAACTTTGTCTGGCATTTGTGGTCTATGAGAAAGACTTCTCTCTTCAAGCTACAGTCTCTCCAACGGTGCCAAATTTACTATAGATATAATCGTTGAAGGGCTTGTACGAATAGGCCACAATGTCAGTCCGTCTCCGGGATTAGGACTTCAGTTGCAGCGAGGGGTCAGACAGGGAGATGTCATTTTTCTAAAACTGTTCACTACCACTCTGGAAGATGTTTTCAAGCTTCTGGACTGGAGCGGATTGGGCATAAATATCATCAGCGAGTAGGTACATCACCCATCTTTGATTCGCGGACGATATCGTAGTCATGGCTGAGAACGTGGAGGATCTAAGCTCAATCCTCGATTGCCTCAATAGAGCCTCTCAACAAATGGGTCTTTAATGGACAAGACAAAAATCATGTCAAATGCCGTGCTGTACCCACTCCTCTGAAGGTTGGAGACACTATAAGTTGTCTGATGGCCGCTGGGGCAGGAAAGTTCTTGAGTGGCGACCATGAGCTGGAAGACGCAGCTTGGGCAAGCCTCACACTAGGTGGACCGATGATCTGGTGAAGGTCGCGTCAGGTGCCTGTATGCGAGCGGCACAGGACCGGTCTTTGTGGAAATCCTTGGGGGAGGCCGTTGTCCAGCAGTGGACGTCTTTCGGCTGAAACGAACGACCGAGTCTTTATTTTATTAGATTGGTATATTTAAGATCTAAAAGTGGGTGCCATATTTTAATTTTTGATTGAATAACAAGCGATCTCAGCAATTATTTTGTAATACTTGTTTCATTTACCCCTTGGTCATTTGGGAAAGTTCAACATGAAAGCGTTATTGGCTTATGATAAGCGCAGTATAATTGTATTATTACTGCGCATTTAAAGTTTTGATAAATTATTTTGATTCACACTCCCACTCATAAATGCAGTAAGTTGTAAAGATACGGCGCATATATTACGTTGTAAGAACTAAAATTTAAATCAATCATTTAACACATGTACCGTAAGTAACGAAAACTACTGATAAACGCAGTAAGGAACAATCATACTGCATTCATGGGTAGTAAGTATCGAACGAAAACTTAGTTAATCCATAACATAAACAGTTTTTTAATAATTTTAAATACAAAATATTAATTAAAATACAAAAACCTCATATCAAAATAAACTTTGAGTTTAGCTCTATAAGCCCATATATTTTTTTTTTACAAATATTTGCGTAACTAATTGTAGACACCCCAAAATAAAATTTCAACTTTGATCGTGTTTTTCTCGAAACTGTTCACGTGTTACTTACTGCGTTTATAAATTGTGCGGCAGTATAGGCAGCAAATATGTACTTACTAGTTTAACTATGCAAAATAACTGACTAGGTTTAAAAAGAGATATAGAAAAATGAGATTAAGATCTTGAAAATGGTTCACCTTTTACTTATAATTTTAGGATAATACATGGTCTTCATAAATAGGCACAACAAATGAAGTGCCTCCCCGCCCAGTGGTTCGCGCCCGCGTAAAACTATGCAAAATGACTGACTAGGTTTAAAATAACCGGGAGGGTCGGGCAATCTGATTTGCCTTCGTCATGTCATTGTCGGTGGTAACCTCGTTAGCCCCCCATAGGTACTGTCGGCAAAACAAATAATTTTACATTCTGCCGTCGGCGTTTGTTTTGGGAATTTTAAATATTAAGTCCAATTTATGCCAAATTACATCCTTTGAAAAACTACCAATTAAACTGTACACAGCAGCATAATTTTTGAAGTTAACGATTTAACTCTACATGGTCTTGGCAGTATAGATTTTTAACTATGGTTAACATTACCAAATAAAATAACAGGGATTTTTAAATGTGCGTACTTAATGCTTTATGATTTGTGATCACAGTGTGATGCTTTGTAAAAAAGCTTCCTAAATGTACAAAAGCTTGTAAAACAAACTAAAGGTATTTTTTATCGCAGAAAACATAATTTGAAGTATTAAACAGTATTAATTAATGACTCATTACTATATTATTGTAGTTTTTTCTACTATTTTTGTGTTCTATAACTCAGTATTTATGTCATAATCAATATTACTACAGTCAATTACATTGGTCACCAGTTTGTTAGTACGTACCTAATACCAACTAATCATCTAGCGACTTGTCAGCTTGTCACTCCAGTTGTCAGCGCCAGTCGTCCATCATTCAATTACACGTGCATTATACGCGTAACTACGGTTAATTTGATGCCTATAGAGCTGGTATTTGTGCGAATTTACGTTATACTGAAGTCGATTAGTTCTCCTTTTTAGGTTCAGACATAATTTATGTCTTAATTTAGTTTTAAAACTAGTTTTTAGCAGACTTGCCATTGAATATGGGCACTTTTCCTGACTCTAAAATTTCTCACTTAGACATTTTTGTTTAGTGGGTTCTGTCTATGTTTATGGAACAATACCGAATCGATAATTGAATTTCGTAAGAAACCGAACAAGTTGTTGTAATTTCGAATTTAACGGATAATGATTGAAAAATTGGTGCAATAATCGATCAATAACGGTAGTAGAATAGTGGCAACCATGAAGAAAGATATTCATAATAATTTGAGTAAAGTAATTGGACGTAGTAAAACCGCAGTTCTTAGCTAAAGAAGGACACCTTATTGCGTTCTATGGTTTTGCTAATAATGTTAATTTGGCAACCTAAAGCCTAATTCACACTAGTCTACTTGTAAATTGTACTGGACCAAAGAGCGAACGGTTTTTTGGCCAGTAGCGAATAGTTTAGTAACTAAAAGCGAGTTACTTTACTAAATAACTAGACTTGACAAGGCTTAAGGCACAGTGGTAATGCCAATTAAACCGCGCAGCCAAATCGTCAAACGAACCCCGCCACAATTTGAATACACTAACCAAGTCACGTTCACCAAATAAGCAGTACTAACAAGCGGTATATCGCTTGCACTGATTGTTAATTGATTAGATTAAAAATTTTGGCCCAAATCGCGGCGTATTGATATAAGGGGTCTACCCCACTGAATTAATTAAGTATTTTTAATACCGACGGTGTCTTTTACAATTTGTGTGTTGACAAGCCTTGGGCTTATCTTGTCATTTGCATTCTTATTTGAGTTTTTAAGTAGGTAGTGTGTTGTATTCAAGGCCATAGCCATGCCTAATGCCTAAGCTACATAAAACAAAAAAAAAACGTTGTCAAATGCTTTTAGTCAAAACAAGCTAGTTGTTTATACGAACATTTGACAAAAATGACGTAATTTTAAAGGGAATTTCCTCTCAAATCTTTATTGCTTACGTGAGTATATTGGAAACTCGAAATTTTGTCTCCCCAAACATTTGGAGACACTTTTAACGCCCCTAACTCGTGTCTTATAGTCTCAAATATTTTTATTTGAATGCATGTAGGTGGGCTTGAAAATTGAGTTAAAATGACAGTGGCATACGTAGTGATTCGCCCCGTGGTCGCATTAAGCGCGTTAGGGGCCAAAATTGGATTTGTACTGGGGTGTTTTATTGGTACACTTGTTACGAATTTAGGCACAGTGTGCTTTAAAAAGCTGCAATGTTTTTGAGGCCGCAATAAATTGCGGCAATAAACTAAAGTTTATTTAGTGGTTTTACTTTTTATTAAAAATACGGTACGAGAAACAAATACCTTTCTGATCAGAAAAAACATAGATCTAATTACAAACTATCATATAAATTGAAATTGAATTTAGTGCAGTTGGCCAGGACGACAGACGTACTTTTTATATCAAATATGTTAAATTTAATAGAAACTACGCCATGTTTGTGCAATTATGATTATGAGATAACCAGTAGACTCTCTACAGCAAATCTATAAAAAAAAAAACACTTAAAATACTTGATCAAAACTACAGAATTCCACAAACCTGAAATTGCCATTATGTAAAACAAAATAGACCTGCCTCCACAATCAAGCTCGTACATAAATCTATGGCATTAGCATAACCAATAATGAAGCACATGTGGCATGTTGACTCACTAAAACAAACGTTTGCATTTTTCCCGATAGGTAATATTTATTTGACGTATTGCGGCGGATCAGGGTCCCCAAGGCACATTTATTTGCGTACACGCCTCACTAGACAGTGTTTGTGATTTGTGTAAAAAATGCTGGTCTTTTTTCCCGAGTGAAGTGATTTTGTCTCACTGGGGTTGTTTTTTTTTTTACCGTTTGGACGTTACAGATAACAATAATAACGTGTTATTGTTTAAGTATCTCTTAATTACTTCTCTAAAAACAAAACAACTTATTTCAAATTAGCTTTTAAGTTATAAAATACCTAGAGCTTTTTCATGCAGGAACCCACGCAAATCTTCTTTTGAAGGTTAATTTTAAGGTTATTCTGAAACACAAAAGTTTTGTTTTGGAAGACTTTAACAGTCTACAATGGCTATTTGCATTCATAATCTATTATTACAAGTAGTATGATCTAGATTTTAGTCGTTTCTTGAACTATCAGATAGGTAATAATAATATAGTCGGTTTAAGGAACTCTACCGTCGTGACAGTAACTTTTAATACCTGCTACATACTACTTTATTAAGTCACGGGGTGATAAATTACTCGGCCATCCTAATTAGCACCTTGCTAAGTAAACTGTTATTAACGAAAACAAAACCAAAATAAATAAACGCTGATAATATTTCACAGGAACCGCTGTACGAAACGCAATATTTCTCAATACTATACACGGAGACAAGGCAGATAAATTCGACAAATTAACTTCGGGGTAAACACATGTTTCGTTCCCCATATTGCCGTGTGGTGGCAGCACCGTTGATTTATGGCAGAAGGGCGTAGGATATCGCGGCGAGCGGACGTATGTGATTTTAACCGGTTATCAGATTCGATGTTAATGTTTTATGAGGTGTTTTGAGTTATGCGTTTTTGTCGATAACTCTTTTAGGGTAACGGAGAGGTTTATTCAGTGAGGGCTCTCATTGAGAGTTTACTTTAAAATTTAGTACAAAGTTAAATACATTATGGTTATTTTAACTCTTTAAATTAGCATGTATACCTTACTTATTAATATCTCTCGTATTGATTACCCATCTTTAAATAATGTTTTCAAAATTAGGTAAATACAAAGAAAGAAACCTGTTCATTTGACAAAAATTGTATTATTTCAACAATCAAATCAAATCAATCAAAAATATTTATTCAGTTTAATCACTCTCATAACTTGTTAATTAACCCTTAAATGCATTAGTCACGTTCTACTTGACCACACCAAAATATTGCGCTCCAAATACTTAGTCGAAACGTAGAGCCGAAACTAAAAACAAAACATTCCTTTGACCGGTCCAAGTTAGTGTTATAATTCACGTTCCTTAATACGAGGCCACCGTAAATCATAGCGCGGCACATCTGCCGCGAAATAGAAAAATAACAATAAATAAAGGGAAAATACGTCCCGGCGACACAGCCCAGCGAAATATTGGAGGTAATGTGTTAGGATCCTTCGCTTGTGTCCGCTTTTATTTTGACAATTTTGTTTTGGAATGTATAGGTAATAAGTATGGCTACGTGTGACACTAACTCGTGTGTGACTGAAAAAATATTGCAATTAATTTCTAGAACTCTACAATAATTATAAGTCGTCTAGTTATTTTGAGCACTTATTCATACCTCATTAAATTAGAATGAATAACAAATGGGTAATGAGCATAAGCCTTTTATAAGCAAAAAGCCAAAGATACCAAGTATACTCTCATTTTAAAAATAACTCATGATTTATTTACATCTAAAGCCGTGTGAACGTGTTTTATAAGTACCATAACATTGTCATCATAAAAGGTGTAGCCAATAACTATAGTTTACTACCCCTGCAAATGAAAGTTACATTTCCATAATGCCTTATTAAGAAGACCTATCCCGCTGTATTTTTCTTTCTCCGTTTAATATGTATAGACGTTCCTTAGAAAATTCCCTATCCCTTAATACTGTTCCCGGAATTCCTGTCTCGACTCAATGCTAACCCTTCCGCTAATCCTGGCTATAATGAACTGGGCGCGTGACCCTGGGGTACAGAAGACCACAATTCAAGTTAAACACCTTATATGTTTGTGATAGGGACGATTTTGCTACAAAAATGTTCAGTCTGATATGCTGTCGTCTGTACATATTAAATACTGCTCGCTCAGCTCTCGCCCCTTGCAAGACGGTAAACGAAAAAGAATTTCATTGATGTCGGATTGTCACGTAACTAAGTCACAATGATTAGTGAGCTATACAGAATGTTGATTTCATTATGTAAGGTATCAGAAAGTACGGACTTATTGCACTCATTGATGCTTATAGTTTGTTAACCCAACATAATTAATAACTACTCATCTCGGTAGTGATTTGCTCTCACAAATCTGGTTGACTGCACAAATAGCGTGTTAAAATATTATTGCATAATTAATCAAAGTATTTTTAAAAAACTATAACTGTCTGCGACTTCATTACGCGCGTTTATGCAAAAATCATCGAAACAAATTAAGCATTCACGTGCAAATTACTGCAGCTCGTTATGCCGCACTACAAAGACTCACCTCAACAAAAAGCGTTTATTTTCAATCTATACCAGCCGGGCCATTTTTGTATGTTCCCTTCAGCCGGTGCATCACAATCATCGCCCTGCGCCATTCTATATTGACAGTACGTGTCCCGAATGTGGGATCGTTTTCCGGGATTTTGTAGCTATTTTTATTTGGCATCGATCGTTTGGACGGGTCGAGTGGACCCCGCGAGCGGTGAAGGGTTGCCCGACCGTGTAATTGGCCAGTTACAATTCATTACTGTTTCGGTGTCGTGATTTTTCGGTATTTCTCACTTAATGGACTCAGGCTGCGGGGGTTATGCGAAGTCTGTCCGAAATGCAGCGTAACTACTACCACTGTTTTCTTTTTTTTTTGTGAGTTTCTATTATCTGCCTTTGTTTTGGCTTTAAAATTGACACTGTACCTAGTTATATTGATTTTATTAAGTTAGTTTCTTTTAGTTTAATCAATAAACAAAACTTTTTTCAAGGCACTAATACACTTCCTAATTATAGCTTTGCCCCACCACTTCGGGATAACATATAGGCTTAGGTATACTTTTTTAAACAATGGTATTAATGGTGCTGCTGCAGAGCGTTTGTAGCGCGTTGGCATCACTTCTGTAGTGCGTTTGCAAATGCAACTAACGCGCGTTAGTAGCGGTGAAAGTCACCGTGGGCGAATGCCCTTATAGCTGAATTTATTAATCCAGTAGGTATGCGATGATAAGTAATAGCTGAATAATATTAATCAGACTGGCCACATAAGTGAGCTTCATCACAGTCTTCAAGTAAACTTTAGCCCCCAAAAATAACATGGTCCGCGTTGATTGCGCCCCCTGGGGGCGCCACTTGACCGGCTCCTAATGAAGAATTACCCTCCCGGTCTTGAGGGCAGACTCATTGCCACTTTTTCCCTCCTGTTCTTGAGGGACATTGCCACTTTTTTTAAGCCAAATTGCGGGCACTGTAGTGCCTTCGCTTGAATGGTTAAGCAGCTACTGAATAAGTGATTGCTGGGGTGTGTTATACAGGGTGTTAGGTAAATGGGTATATGAGCCGACACTAGCCCATGTTAACATGGTCATATAAATGGTATGGTGAAGTCAGAAATTTGATATCATCATTTTATTTTTTTAAATTTTCATACAAAATAAATTTTATAAAATCCGATTTGTATGAAAATTAAAATAATTAAAATGAAGATATCAAATTTCTGACTTCACCATACCATTTATATGCCCATGTTAACATGGGCTAGTGTCGGCTCATATACCCATTTACCTAACACCCTGTAGAGGCACCATTTTGGCAAGCGCTTCTTAAGCAGTGTTCTTTTGGGTTATTGACAAATTGTCACAAAAAGTTTTGTCACATTTTTGTAAGTTTTTTTTATTATTTTGTCTTAAACCTAAATAAGTGTCTCGTCAATTTGTAACGGGAAATATTTAGCCATGCTTTTCCCGAAGACGAAGCTTGGACTAGGGCGAGGTACTGGTAAACGACTCTAACCGATTTCTTCATAGAAAACTAAATCAAGAATTAATATATCCATTTATGTTCGCTTCTGCAAAAGTTGCGAGTATTTACAGTGCTTCAAATTCTGTGCTTTGTGTGTAAAACTTTTTTAAAATCAAAAGAATTTATACGCGCTTTGCGGATTTATCACTAGACATAACCATCCACATAAACTACAAAAAAGTAAAATCAAACGATCTAAAAATAGAAATGGCAATAAATACATTGATCACCAAAACAAACGCGTGTCCACCCTCTTTCGGCATTAGTGCGAGTTTTATTTAATTTCGCCCTGTGAAAACACCCCCGGTAAATGTTGGCACTGGCCGATGGACAAATACGGCCAAATTATTGCTTTCTTTACCTCTAAATACAGATATTCAGACTGCCCGCCGGACGTGTTTGGATATCACACCGAAGCTTATTGAAAACAAAATTTAATTTTTTTTTCAGTAAGAAGCACACCTGATTAAAATGTGTGGTTTTTAGGTAGGTTCATGGGTAAAAATAGAACAATTAGTAACCAATTAAACTAAGTATGTTAATATGGTGAGTGGGATCATTTTAATTTTTTTAATAGCTCATTCTATCATAATTTTATTTCAAGGAAGCTTTCGGGAGTTGCCGTAAAACTACTGACGTGAAAATATCTCGATATTTTCGCACTTAAGAGAGAGATCTTTGTTAAATTTGCCCGTTCTGTCTGGACCTTGCGTTCCGACTTTACAAGAACGTATTCAATTACTGTCGCGGTTGCTTTGGAACTTTTGGTAGAATAAAACTGTTTTATACATATAAGTATTACCAGAGAACCGCTCCGGCTTCGCACGGGTGTTATGTTTTATACACATAAACCTTCCTCTTGAATCTCTCTATTGCTGAAAACAGCAATGAAATCTGCAGCGTAATCTAAGAGAGCAGACAGCGGGAGCGAATTTGGTATTTTATACTATGTAGGAAGATAGTGTTAACCATTAAGAAGAAGAAGTTAAACAGTAGGTATGGTAACATATTTATTTTGCACATTCGGTGAAACAATGGCGCTGCATGGTGCGGTCATACTAGAGAACTATGAACAATCGGACTGTTACTTACTTTGTCTAGGGGTAATAAAGTTATATCGAATAGAAATCAATAGACATAGCGAACGTTACATTATTTAGAGAGACGGATCTTGTTTTACATCCAGAGCACGTATGGTTAACACTAGAAAGGCCGCCGTCCCATTTTTGTCCCACTCACGAGTTTGATCGTCTCTTACTTTTTTATTTTTCAACGAAAGTCCATGAAACTTTTTGACTTTTCCTGATTTATTGAATTTTATCATTTTTTAATGTTTTTGATGATATAACATTATTAGAAAAAAAATTAAAATCGGTTTTACCTAGAAGCGCCACTGGGTCATTTTTGTCCCACCTTGGTATTTGCAACAATAATTCGATGAAAACTCCTTGTTTCGAGGAAAAACGAGAATGGGGAGGTGAGGAACGTTTAGGTGACTCGTAACAATGCAGAAATGTAATTAAATTGTACTAGTTGTTGCCTGTGACTTCACCTAGTGAGAAATTAAGTTTATCATAGAAAGACCTAATTTCTTGACACTTATCGTTGTTATTTGACCAAATAACTGAATATTATTGTTCATTATAGACTATATTATGTTATTCTGAAATATTAACAATAAAACTGCAAAGTTTTATGAAGATCGGCTTAGTATTTTTTGCGTAAAAGAGTGAAAAAACAACAATCGATCTAACCATGAATCCACACTCACTTAGTTCAAGTTCAAGGCTTATATCCACCCATTCATCCTTCCTATCCGTTCATCGGTTCATCCATCCATCAATTCATCAATCTTTATTAACTTTTACATTTATAATTTAGTAGGAAGGTGACTTCAAGACATGGGCCAGTTCATACATTGTATGATTTGATACATTTTTAAAATGTGTGACTTATATATCTTTTTAAAATTAAACGTACATACTTTTCATTGTAACTGGTAAAAAACTTCACAGTGTGTGTACGGATAACAGAAAAATAACCATACCTATAGAAGTTCCTAAACATATAGTAGACCAGAGAGACAAAAAAACCATACAAAAAAACTTTGTGCAAAATGTGCACTATTATTTGTAAGATATTTATTATTTATTCAAAAAGAATAATGAATAGTTAAATTAGTAATTTCATAATTTTAATACAGTATAACACCATGTAATAAGTGACTATTTTTATATGAAACCAAAAATATCTGTCCTTTAATAATTCAAAATTAAAATTGAATACATTTATATTTTTAAAGAAATAAGTACATATTGATTTAACTGTATAGATAAACCATTTTTTAAGGATACTACAAATAGTTTTAACCATAATGTTCATGCCTGAAACTAAAAAATGTTACAAAATATATGCTGGGACAAAATTGACCCAGCGGCACTTTTAGGGGGGTCGTAATCTTCGGCACTTCTAGTGTTAACTTGCTGGTTGACATCTAGGGTGCTAGGCCAACAATACTTCAACAGCCAAACCGTGCAACCGTTAAATTAAAAGTAGCTCCAAACCAAATACGTCTGCGTTTTAATAAAGACGTCGACAAACTTTATTAAGTTACTAATGCCTCAACTAATTACCTCCGTAATGACGATCCGACTTAAGGGTGCAGTCACACTGTAACGAGAAAATTATACGACGACTTAGCGGCCTTAATAAAAATTTGTTCGTCGGAGTAAAACTAATGGTTTCGTTCGAGGAGCTAAGTATTATATTGTCTAGGGTACATTGTAATGGGGAAACATTAAAAGTTGTAGTTATGAAAGGGAGAAGGAATAAAATGACAGACACCTAACTACACTGGGCTTACTAAAATTGGAGCTAATTTTTTTAACTGGTGCTGCTTTTAGATATTTCTTTTCACCTGATGGTAAAGTCAGCATGAAAGCGAGCTTCACCCGAAACCCTCAACTTGAGAGAAACTGACTATCGTACTTACTCCCAACTGTTGAAACTCAAACAATATTGTTAGCATAGCATTGTAGCTAGCTAGACGGACTTAGGAACAAACTCCACCTAAAAAATATTTTACCCCCCAACCCCCCAATCCCAATACACAGCTAAATTAGTTTTAAAAATAATCATCGATTTTCTAATACCTAAGCTAAACTCATCGTCAAGAAAAAAGTTACCTAACTTCCTTCGACCTGACGTTTACCACAGCTTATAAAATAAAGTTCACATGACCGCAGATTTGGTACAGCTCGTATTTAACTCGCGAGATGGCGCGATACCGCGGGCGTGTTCCTTACGATTTAATTCAAGAACGCAGCTTTGATATGCCGACTGCGCCGGCGCATGTTAACCACGCTTTGAAAAGTTCGCGGATTTTATCAAAGGATGTACTTATAGCATTGTTTTTGATCATGTGTTTAAATGTGTGTGAACGGATCCTTGCCTTTTATTGTCTAACGGAAGTAACTTTAACAGTTTGGGTTTCAGTCAAAGCTATTTACGTATGTATTCTGATATTAAGTAAGATAAGTCGTATGTTTTATGAACAGGGATATGAATATAGAGCTACTTCGCTTTGCATGTCACAACTACAATAAGAACTTTTGGTTGTTTACTTTATGTCTATCATTTTCAAATTCTTGTGATAAGTGTAAGTAATACTAACTTGAATTTCGAGTAACTTCTGATCGATTCATTAAACGAAATGTCCTAAATAAATTAATTCTTACATTGGAAAGATTATTGTTTTTAAAAGTTTGCGTTTTAATAGGGCGACAACTAAGTATGACATTATTTTTATAGATTTATCGTCTTTAGTGCTGGTTCACAATTAGCGTGTGTTATAGTGCGAATATTTTAATTAATAGAGTCCGCAAAATTCGATATTTAGGCTGAGTTGCACCACCCAACTTTGACGGTACACCCACACAACCACACAACTATAACCGGTGTTTTTTATCCATACAAACGTCAAAAATCTGTCAAACTATGGAGTTTTTCAAAGTTAAAGTAAGATGGTGCAACCCAGCCTTAGATTAATTTGTTTCTACGCTTTCCATTGTTTCTATTCGAATTTCGAAAATGATGTAACGTTTTCCCAATCGAAAGTGACACTACATCATCAGATATGTCCATAATTCGGAGCGCAAGGACAGCTAACGATCGTGACGGGTAGTCGTGACGTCGGACATGCAAACAGACGTGGAACCACGAACGCAATGTTATTTACGATTTTATAACGCGATGAAACGCCGTCACGAAAATGTGACGTCATGAACACGAGCGACAGTCGCTAGTCGGTTGTTTTTGTAATTTAGGCAATCTGATTAAGGTTTAGATGTGGTCTATGATCTCGATTAAAAGTTGCGAATTTTATTGTATTTTTTCAAGTTTATGTGGAACATAATTCAATATAATGATTATGCTTTTATTTAAAAACTTACACATCCTATGAATTAAATTCATAACATAGTTAAAGATTTTGAACATACGAGTACTTATTTACATAACACCATCAAAATAAAAAAATGCCCTAAAATCTTTACTACCTAAATGCAATAGGTAGGTAGGTGTAATGAGACCAGACTCTCAATATCCGTCAAATGAAGCTAAGCTCCAGCTTGATCTAACATAAGTTTCATTGACTTCAGCATCAAGTAAAACAAACAATACTTATAGCTAGAGCCGATAGAAATGATTGCCTGACTAGATAACCTCATGAGTCTCTTTAGAATCTAAATTTTAAGATGTTTCATTATACCTACTTCCCAGTACAGGGATTTGTAATTTAAATGTTTCCATTACCACAGGCACAGAACGTGAACCCTGCTACCGGCTTCGATCCGTCATGCGATCGTATCGCGAGGAGTCGGGTTACGTGCGCGCACGCAGACTGCTTTATATGACGGCTAGCTACCCTCGGATTCGTATGAATGGGATGATTTAATGTCTTTATTGTCTTGTTGACTAAGAGACAGGCGTGAAAGCTTGTTTAAAAGTTTTGTCTGGTGTAAAATAAACATAATATCGATGATGAAGAACAAGCTCTAAAAGCTCAAATATGGTCATTTAAGAAAAGCATATAATTTTAGCAAGCATATAAATAAAAGAAAAAGTAAGAATTACTTATTCGGTTGTTATAAACTTCATTTTAGGATAAGGGATTTTGAGTTCAAACTCACAATAGTTTGCTTATAGAACGCCATAGTAACTAAGTATCTAGGTATTAGGTAATCTGTAACGACGCCAACCTTTCCACCGACATCTAGGGGTTTAGTTAAAGATCTCATTCAAGTAAAATGGAAAAATTTCCTTTAGGTAGGTACCAATAAGTGCGACTTATCCACTTCCATATTTTTACAAGTCCTGACGTCTACCGACATCGACACTCACACTATCATTGTGAGGATGTCTCTCTACTGCACCACGCGTCAGCTAATTTGCATTGAATATCCTTGCATATTAGGATACGCTTTACAATGCAGATAAACTTGCAGTATTTGCCTTGAAGTACAAAAATACTCGCACACAAATTTTCTACTTAGTTAATTGTGCCGTTAGAAAGAAAAAATAAATGTTTATAATTGTTTTCCTAAATAAATAAAAAAAAGATCTTTGAAATACTTATTAGTTAAAATTCATACTGTTTTATTAATAATTACGCGCAGTTTAACCAGCTGCTATTAATAGCAGCCGGTTAAACTGCGCGTAAAGTCCTGGGTTTTCTAAAAGCGGTCAAACTTTAGTTAAAGACATTCTGTCTGAATCATACCGTTCCAACTTATTTTATGCTAACTTAATTTGGCATAAAGGAAACCTTCATGCATTCTGTGTACGTTTTCTTTTATTGGATTTTTTGTAATGTCATCCATTCTTTGTTCCAGGTGCCCAGAGCAGAAGAACGCCGGCAGGGCTGGCGATGGACCTGTTCGAGCAGCATCAAGGCACACACATACTCCAGGTATACATCCATTGTCATCATCAGATATTTAGTATCTAATGCAGGAGCAGGACCATCCCTATTTTGCAAGTACAATCTTTGGATGGCGCCTTATTTTGGATACGGGACTTTTCTGCTCTGTGATTTGAGTGAAGAGAATAAAACCATTTTAATCCTCAATAAGGAAAAACTAAATAATGCTATGGATAGGTACAGTCAGCGTCAAATAGTTCGTGATCGTGACACCCAAAATAGAAAAAAGTTCGCAACACGTCTCATAAGATTGTGTTCTCAACTTTGTGGCCACTTTTGGTGTCACGAATCATTTGACGCTGAATATACACTGATTAAACAAGTCAGTTCAACAATTTTATGCAAAATCATGTACCTAGCCATTCTAAGGATCGTTTTGGGTTAAAAACCAGTTAATAAGCGAAGAAAAAATAAATCTACTAAAACAATGACGCACGGCTGGTCCGGTTTGGTTTACTTGAACAGTTAGGTATTACTATCGACATAACACTTTATATTCCGTTTTCCGGCTGTTTCAGTCTCAAATTATTTTATACCTACCTAAAACATGAATTGACTCTATGTATTTAAGAAAAACCTTAATAACCTAAGGTAGAAAACTGTCATGAGATTCTACAATCAATCTACCATGTGGCAGTTACGATTTTTTAGTAAGCAAATAGCTGCTAAGTATATATGTCGCAGGCAAATTGTATGATTCCGCATTTTACAAACGGCGTCGTCAGTTTACAAACGCTCGCTGTTCTATGAAATGCCGAAGGCAAATTGGCGACTCGTTCAATTGATAAAATTTCGACTATGATTGTTGCAATAGGGTGACCATCATAAAACACATGTAGGACAAATCAGACTTAATTTCAGTAATCAGGTAGGTATCTATTCAGGTAAGACAAACCTAAAATACTAGCTACTCTTAAAGTAATTAAAATATTTTCGTAATAAAAACAACACTAAACTAATTTAAACTATTGACGTACCTATAGGTAGGTACATAAAACTATGACATAAAATAAGTTTCGATAGTCAATCCTTTAATTAAGTCTTACATTTTAATTATACCTACCTAGAAGAAGTCTAGAAGACAACACAATATTTTTTTAAACCAATAATATTCCGCAGCAGTCCTCCACCAGTCCGAGCACCAGATTCCATTGTCACCTTAGCGTTTTTTACGTGCCGGATAACCTCAAAAACTATTTCATTTTTCCATAGCTTTTTCACTGCCTCCTATTTGTGAATCGTAAAATATTTTTAATTCACTAAGTATAATAAATGTCTTTTTTTGTGAAAAGTCCTTTGAATACGTAGAATTTGCACTGTTTTCTGTATCACAACACCACGACTCGACGCCATTTTTCTTGTTTTGATTAGCAGCGCCTCGCGTGGTAAGAAAAAGAACTAAATACTTCAATTTGCCGCGGCATTTTGTAAACAGCAATTGAATTGGCTATCAAATGTTTTGGCATATTATAAAGTGCCCAGGCAATTTACATTTTGCCTTCGGCATTTCATAGAGCAGCGAGCGTTTGTGAACTGACGACGCCGTTTGTAAAATGCGGAATCATACAATTTGCCTGCGACATATACATCGTGTCACCACAAACCGCGTGTCACTGAGAGGATTTGCCAACTTCCAGAATCAAGAGTCACTGTGACATTGAAACTAGTTACAATCAAATGTGTTTACTTTCATCGTGCCGACAAAAAGCCGGCCCGCCGAACTTGACTTGCATTACGCAACTCCGACCGACTTCACGCTTTTTATTACAAAACTACAATAGCATACGTACAATAGAACACTGTGACACATACATTTACGACACTCCAATCTGATATTTCGCCGGTTTCACTAAATTTCATAACAAAAATTAATCAAACACACATTTTCTGGGGCATTGATAGTTTTGATAGGGTTAACCGAAAAAAAAATCTATTATACTGTCATTCGATCACGTAAATTATCATTTGTGCAATCGGTAACTGTCATTATGTGGGTGCTGCGGTTTCTATTCCGAGCTGAAAATGGTGGAGTACGTGATTCCTTGCTTCGATTTGTTTTTTGCGAGTGCAACACTTTGCGGGACAAATAGTACGATTTGTCGGAAAAAATAAGGACGTGCGTGTAGGAACGCGATGTTTGCGAAAACGGCATTGAAGTTATCTCTTTGTCTGAGTTATAAATATAACGAAAATTGCACGTGGTCGACTAAAGCTAGCGCGGGAAGGCCGTTGCTCTACCAACTACGATAAAGTTGAAAAAGCTTAAAGGCAGTCTGGGATTTGGCGTTACCTTAAGAAGCGAACTTACGAATATTTTCATGAATGTTACTTGTTGATCCTATAGCCTAATTAAAACTTCATCAAAAACAAAGATGATAATGATGCTTATGATAAGTGAATAATCGTTTACATTCTAAATTATGAACTAATAACTTCTAAATTACATTAATGTTGTAAAAATACCTTGTAATCCAGTAATAAAGGCTTATATTATTATTATTATTAACTTCTAAATAAGACCACATTTGCTTTAGCAAATGTGGTGAAGATGACCCAAGTATTATGATCCATTCAACTACCCATTAGGGGCCGTCCATATATTACGTCATTCTANTACATGTATTATACATATAAATCTTCCTTAAGAATCACTCTATCTATTAAAAAAAAAAAAGGTGATTCTACAAGTGTTTTAATTTTGTCAAACTGGTAATGACGTCAATTTTGGGAGATGGGGGGGGGGTCATTAAGAAATGACGCTAGGATGATTGTAGGGGGGGGGTCTAAAATCTGAAAAAATCGATGACGTAATTTATGGACGGCCCCTTATAACGTCAAACCTAACAAAATGTAAACTTCACTTCAACACCAAAAAAGTAGAAAACAACAATTTTATTATTTTCATGTCGAACACCTACTTAAAATGTTGATAGGAACCCAAACTAGGTCCACGTACTCCGTAAATAAATAAATAAAACACTGTGAACCATCAACAATAGTAGTAATCCATATTTTTTTTACTAGCTATCATCTCGTACCGATTAAACGCAAATTTTGTTATAAAAAATAAATCATCTCCAAGATGTATTTTGTCAACCGTGCATCTCATTAAAATTTGAGATAGAGCGACGCAGACCTAAAGTCGATTGACTCGACCTAGAAGTGACAAGTTTTAGATTCTGATTAGCTTTTACGATAGGTAGACAAATCAAAAGAAAGAAAAGTTTTTTTATTTGGCACTTTATAGAAAAATCATTTTTAAATAATTAGTAGATTGTTTATTTTAATGTAACGTTCTTTATGTTGCTTTTCACTTTATGCCTTTTCTTTGAGCAATGTTTATATTAGTACAATACAAAATTTGAGCTTCCAATTTGAAAACATTTGTAAACCAAAACGTTCGTTACAATTCCTAAAAATAAAATTAGTCAATTACAAAAGCTTCTACTTTTGAGAAACTTAAGTTATTTAAAAGTTCTTGTCTTTTCTAGAGGCGCTATATCAAGTTGGTTATTTTGGCTCGTGGTGATCGTTTTTCGTCATCATCGTTCTATTTATTTACGTTTTTTAAGTCCAATAGAAAATTGATGCCAGATGCAGAGCTAGCTATTAGTTTCACCTTGTGTATCGTTTGCAAAACAAAGTTTTAACTTTTTCCTCATTATTAGGTACCTGATTGAAAAACTGCTACACTTTACTTATTGATTTGATTTCTAAACGATCAGATTAACATTATTTTTTTTTAAATATAATTTTTTCATTGCTTTACCTACATTATTATTGTTAGGAACGTACCTAATGAGCTTGAAAAGCTAATTTTAAACTTTCATTATTTTGTATTTTTCTTTATCTTCTTTTAATACTCTAAAATTAGTTTTAATGATGATTAAAATAATATACAGGCAGTTGGCAAATACTTTTTTTAAGCAGAACAAGGTTGACCGCAATCACACCAGCTGTTAATGTGCATAAGTCCGTTTAAAGTCAGAGGTATTATTTGTCAATTGCCTGTAAAATTAAAAAAAATAGTTCATTAATACTTGTTTTCCCGACCATACCGATCCGAGTTATAGACACGGCGGCGCTTGCGCTTGAAACGCTGCTGGTTCCAAATTCAAATGGTTTGTTTTTTGTCCACAGTCCCTCGACGGATTCGCGCTGTCGGTAGCGGCCGATGGCAGGTTCCTGTACATATCTGAAACTGTATCTATATATTTAGGATTATCACAAGTAAGTATACTTCATTTAATTTTTTCTACCTGGATTTAAGTACAGTCAGCGACAAATAGTTCGTGACACCCAAAGTAGCCAAAAAGTTCGCAACACGTCTTTGTTACAATTGGAATAAGCTTGTGTTGTCAACTTTTTGACTACTATAGATGTCACGAACTATAATTTGACGCTGCTGTACCTACCTAGTCATATTGTTACACGTTTTTAGATCGTGGGCCAAATTGTTTAACTCAACTGCTTAGTCCCGTTAACCCCTCGTACTAAGCTAAATATGATTGTATTACGAGTAGGTTCATCACATTATACGAGCAGTGGCCGGGTTTGAACCCGCGTTCCTCGGATGTCTATTCGGCCAGTCCGACCCCTTCACCTTTCGGCTATCGTGACTTTGATAGCCAGTTTGCTGCCTATAATCTTAAATTTTTGCATCATAAGGCACTCTTGCGACCTTACCAAATTCAGTCCATCAATACTTCCCAGTGGAAGACAAATCTCTCTGTATTGCCACAAATTACCCGCGACAGTCGTCGTAAAGTCGAGGACGCACGGCACTGCGGCAAACTTTATGTGGGTAGGTGCTGATTTCATGGACCCAATAAATACTACTGGGATCTGGAAATATTTCGAGAGGATACGAAGCACGTAATAATCTGAGTGACATTGCTGGTCTTGATCCTGGCTCACATCTATCGCCATTTTATCATAATAATAGTGAGAAAGATCCAAACACCAAACACCTTTGGTGGACCTTAGAAAACTTGCAAACTATATGAGTTCATTGTACTGCTTTTATCAGCATGAATCGCATACTTTTATTAGCACATGTATAAAAATATCACAAATGCTTTGAATGTTTTTACCCACGCTGGCAAAGTTGATATCCTCGAAAAAGAAATGTACCTAGTTCAAATTGTCTCAACAAAAGTGCATATCGTGTAAATTACATGCCCATTTACAGACACCTACACAGATTGTCGATAGTGAGTTAGTAACGTACGTACATTCATGAAGCACGCTCACATTCACGCGGTAGAGACGATAGAGTCAGACGATGTAATCTGAAATTTTCGGCGGCGCTAGAAAGACATCCGGTGGTAACTGCATCAGATCGCAGATAAGTCCTTCTACACGTGTTGTGTTATGCCTTCTACGTGGCCTGGGTAAGACGAGGTTTTTTCCCGACCCCGATCTTTAAAGGGTACGTTTCTCGAGAAGTAACCCTTTTGTTTTAGAGTTATGATATGATTTGTGACAGGTATCTCGGATTTCTCGTTCGTTAGTTTAAAAATTGTCGCTAAACAGAGGAAAAAAAAAGGTTTTTTAAATAGGATAACACCGAATGTAAGATTAACGTTCCAGCCTCATGCTACAAATAAATTCAAGTAAAATCTGAAACTCACCGATAAACTCAAAAAATTCCTTCATCCAAACGGAATTAAAATAACATTGCAAAATTAAAAGGCGCTCTGAAAAGATCCGAAAACTGGGAAATTCTCGTTTCCAACATGGCTGCAGGCTTCGGGGGTGGTGTGACGGAGACGGAAAATGGGGGGAAAGGGACGATGCGATATGCCGGTCACGTCCCGGGCAAGGCGCGCGCGTGCTCCTCATCCTAATGCCGCTGCCAACCTTACCACTCACACACCCCCGGCCCACGCACACAAACCCGAAACATCATCGAAACACTAATCTCAAACACACACCAACCCATAATTCTTCTTCACAGACACATGCCTGTGTGTGTACACATATAAAATACATAAACTTCCTGGTAAATAAGCGTAGATACAACTTTCTTATAAGTAAGGCCTGTGTTAGATGCTCCTGCTATATTAAATTCTGTTGCGGCCATTTTTTCGGGGTCCGCCGTAAAGACTGATGATAACACCGACAATGGAAAATCATATTTTTCTTTTATAGATAAAAGGAAGAAAATGGATACTTTATTTTTTGTTTTGATGTGCCTGAATGGCTTCGGGAAATTATTTACGTGTAGCTTTTTGTGCGCGCCCCAGTGAGATTAGGGGATTTCATTGGATATTTTAGAATTTGTTACAACTTGAAATATTATGTTTATTGAATTTGAACAATTATAGCTAAAACTCAATGTTTATTCTTCAAAGCCAGCAAACAAGCCAATAATCTTCTTGCAGACTTGGACAAGACATCTAACTTGCCACATATTTCCCCGAATAATTATGAATTTTAATCATAAGGAACTTTTATCAATATACCAAATTTCATTGACTTGAAAAGCAGTGTTAGACAGATGCCAAAATCACATGCAGTTTCGTAACAGAATTGGAAAATCCTTCAGCTTGGTAATTATGAGGAAAATTGGCATGAAGCTTTAATCCCAACTCCTGTCAGCACACCATAATCTGTGGCTCACCATCAGATCGGTAAACACCATAAAATTGTTGGTATCATTCCGGGAAAAGACCACCATAACATACCCATTGTTCGTGTCCTCTTCATGCGTGCGACGTCCGCGGATACACGTCGTTTGAATCTGTAATAGGGTCCCACAATTATATTTGATAAATTTATTTAAAAGACATTTGCATAAGCCGTGAAAGGGTCAGTGTGAAAGTATTCTTAGATTTAGGTTTATTACGTTCCTGTTGTGCTTTATAAGTTCGACTTATTGATGCATGTTGTTCGTTGATAGTCAACATAATGAAATTGCAATGTCTTATGTCACTCACCTTCAATTGATCTGAAACATCATCTCGGGTTGGATATTTTGAATTAAGGAAAATAACTTTATTGTTATTTGTACTATTTTTGATCATTATAAGCTCCCATATCACTACTTTCTTTATTCCTACGTAATTCTTGTTTTTCCTATCTGAAATATCCTGTTCAGATTTAAGTTCTTCTCACAATACTTATTAATACATCACTAGGCGTCTAATAAACTTTAGCTTTATTCTTATCTGCGAGTCTAAGCAGAGCCGCAATTAAGTTACCGTTAGCGCCAGAGTGTTTTCAACAATTTTCTGAACAGTAATGCTGATGCAAATTATATTCCACGTTTCATCTTTAAACCAATGCAATAAGGTTGAGAATCAGATTGCGGTTGTACCACTTGACTAGACTACTCGTACCAACGTTGTTTCATTACTTGGGGTTTATAGGTGTTTCTATGAACCCACCTGCTATGCGATGCTTGATAACAGCCCGTTCATTCATAACTATGCTGGTACGTGACGAGTTATCTGTCTGCGACTGCGCCAGCGCAGCTTGTTAAGTGGCATGTGAATTAACATACATAGAAATACGTTGCGGAGCCAATGCTCTATGAAAAATACTGAAATTCTTAGAGTTCAGCCTTAGAGTTAGTAAAATAACGCCTTGGTTGTCACTAGGAGTGTGTGGATTCCCTCCCCGTCTATTACAAAAAGTTAAACTCTAGTTTAAATTCCCATTTAGTATGGATGTGTTCATTCTGGGTTTAACTTTTTTATAATAAGGCCCAAGGAGTCCTATTGAATAGCAATCCCTATATTGTATACCTACTATAATAAAATTCCTAAAGAGTGGACTTTGCTCAAATACTAGTGGTTGTGTTTTAATAAAGATCTTTCTATAAGAAAAAATATATCAAACTTTAAACGTCCTCTTTCATCCCCCAGGTAGAAATGACCGGGAGTAGTATATTCGACTACGTCCACCAAGCGGACCACGCCGAGATCGCGGAGCAACTGGGACTGTCCCTCGCGGGTAGGACCGGAGGGACCGGCCTGAACAGCCCTGCTTCGGGCAGCGAAGAGGGCAGCCAGCACGGCACCAATAACCCTGATGGTAAGTTTGGAATAGGCTTAGAAGTTATTGCCCAAGATAGGCAGTAGGGAGAGACGATTGCTCATAAGTTAAAAATAATTATTTGAGAAAATTAAAAAGGAAAGTCCTTGTCACATGTCTGGCTTTTTTGTGTATAACTATTGGAGCATAGAAATATCCAGGTTAAATCGAAAGAACGACTGTTAAACAAATGGAAATAAAGACATGTTTATTTCCATTTTCAACAATTGTTTTGCCGCTCTCTCAAATATATTTCAAAAGCAGCCAAAAACCACTTTCTATCGGCCACTCCGTTACTCATTTAGGTGCTCATTTTTTCGAGAAAAAGACGACAACCCAACTCTTGCCACAAAAAAGAAAAACAGTTCAGAATTCAATTAAAATTTCCTTATTTCGCGGCCATTGCACCTTCCTCATTCGGCGACAGTACCGATCCTAACATTTCACTCGGTATATCGAATCATTCAATATCAGCCAGTAATAAGTAGTTGTACGATTCGAAATTAGATTATGGAGTCTTCACGGCGCGTTGGGAGCTTATGAAACGGTCAATGGGGTGTCAGACGCCGCCATTGTCACCACTGATTAATATTTAATTTCACCGCTATGGGAATTCTTTGATGTTTATTGAAAATTTGGCGCCACTGCGTACATAATGTAAGGTAGGGCGCTGCCAGGGCGACTATAATCGGCGATCCGAACGGAACTTTCATTGACCAGACCAAATGGGTGCCGACCGAGTTCAATTAAACGCCTAGATAAGCAAAAAAGTCATTCGAATATAATATTACTGTCAAATCATTTATCTCTCGGTTCACTGCATCCGTAGTTTTTATTGTTTGTGGTTATAATTTAAACGTTGCGTAGTAAAACTAGTTTAAAACCACACACTTTTATTACTTTTGCTAAATATTAACTTTGAATTCCGAGTGAAACTTGATGATTGTTGTTCTACTATTTCTGGCGTATGTAGTGTGGTTTAATAAATTACTTCTTGAAATGGTACTATTGATTTATAGAAAAACGAAATAATCCAAATCCCCAGCATCCGAACCCATTTGACCTAGTTTTTTCCCAACCTAACGGAGAGCCCGCTTCTAATTTACTAACATGAATACTTTAAGGGCTAGAATCGATTTCAATTTACCGATCGTTGAAAAAGTATCGATAAAAAATCAATCAGGATCGAGATAGTGTGACAAGTAGCTCATTGTGTGGAGACAGGCATGGTGAATAAGTCACAGAACAGTGGTCCGTGGAGAAGTTGTGCCATTGTGGCCTGATAGCCGTGCATTTGAAGGAATTGGTGCTGTGTTGACAGGAGATTGATCGATGCCAGTGGCACCTAAAGTTGTTAAACTGCTGATTAGTTAAATTTTTGGACTGAGAGGCTTAAGAAAAGATCTTGCTTTTTTATTTAGTGGTCCAAATACTTTAAGGTTTAAATACGACGAAATTAGTAGAATCTCTCACTCGAATCTTGCAATGATGCTGTGGATTTGCTGATTTAGATTAGGTACTTTAATGCAAGGCAGGTGTAAATGAGTTATAACCTACCAAATAAATATTTATTTATTCAAATTAAATTGGACACTAAAAATTCCAGTTAAAGATCACTGAGAAAATGTCAATCGACCATTGTTTTAGGATTTTACGAAAATGACAATAAATTCCGAAAACCCAAAGTCACCTTTTGTGTTGTAATAAAAACCACCGCCAAGGCTACTGGAATAGTTTGGTACTGACTCAGTATTACGTACTCGGTACAAAGGCGTGATTCAACTGCACACATTGTCCAGTGCCCGGTAGAAATTGAGTAGGTACATACTAACGAGGCTTAATGTATGCGCATCTTGAGGATTTTATGTTAAATTGCAAAGGACGAGATAAACAATTAAGGTAACTCGGTGTAACGATGTTAAATATTCGTATCAGAAACATAAATTTTCCAATAAAGTCTAAAGTTTTGGTACCTCTGTCGAATATCTCAAAATCACGGAGTCCACTACGAAATCAATTAGAGCGTGATGTTGATCTGACATTCGAAGTTCCGAGGCCCATAGATCTTTTAATTTATCAGCCTCCAATCATTATTCTTAGCCTGATCGTCCGCAAAAAGCGTGTAAAATTGATTTTTAACTATTTTACACATTTTGGGGCTAAATTGTAGATTATTGCTGCCAACTGCACTATTAACCAAGTTGCTCGAATCAAAAATCAACAATTTGATAGTAGCGATAGAAGCAAATAGGTTACTAATAAAATTTTGAATTTCCCAAATAGTATCATCGCAAATGAGCCTTGCGGCCAGCGGGGCGCTCTACCGGGGAATGGACCGGGCGTTCTGCGTGAGGATGAAGAGCACGCTAACGAAGAGAGGGTGCCATTTCAAGTCTTCAGGATACAGGGTAAGAAATTGTATACAATCGAAACTAGTAAAGTTTTAGCTGAACACCAAAAAATATATTAATCAATTTTCCAAACGATTTCAATTTTCGGTGTTGATGAACTGTGATTGGAAAGTAGTGACTATAAAATTATGTGTTCAGCTGAAATTTTACATGTTCTCTAAAGAAAATAACAATTAGACTAGACGTGATGACGTTTTATAAAACATTATTACGAATATGGGGCTGATCCTTCAAATTGAAAATACTGTCTCCTAATTCTTTATCAATTCCCAACAACACATTATTTTTTCAAGAATCATTATTAGTAATTAATCATGAAAATATCTGTGGACATAATTTCTTCTTATCTAGTATTTGAGAAATGAATGGTCGCTGAATTTTCATTTTTAATCTAGGTTGGAAGAGGCAAGGAGGGTGAGCCATCAAGATATGGAGAGAGTGGTAACTGGCGGGTGGGTATCTTAGAAACGAGTGTTTTACAAAGGAAGCAAAATTATTTATGACCCTTTCCGATAAATCGTGATTTATTTTCAGTTGCATAATGACGCCGATTTGGAGATGTTCTACAATCATAAAATTATTACCATATTAGATTCATGTAAAGCATTTGGTATCGCTTTTACGATGTATGAATTACTTTTTATGATCCTGCGGTCATTTTCACTGTTATGTTTATAGCAAAATGAATTCGTACGACCTCTTTATACGTGTGAGATCACAAATATTATTGGCTAGAGTTATTGTATTGCAGGGGTGCCGCAGGGCACAGCCCTGGTCATAATTTTTGCCTTAACTCGGTGTTAGGCAATAAAGTGCGATTATATCTCAAGCGACTTGCGAATTTCTTACTAGGTGCGTAAAATTGCTCGTAATAGATTGTTTTCGGGGTGTACATTTTGGTTTTTATTTTAAAAGCGTTTTGTGGGCACTTTCCTTAAAATGATTTATAAACATAGGTAGGTACCTCATTTTTTTCTGTACAAAGAATGAATTCACATGAATAGCTAAATGATTTTTAATACATTCATCTAAATTAAAAAAAAGTCTTTAGCGAGATATAATCCGGAAAATGGATAGGAAAAGTTGCGATTCAGTCCACATAATTTTACTCTACATGAAATAAGGTAGTTTAAGTATAAATCTTGAAATTAAACCCATAATTCCCTGCTATCTCCATCTAAATGGCTCATACAATTCTCGCGAGTATCGACTGAGCAATTAATACGGTCATTATTACTCCAAAGCGCAGGCGACGCCCGCAGCGAGCGTTTTATTGGGAAAATTTCGAATTAGCTCATCTTTCATTTGATCTCTGCAGTCGATTACCTTAGAATATATCTACGTGACTTCTGCAGTTTCCAAACAAACGAATGAGCTTTGCAACTTCATCTTTCTTATATGAAACACGTAGCAGTTTTGCACTAGGTGCGAGAATGATTCGGAAAGTTTTAACGAGATTTTTTATTACTTCTACTCCAAGGCTGGCTTTGTGTCTTTGGCTTTGACGACGAATAAAATTTAAGGCACGTGCAATGACTTTAGTGGGATCCTCTTTCCTCGAATTCTATAATGATTTAGACATTAAATAATAAACAATACAGAAGGAAAAGTCGCGTTTGGACCAGTTACC
The DNA here is from genome assembly GCF_004193835.3 of Ostrinia furnacalis. Lineage (NCBI taxonomy): Eukaryota > Metazoa > Arthropoda > Insecta > Lepidoptera > Crambidae > Ostrinia > Ostrinia furnacalis. The sequence goes on along the minus strand of NW_021131365.1, from coordinate 295,236 downwards.
ATTTTGAGAGATTTATTCATTATCACTGTACTCGTAGATAATTATGTAGGTAGGAATAATTCATGAATTTTCTTTTTACGAAAATAAGCAGGACATTTTAAGATTTAGACTCAACCTTCTATCAATGTTTTAAATACCTTTTTCTTCTTTCCAGGTGGTCCTCATGCTCTGCCGCCTTCGGCCGCAGTACTCCTTTTCACACAGTCGGAAGTCTCCAACAGTCCTTCTCGGGATGGTGGCTTTAGCCATCGCACTACCACCCCCTTCAGTCCACGAGATCAGGCTGGAGTCGGATATGTTCGTCACCAGGATCAACTTCGACTTCAGGATAGCGCACTGCGAACCCAGGTATTAGAAACATTAATTAGTTGGGGTCATTAGGGTAGTGCTTTTGGACCAATGTTTTTTGTTCTACTTACATTTTATAATGTCGAAGCACTAGAGATGCCACCTAATTTTGAATTACTAATTAGAAACTGTCTACTTACTTTTACCCTAGAATTATTTATAGCAAAATATTGGACAAATACTCAGTTTTAATCATGTAAGCAAATTGATACATCTGTATTTTTTATACCAGCAGGGTATCGGAGCTTCTTGGGTATACGGCGGAAGAGCTGACGGGGAAGAATCTGTACGCGTTATGCCACGGAGAAGATGCCAACAAACTTAGAAAATGTCACGTAGATTGTAAGTAAAAATTTACGTTTTTTTGTGTGTGAAAACCTAGGTTTTTCCCCAAACACAAATACACAACATGAATCACTGACCTGGCTCTATCATCAATCGTTTAAACGATCACCAATGAATCGCCCACCCATGACCCAATATCACGTGGTGAAATCCTTCGCTGCCTAATGTTGCAACGGATATTTGTATTCAATGTGCACCCTTTAGAAATCCATGTCAAGAGGACTGGCAGCCCAAGGCGCTAGCGACACATTACGAGGAAAATTTATGAGTGCCATGCGTGTTGTTTGTTTCATACTAGGAGTCTTCGGTGAAACATGTCTGTCTTTACAATCATCTGTTGTAGCTAAGCTATATTTTTCAGTCATGATGGTAGTACTTTTTCAGCATTTGCTTGCTGCAGCTATACCTATATCTGAGACAATTTCTGCAGAAAGATGACACTACTTACATGAATTTACACAGTATGAAATTCATTTACACATTAAATTGGAAAATCAAGTTTTAGATCATATTTCCCAAATTCCTTGAACACAAACTTTATATGCGGCGTAGACATGAGCCGTAGATTGAAAGTCGAAATGATTTTCATCTTCGAATAAATAATTTGACATTTCAATCACGCGCCTGGCTTTTAGGTACACGAGTATCGGGAGGAAAATCCCTGTTCAAATAATCTATATATATAATATAATCATAGTCTCGTATACACGGATATTATTACTTTTCCACGCATTCGTCAGTGAAATACAATTTAGGCCCAACGCTATGCGACGGTACCGCCGAGTTGTGATTTGAATAATAATTTTTATATCATCATTTTGGTTTCCTTTCCCCAGGCATACGTGGGAAATGTCAGCCTTAATGTCCTTTGAGATAGCTTTGTTAGTACTGTCGTGCTTTATGCCTATTTTACTACTTTGCGTGGTTTGCCGAGCCGAGTGTTAATTTAAAAGTAGCCATGCTTTTGTTTCGGGATTTTCGTTCTTACTTTTGCACGGAGAGGCATTTGTGGTAGATTCTTAATCTAATAAGATTTCTTAATCTAATAGCATCTAACATTTATTTTCCTTAATCTACAGTAATATAAGATAGAGGTATCATCTTCATGATCATGATCAGTGTAAGGCCGTGACGTGATGGCTTCACAAAACTGTTCCCACCACTGCGACTCCATTTAATCCGAATCATTGGCCGTAAAACTTTAGATTCTTCAAAAAGCTAAAACAGTCGTTCCATGAATGAACATCTTCTGACGTAACGATCTCTTAGCCAATCAATTCAAATGAATCCAAGATGGCGTCAATTCGAACGCCAATCACGACGCGCTTCACGTCATACGGTTTTTCTCCGGTACTTGTCTGTTGATAGCTTTACGAGACCATTACTTAGCATTGTAAATGTCTATATAGATGCCGGTCAAATGTGGACAATCCGGGTGTAGAATATCAATTGTTTCAATTAACATAAAAGTCCGGGTGTTTGGTAGAAAGCGGGTAATTTGGTTACAGCGTTATACGCGATTCGCTTGCCTGATTAAGTTATTGACGACATTTTGGGCGTATGTATTCAAATTTGTGCATAATGTGATGGTGCTATACGATGATGTTTGGGACTTCCGACAGTGAGGCATTTTTATTGTGTAATGACATACATGATGGATGACGTGACAAGCTTAAAAATACTAAAAGTTAGGTACAAACAGCCAAAATTCGTTCAAAGCTTAGATTTATTCATCTTATCTAGGTACAATTCTATTTCCATTATTGGCAGTCACACTAGCTAACTTATGTATCTCGTACATACACTCAACTTAAGAAACTGTTTCACTGCTAGGGAAATCAAATCGTAAGGAAATTGCGAGAATCAGTAATGACAAGTATCAACAATCACATGATTCTAGCAGAATATTGAAAAAGGATCTCACTTTTTACAACAATCAATGGAATGGACAAGGATTTCAATGCCATCGGAACTTTTAAGCATTAGAACGTATTCATAACGCTGTAACTCAGTTTTACTTAACGGCTGGCTGTCATCCAAACACATCTACGATAAATAATTAATGACAACAATAAACAATACGAAAACAAAACCAAAATCCTCCTTTGCACTAATGACTCACGTAGTACAATACACGTGTTCCTCACTTTGTCTTTTGTGCGTAGAATTTATTGAATATAATGATGGTACACTCAGGGTCAATTAGTTTTTAATCTTGAATTCTTGCAAAATAGGCATTTACTTCAAGGGGGTCTTGGTAATTAATTTTACTACAACAAACTCTCTCTAGAGTTCTCCACAACCCAATTATTAAAACGATTTTTATTACCATCCACGTAAACATTCAGTTTGGTGAAATTTTTAATAGAAGTTATTGTCATCTACATCATCAGTATTATTTCTTTTTCAACGTTTATTTGTTTTCTGTGTAGATTAGACCATTTTATGACCATTTCAGTGAGTTTAATTAATTATATCATCTTTTATGTCTTTAAGCGTGTAATCTTTATCAGTAACTATATTATAGACATTCGTTTTAACGTCGTCCATGTTAACGAGATAGCTTTTTAAAGTTCCAAGTCTATTTTTATTATTTTTATTTGCACTTGATTGTACTGATTGAATTGTATGGTTTGGACAGTGCCATCATGACCCATTGTCCGATTAACATTAATCCCAAGGTCAGCCGAAGACGTTATTGCGATCAGATGCCTAATAGAGACGCCTTCGGTTGGCAACTGTCCTTTTTACTAAGCCACAATAGCAGCACCTATTGTGCAATGAAAGGCTTTGGTAGCTAAATGCTAACATGTGGTGTATCACGTATTCACGTAGGACGTATTTAAGTAAATAGATTAAAATCGAGGAGATCTGCATTAAGATCACAATCTAGCCGATATATGCAAATAAGATGTTCAACGTTTGCGTATATTGAAGCAGTAATCATCTTTAACTAAGAATTTATACATTTGTTTAGCTTGATTCTTTTTGGTGAAAATAATCTAGTTCTAGGTTATGAATATTATAGAGTTGTGATACTTACCTACTCTTCACGATCGTCAAACTCTCGTAACTCTTTCATGCTCTTCATTTCGTATACCCAAAGTACTTAGGTACTTATCAAAAGTAGCGACGTAATCCTAACATAAATTTTCCTTGTTCCAGTAATGAACAAAGGGCAGGTCCTGACGCACTACTACAGGATAATGAACAAGCTGGGCGGTTACACCTGGATGCAGACCTGCGCCACCGTCGTCTGCTCCTCCAAGAACGCGGAGGAGCAGAACATCATCTGCATCAACTACGTCATCAGGTACCTTGGATTTTATACCCTTCTCAACTATGGATTTTGAGTCAAGACATGACACCTTTGTGGAATACAATTGGACCGTTTAAAAAGTCCCTGACATTGGTCCCGAACATTCACAGAATATTAAGGAACTGACACGGTGCATAAACCTTTGTCTTTATGATGCCACAAGTGTTATATCAGAGCTATAAAAAGACCGTGGATTTATTTGTATGCCACACCTTGTCATTGCAGTTAGCAATTGATTAATTTTATTTATCATACATTTGCTGCTTGTAACGCGGGTGACATCACGCCAATCAATTTCAATAACATGTGTTTCATTGCAGTGGTCGAGAATATCCGAACACTGTGATGGACTGCTGCCAGTTAGAAGAGAGCGTCCAAGGAGTGAAGAGAGAAGAAACTGTAGGCGATCCTGAAAATGGGCCTCCTGATACGGATAATTCTGGAGGACCGCCGCCTCCTCCCAGACATCAGCAAGAGAGAACCGAACCCCCGACCAATGCAGAGTCTGCTTCTACCGCGCCTGTCCCCACATCGGATGTCACACACCTCACCAGACTGAACGATACACAACCACTACCTCTGCACAACAGCACGGAAAGAACCTCCCCGATGCCTGCCAGAAGACTGAAAAAACGAAAACACACGACCGAGGAAGATGAGGAAAGAGATGAGGAGAGACGAAAGTCCTCGTCCAACCCAGGCGCAGCTATATCACCAGCAGAACGGGACATGACCAAAAATAACTTAGCAATACCCGAAGGCACGACAGATGCCACCTCTGTGAGGGATTTAGAAAACGCTATGTCAAAGCATCTGCCGTCTGTGGCGTTGGACGGCAAGGAGATATCCCATCGACCGACTGACTTCTCTACTGATGCTTTGCTGAAACAGCAGCAGCAGAAATCTACGATTCAATGGATCGGCACTCAGAACCATCACTTGAATCATTTAAATAGACAAATACAAGGAAACCACACGTCGACGCCGGCGTCTGCTTTATTGAGGCAACTGTATGCGAATAGAGAGAGCGTTATCAGAAGCAACTTCCTCGGGGATGGTCGAACTGGCGGCTACTACTCCAGCGATGGTCAGAGCGGGCCCTTACCAACTCCTCCAGGAAGCGAGGGTTCCAGTTACGGCGAGCAGTTAGGTCATAAAGGCACGGATATAGGTTCTTTAGCTTACGGTGGTTACGCGGACTACCATTCCGCGATGACGCCGCCAGGTTCTGTGTCTCCTAGAGATAAGCAGCAGTATACTTTGTCGTACGATAACAGTGCTTATTCTGAGGCTTTAAGGCACTCGTATTTAGGTGAGGCGCCGTTGCCGTTGAAGCCCCAGGCGTATTCTGCGGTCCCGGGGGCTTTGGACTACGCGTCTCCTTTGGACCAGTCCCAGTTTTTCCATCCACCTTCTTCGTTCCATTTGTATCACCCCCAAGCGCATACTGCGCACGCGACCCATTCCCATCAGCCCGTAGACAAATCCGCGCCTCCTAATACCAACTGGTACTCGGCCGGGTCATAGCCATATTTACGATAGCCCGAATCATTAGGTCATAGAATCAACGTGCTCATTTGGGAGTATTGTACTGTTTCTGTTCAATTGGTTAACATTTGTGTTGTTAAGTTTCGTATTTTTGTTAAAGTTAGAATGTTTGTTCAAGTGTTATTTTTACACAAAGTTAGATAATTTTCGAATGGTAAATTGTAAATATTGATCGATTTATAACTGGCGAAAATTTCACGAAATTGTATACGGACAAAAAGACTTAGTATGAAGTTAAATACTCAGAAGAAATAATTTCGATGGTGTAACTATGACTTTTTAAGCCAATGTTGGATATTACTGTTAATTATGTGCCAAATCCAGGTGCTTACGGCTCTCGACAGATGCATTTGAATTTAGCTATATGAAAGAAAAACATACATTCCTTATTGTGTAGCATAAGTGTTACTTATAACTTGGTTAAAATTACAGAAAAGCCCAAATATCTATTAAAATCTGGGTCTGAAATAAACATGCCATTTTCATTAACACACCATAAATCTGTATTAATTTTTATATGACTATACTATTTAGCTAAATTTTAGCCTGAAATAGCAAGAATGACAAAAAAACTGCTAATTTACTGAATGTAGCCGATATTTTTAAACAAAAGCTCTTAATTTTGGAGTTGTAGATGGTTTTAAAATGGCCGTCTGGGTCAACGATTCAGTGATTTTTTCGTGTCTACTAAGGTACGAGTAAACCAAATAAGTATTAATAAAAGCAAGGCCATAAATTGACTAATCTGTTATAACCAGTGGGCTACTATAGCTTATTGCATATCATTTTAATGTAAGCTTCTGTAAATTATTGTACCATACTTAGTATACACGACTGTACTTAGGTATTAGCTATACATTCCAATGTGTAAATTGTAGTTTTAAGTACTGTATCTATATTATTTCCTAGAAATAAGATTTCATGTAAATAATGCATTATTTAGGTATATTATTATTTATAACGTCGCTCAAAGACTAGTTTCAGCTGAATCTTACTGAAAATCATCTGATTGTTATTGCAGCAATCTGAAATACTACTGAATAGTGAATCTATAGCATTTAATTACTTTAACGGTCGATAATCACAGATATTCCATAATAACTGTTTATTTTATAACTCATGTTAAATCATGACAGTCTACGACAAAATACTCAATTCAAACTGATTTTCTTATGTATTAGTTCAAGCCAAATGCAATATAAAATACGTGTTTATTTTCTTATAACTTGTATGTAATTTTTATAAATCGATTAGGTATTAATTCAATAATATTATATTGGTAATATTTATGCTACTTTCTCTGTGCAATACGAGTGAAAAATGTTGTTCATTTCAATTTTATAGGCTTCGTTAAACTTAAAGTAAGGTATCATTAAAATTGTAATTATCATAATAAAATTGGGAATAGGCTTTCGATGCAATTATCTGTTATGTTTTTCCAGTGTTTCTTTAAACGAACTTCATTCCATGTATTATTATTATTTTAGTTGATATATTGAACAAAAAACTTAAAGATTTTTATTTCTCTGATTAAATGACTAAGAATTTTTGATTCGTTTGTTTCATTTGAAAATACCAAACACTTTTGTTAAACAAATTCATTTTATTGATTGGTGTCGATTTACCTTAATTACTAACACAGATGCGTTGTTAACTTATTAATAAGACAAAGAATATAAATGCAAAGTAAAAATAATAAATACACGATTCACACATGAGATTCTTCAAAAGTCAAAATAAAGCTTTTTGATTGGACGGATCATTACATAAGATGTAAAAATATCATAAATTCCGATTAAAATATTTCATTTACTACTTAGATAGTTACAAATTTTAATAAAAGTAGTCAAAATTAAAAGGTTGTAATAAGTAAAATAATTAAAATTGTAATACATAAAGTTACCTATTACTAACACTAAAAATAATATGTCAGATAAAACATATCATATCTTTTTGTAGTCTAGAAGTTTCTTTGATTATTTGGACATGGATTTAATACATAATATCAGTATATTCTATCTACACAAATACAAAAATCTACATCAGGCACTTTTAAAAGTGTTTACTTAACTATACTACTTAGTTAAGGCACTATTACTACATTACTACTTATACAAGACACACACGCCCGTATTCACAAACATTACTATGAGGTCGCACAGTGCGCGTGAACGCACAGGGTGACACACGAATAAATCTCAGAGCTCTATTCTACGCTGTGCGTTCGATTTGCTGATTCACTTAAGCAAGCATCGTTTGTGAATACGGGCGGTAGAGTCCAATGGTAGAATTAATTGTTTTGATACAAATTAAGTCTTAGTGTTCTTAACGTAGTTTGTGGCTGGAAATTACACGATAAGAGTAGGCGCATACCGTTGATTTTTCGTCGGCCGATAGATTAGTCGGGCAGTTGATCAGTATGGGCATGTATGGGAGTGCGCACACAACGCCGATTCGATTTGGCCGATTCTTCATACAAATTAAAATCGGGCACAACTATCGGCTAACTAAAAATCAACGGTGTGCGCCTAGAGTAGGCGCTACTTAATTAATAATATTTTTTACCTCAGTCCGTTTTTAATACTCCACTAATATCTCAATATTTGGCGATTGCATCTCCAGGATTATTTGATATTGTGAGAACACACACAACCAGCAATAGATCTGTGAAAGAAAGAAAATAATGCTAGTATGTAAATAGATTAAACAAAGATAGTGACTATACTTATTTCAAAAAGTGTATGAGAGAATCAAGTAAGCAGATTGAATTTTTACAATACTGAAGTGGATCACAGTAATATTTTTAAAGATTAACTTGTAAGTCATAATGACGCTGAAAAACGTGAAAGGCTTTCACTCAATATAAAAAGTTACTAAATCTTCAGGTACTTACATTGTAGGCCATCCATATGAAGTCAATAAATGCAGCAAACGTGGCATCCAACTGAAATGAGAAATATCAATATTGAAATAAAACATTAATTACATTTGTACTTCTCATGAAAATAACAATAAACAAGAAAAGTTTTAGATATAAAATACTAATAGGTAACTTTCATGGGCTAACTGGGCAGGCCTCCCACTAGGTGGACTGACGATCTGGTTAAGGTTGCGGGAGGTGCCTGGATGCGAACGGCGCAGGACCGGTCTTTGTGGAAATCCTTGGGGGCTTGGGAAAGCCTTTGTTGAGCAGTGGACGTCTTCAGTTGAAACGAACGAACGAAAGGTAACTTTCGCTTCTAATATAACCTTAACTGAAAAAACATTTAGCATTAGTCTATAAAAATTAGTTCAAAATATCTATATCATTTATTTTATTTTGGTTTATTCAACAAAATAGAGAACTTACATAAATGTAATATCCACCAATAAGCCACAGCCCAAAGATGAACTGGAAGACGATGATCAAACCAACGGTGATCAACCAGGGCAGCAGGAGACCTCTCATCCAAATGTTTATGCCGATGACCTGTAATGAGATGAAAAAATAATAAAAAGGTATTTATCAAAAAAGGTATTACATGCATGAGTTCATAAAACTAGATCTATACAAATAAATTAATTTCTGTAATGATATTACAAAAGATAATGAATCTGAAATGTAATGGAATTTATTATTTTTGTCCTTACTATAGTCTTTTTCACCTAAGATGATCCGTATGACGTTTCGAGTTTGAAAGATTTAGAGATGTCACATAACTAAACCATAGCGATTTATCTATCGATTTTTTTCGAAGAGTTAGTAAAACCTACTTTTAGAGAAATATTTTGTATAGGTGTTATTTAACAAAAAACATATTTTTTTAATTACAAATATTATTGTAACACATTTTTATTGATAATATTCAAATTTCATGCTTCGTGTTCAAAAAAACGATTCCTAAAAAGTACTGGTTCTGTTTCTTTAAATTAAAAACTATTAATTTATTTTCAATGCGTTTATTAAAGTCAATAATCGAAAAATATAGTTGATTTTTGTGATGTTTTTAATAACTAAGTATTCACTGCAATCGATTAATGAACTGCGGAAATAATCGATTTTATTATACAAGAAATACCCCAGCACTAAATCTATTCCGTTTCACACATTGCGTACATTAAATAAAAAATATTTTTACATCGTATTTAATTAAAATATAATCAATAGACTCAGATTTTACTATATATTTCAAGACAAGTAGTTATTTTTTTTTATTATACTGCTAATAAAATACAAATATTTTTTCAAAAATATTCTGCATATGTAGTATGCGTAATATGGATAACCTTGAAGTGTCATACGGATCATCTTACGTGAAAAAGACTATAGGTGATTTTTAATAAAATTATACATAAATTGTAAATTACAAAATAAGAACCTGTGTCAACATCTTATTTAGGTACATTACAACCAATTAGATCCCAAAACTGTCCTAATCAGTGTATGTTACATTCTGAATCAAATAAACTCTATCTAATTTATTACATTCAGCAACTGTATATAAACTGTACTCACCATCAGGACAGAAAAGAAAATCAAGAAGGTAAAGATGATAATGAAGATGATGCCAAATATGAACAGCGCTGAAACAATAAAAAACAAATTGAGGCGGAATAATAATGACCTAAGTTTATTTCTGATGATAATAATGAATAATAATAAATTGTACAACTTTAATCACTATAGCTTCTATTGAGAGCTAGGTCCTAGAAGCCCTGACTTTATTATGGGTGGTTTTAGTTACAGGGATTCTATTCACATACATAACATAAACTGCTGGACAATGGTGGAAAGATAGTCAATTCTTAAGTAATTTTAACTTTTTTAGCTATGGTACGAGGATACTTTTACACCAAATAAGCTGTTGTCTTGTAAGAAATCTCATTTTATCATTGTGAATGACATTATTCACAATAAATTCCTTTGGTGGACTTCAAACTTACATGATCGAACATCAGCTTCAAACAACGGGTTCCACAGCTGCGTGGAGTCTCCACCATCCATCTGATACGCTATAAACGTAATAAGTATGACGCTCATAGCTGCCGTATACACAGCCACCGCTCTGCTCCCAGATTTTACATCCGAAGACCAAATGCATGGCGACCAGCAGGATTCTAACACTGGCATTGTTAATTACTTGTGTTCAGCAACTTATATACAGTTGAAATGGACCTGAAATTAGTTCAAAACAGTAAAGTTAGCCACACCTACTTTTAGTAACTAGGTTATTGCAATTATTCTGAGTGAAACACTAGTTGTGGGGTTTTTGGAAGATCAGGAATAGGAGAAATAGAATTAATTTGATTGATTATTTACCTAAATTTCAATATAAATTAGCGCACTTTCAACATTAATTCAAAAGTAAAGTTAACTTTTTGTTGTTGAATATTGACAGAAAGTGGCGTTGGCGGCTTGGATTTGATTGTCAATGTGACATTGTTTTTTTTTTTATTTTTTTTAACATCGAGGAAGAAATGGAGATGCTGATGATGATATTATATTCACTCTTTAAAACTACTTTGGCAAGGTAACTATAATAATCAAAGACCTTTCATAGCACCTTAGAAAGATAGCATTCATTGGCTTCTTGAGACTTTTACATCCCAAAAACGCTGTATAATCACTTCTTCAATGCGATATCATGGTCGTGGTCACAAACCCGTAAAAGGGCTTCTCCACTGATCAGAGCAGATCAATCGTGCTCAAAGTATTCTAGAATAAAATTGGCTCAATATACAGTGTGCTAGTGCTGTAACCTTAGTTATTCTACTGGTTGCTAGATGGCGCTACGCTATAGCATTAAGTTTAACTACTCGACGATAGATGGCGCTAACTGGCAGCTCATATAAATGTTCCGTCTCACGTCCTTAGTTAGATAAATCTAAAAGCTCACAATATTATCCCATCATCATCACAAGCTCCATGATAATTCAAAAGTGTATTAGCATTGTTAAATCTGTCTTCAAAAAAACAGATGTAGCTCGGTAAGTCCTGAATATTATTAAAAATACTAAGATAAAGGCATGAAAACTTTTCTTTTTCACCTTGTAAGTAGGACTTTTATACTCATTACCGACCATGAAATGTTCATATTACCTACCTTACCCACATCTAATAGGTAAGTGTGTTCATTAAAACTGTGTTTTCGCTTTTGTTTACTTAATTCATAACTTGATTGCTGTGATGATATTTATGCTATTTTAATTTTGTAGACTAAATAATTGCATGTGCAAAGTCTAAACTAAGTCTATCTTTCTCATGTGCCATCAAAACCGAGCTTTTCATAGGTGGGCCATTCTTATTCTTATGTATTTTTGTGTGAGATGTAAGAATAGCATATGTTTTTAAAGAAAATCAGTGCACTGTATATTAATTTACTTAGTAAAATACCTCTATTAACTAGGCCCAATATCATTTTTATCATAAAACTATTAGAAGAATATTAAAAAAAAGTTACAAGTCCAAAATGTCACGGACCGTGTAGTGTGAGATTCCCGGATTTGGACATACAATATTTTTTTCTGAAGAGATGTTATGTTATTTTGATAAATATTACAGTAATTATGCAAGATTAATACATGTTATATAAGACTGTTAAAAATTTATATCAATAATAATTACCGTTTTTGATTTTGAACACCAAACATTGTGTGAGCAGTTTTTGTGTCACAACCACGTGCGCCACTTTAAATATGCGTAACTCGGTAAAAAACTATCTTTGATATTGACATCTCTTGCTAAGTTTTTTTAGAACAGTAACATTGTCATCTTATTAGATTTGCAAATGGCTGAACGTAGTGAGTGAGCCGCAAAAAAATATTTCCTATTTATTTGAAAAAAGGGACAACCATAACACGTCCATCCCGTGTACGGTTTTTAAAGGTAGGTATCAATGCCACGCTATTGTATAAAACATAATTATGTACCTCATGCAGTATAGTTTCAGATAATTGCACAAGATCTGCTAATTCACAGATAGTTTTTTGGATATATCGGACACGTTCCAAATTGTCACGGCCATGGTATTAAAAATGTGTCACTACCGCAAACTATTTAAGTACATGGTCGTGACATTACAACGCGTGGTTGTGACATTCTATTTTTATTATTTTAATAGTTTTTGTTGTTCTGCTAAATTATTTTGTGTATTGTGCAATTTTTAGGAGTAGCCTTTTAGTAAGTGTACTTATTTTTCGCTAGTATGATTTTCTAGATGCCACGAAGGAAAAATTATTGCACTTTCTCATTTCTGCAGTAATATCAAATTTTACTGAGACAGCTCCCGGTTAAGGCCCTGCAGAGGTGGTCGGAGTTGTTTTAAAAGGAATTGCTATTAACCATATTTTTAGTGGTACGGTGACTATGAAACATGTTTAAGTTGTCAAAACCAACTGTTATGTGAATCCTACAGAAATCTCATTTGATACTCAATAAGGTACCTACTGTGTTTAAGATTTGCTAATTTGTTAAGCATATTATCATATCGAAACCATGTAGGTAGCATATCGGAAGCATGATCAGATAGTGCCAATAATAAAAAGTCTATTTTTTTATTATCTAGTAGTTATATTAACTACCTGACGGTATTTTTGATCTCAATTTTAATTAAATTTTTGGATGTTCAGAAAAAAGTACATATTACCAAATAACACCTTTGTTGATGAAACGAATTTAGTGTATTTTATTGTTAATCAATTTAAACTATTATGATATAAATTGAACAACATAAATATTATTATTTACAGTAAAAATGTAAAACTGTCACATCCGTGTCATGCAGTGTCACAGCCGTGTTTACGTAGGCTATTTTGTTTCTTTTCCGAGGGCTTTAAGGTTGTCCATATACATCAAAAGTATGCTTTTGGTTTATACTTTCGATACACATCGCAAAAAGTTAAAAAAAAAAATCTTTAATTTTTAAAAAAAAATTGGCACAAATTTAAGAATGGCCCAGGTGGGTATTTCGCCAAAAATGGTAAATTTTGCCTAATTTCCTTGGTACGAAATATATTTTTGTTTTTAACTATTTTTAGTTTTCTATTGTATTAAGTAACAAAAACTAAGCTAATATATCTATAAGGGGTGTCATAATTCGTTTTAGAAACAAAGTTATAAGGTCATGAATTTTTGGTAGCCAAGGAAATTATTATAAATATTTTTTTCTCTAAGTTTTCTTCTGTGGTTTGCTTTTTTTTTGTTCGACCCATTTTTGTGTACCTTCGCAAGCAAACATACCAATGAATATTGTATCATTACGACCTTTTTACACAACTAAGGAAGATAAATTCAGTAGATTGAGTTAAGAGTTAAAAACAAGTTGTTCTATATCTATTCTGATACCCATTTCTTACAATGTAAATTTTAAACTTATTCCAATAAAGAATTACTCAAAATTTGACTTTGCGCCGAATTAAAAATGGTCTTTTATAATTTCCTAGGCCTTTTTATGCCACGGAAAACAAGGAAATTAGGGCCAAAGAAATTAGATTTATGCCTAAAAGACACCACAGACAAAAACCTATTTACCCTATGCATTTACTATTTAAATCATGGGTTTACCCCTACAAACACTACATCTGTGTAAATGAAGAATAAAATTAATCCATTGTTTAGCTGCAAAAAACCGTCCAAAGAAATTGACTTTTTAGAAAACAAAAACCCAAGGAGGGACCTACTTATGCGATTTGTCGCGAAACTGATCGACGAAGTACTGTCCTGCCTCGATAGCCTCTTGGGACGAAATGGCCGAGTGTAACGGTGCAGTGCATTACGTTCTAAGTTCTTTCGTTTCGTTAATAAGTACAATGGTCGAAAAGAAGACCCAGAGAAATTATAGTACTTTTGACTCGGACAAGAACTTAACTTCACTTTATTTCCTTCCTTTAAGTAGGTATTTGACATTTAAAGTTTTTATTTTCCGATAGCCAAACGTTTCTCAAATATAAAGAGAGTGCTATTAGAATGAAATTACGCTTCAATTTGTTATAATGTGCCTTCATTTTGGCAAACAACAGTAATGGACATAACAAGGAAATTAGAAAAACGACTTTTGATTAAGTTTTTCTACTGTATTATTTGTAATTTCTGCTATTGTAATAGCAAAAACAAATAAAACTTTTGATTAACTTTCCCATAAAAATAGTTTTATACATATAAATATAAAAAAACATGTGTTCGCCTGCCTGGACACAGAAAATTTACTGTTTCGGCGAAATACCCAGGTATTGAAATTGTGAGCAAAACACGTGTTGCCTTTGCCACTCACGACTCATCTCATTTTGGGGTTTCTTCGTACCTATTTAAGGTTTGTTCCTACCACCGCGTGTCAACGTGACTAACGACTAACGAGACAGACGTTGTCGCGTCGTGACCAGCAGGTCTACTACGAAAAACCAACAACAAATAACTAAGTAATCCTAAAAAGCAAAACGATAAGGATATTAAGGCTTTCGTGCAATAACCTTCAAAATACGAAACAAATTACGTTAAAATACGAAACACCATCTGTCAGTTAGTGTTTTCGTGGTAGGTAGCACTTTTCGGAGGGAACGTCAAAATACGTCATAGAACGGACTTCGTTACCGATTTCGGATCCGAACCGTTTCATAGTAAGCAATTTCGGATTCGATTGTAGTTTTGACGGATTTCGTTTTTCGTAGTAAGGGGGCGTCCATAAATTACGTGAGACAATTTTGGCTATTTTTCAACCCCCCCGCCCCCCTTGGTGAGATTTGGTGAGATTTTGCCTGACCCCCTCCCCCACCCCCAAATCTCACGTGATATTAAAAAAATCCGAAATTTAATAATTTTGAAGTAATATAACTGAGAAACATTTTTTTTGTGTGCTTTAACGTTGTCGCTAACGAGTGCATCAAAAAGATCTATAAAGTTAAAGATTTTANTGATAACGACGGACAACTACGGAAACTTTTAACCCAGTTTTCTGGCAAACTCTATTTCTCTATTTCTTATGGAAAAAAATACGTGATATTTCCCGAGACCCCCCCTCTCCCCCACGTGAGATTTGGTGAGGTTTTTGTTGACCCCCTCCCTCCCCTAAAAGCCTCACGTAATTTATGGACGCCCCCTAAGTAGGTAGGTACCTACCTACTAAGTAGGCCTGCTGATTACCCGTTGCGACAGGAAGCTTAAAGCATGACGGAGCTTTGACCACCGTTAAATTGGTAAAACTTATTCCTGCTAATAAATCAATCAAAAAAACACTGAATTTATAAGTAAGTAGGTATGTAGTATATCTAGTCGCATCAATCAACTTCTTCGCAAAAAATTACAGACAAGCTTTAGTCTGTGTGGTATAGAACAAGTAAGGCGCAGGAACTTTTTGTACCTTCCTATTTACATATTACAATTATACACATATTTTTTGCGATACTATGTAACTAGGGTAAGTGCGTTAGTTTTCGTCCAATTATCGGAGTTGCCAACATTGTGATGCGAAATAAATATTTTAAAATACCCTTACTCATATGTATCATATGTCGTTTTAGTCCTTACATAGTCTACTTTACGTTAATATTATATGACAATAAGTAAATACCACGGGTTTTTAGGGTTCCGTAGCCAAAATGGCAAAAACGGAACCCTTATAGTTTCGTCATGTCCGTCTGTCCGTCTGTCCGTCTGTCCGTCTGTCCGTCTGTCCGTCTGTCCGTCTGTCACAGCCGATTTACTCGGAAACTATAAGTACTACAGTGATGAAATTTGATGGGAATATGTGTTGTATGAACCGCTACAAAATTATGACACTAAATAGTAAAAAAAAGAATTGGGGGTGGGGCCCCCCATACATGTAACTGAGGGATGAAAATTTTTTTTCGATGTACATACCCGTGTGGGGTATCAATGGAAAGGTCTTTTAAAATGATATAAAGTTTTCTAAAAAACATTTTTCTTAAAGTGAACGGTTTTTGAGATATCAGCTCTCAAAGTCGTAAAAAGTATGTCCCCCCCCCTCTATTTTTATAACTACGGGGTATAAAATTCTAAAAAAAATAGAGGTGATGCATGCTAATTAACTCTTTCAACGATTTTTGGTTTGATCAAAGTATCTCTTATAGTTTTTGAGATAGGTTGATTTCCATTGAAGTAAAATGATTATTAAAAATATTAACTAGGTGTCAGGGTTTCCGTCCACGTGGACGAAAACCAAAATCTTGCAAAATTGTTATGCTAGTATTAGTCCACTTAATTATCTAAGATTTCTATACAAAAGCTTTAATAAACCCTTAAAATAGTGTTTATTATGCTAATAATTAGACATACGTGCCAAAAACATTTACATAAAGTAGCTAAAACAGTAATTAAACATACCATGAAAGTTCCCTACCAGCACGTTTTTTTTCTAACTTGACGACGTTTTCCATTCACTTGTGTGCAGCAGCAACTTCCGTAGATTTTTTTGGAGTTATTACTTATCAAATTACATTTTCATGCAGGCAGAACTGTTACTTAGATATTATAGATTGTAACAAGTCCAAACTTGCACGGAAAGTTAGGTTTGTATTCTAATTATCCGTATTTGTTTGTGGCAAGTCGGTCAAATGGACGAAAACAGGAGCAGGACGGAAAACCGGCGCAATTACCCTACCTATATTCCTGAGAAGTTCTGTATTATAGGTATGTTTTCTTGTCTGCTACATAATTAGGTGTAGGTAACGTAACGTGTAACATACCTACTGCATCTAATTCTTAATCTAGTCCAGCGGTTCCCGAATGGTGGTCCGCGGAACCTTGGGGTTCCGTGGAAAGGCCGCGAGGGTTCCGTAAAAAATATTATCCCACGTTTCGTGACCGACGTTGTTCGCGCGCACCGACTTGTTTACGCTCAAGGGAGGGGCAGGGCGTGCGGGCGGAGGAGTAGTACGGGGTTCCACTAGAAAAAGTATAATCAATTAGGGTTCCTTGGCAAAAAAAATTGGGAAACCCTGATCTAGTCTATAAAGTTTGCGTTGTCAAAAAGCTTTAAGTATGAAATGGAATACGAGTACACTGTGGCGCTTTATGTTAGTTCATAGGTGCGATTTACAAGAAAAATCTAATGTTGTCCGCAACTCCGCAATACTTGATTAACTTAGAGGTGGAACTGTTGACAATAACGTTCTGGAACGTTCCTTCATTGACTCCATTGAGCAAATAGGTACAAACAAGTGCACTCAATTGATAAATCAGGTCAGTTTGTTGCAGTTAGCTAACAATTTCGCGAAGCTTCTTGTGATGCTGTATTACAATAGTGCACACAATATAAAAATATAAATAAAAAAACATCAGTAGCGATGCATTTGCTATTAATATTGTAAACTTTTTTAAATTCACAACTAGGACACTTTTGGTCTGCATCTCACGTGATGGAAAGTGATTATTAGGCCGAAAGTGGAAGCGAGATTCATCGAGAATCCTCTACCACAGAGAGACTGGCTAAGTATTGTTGAACCTCTAATTGCCGGAACACAACAATAATATCTATCATGTAATCGGTTAATTAAGTAGTAATAATAGCTCAGATTTTTATCAGTTAAAAAATAGACGCACCGAAATAACTACGTTGAAATAAGATCATGCAGTTCGTACTGGTTCGTGTGCTTTCGGCAAGGCCGTGCGCGTGCGATGCGTGCAGTCACGTGCCGATCGCACGTGCGCGCGCCCAATCGCTCGCGGTGCGTAAGAGACGAATTGTGAGCAAGCTTACTAAGTAGATGATGTAGATCAATGGAAAATTTGACCTACGATTTCCAGTTTCCCACACAGGACAAAAGTATTGAGCCCAATGTTAGCATAATTCTCATATTAATATACTCGCCTATAACGACATCTATAAGAAAAATGGTGGTGGTCATAAAATTACTCTGCCGGAACCACACGCATGCAAGCTAATTATGCAAGTATATTACTTATTTCTCTTTTAGAACTTAAAAGTAGGCAAGAGTGTTATCCATCTGGGTAATTTTTTATCCATATGGTTCAAACCAGTTCCAACCACTAGACACAAGGATATAACCTTAAACTTTGAAGTCAGTAAAAAGGATTCCATCTGTCTTGTTCCAACTACAATTTTATTGTGTAACTAGCGGCCGCCCGCGACTTCGTACGCGTGGTTCCCGTTTTACCCCCTTCGTCTAACTTAAGCGGTTTAGATTTTTCATACAAAGGATTTTCCCGCGAATTCCCGTTCCTGAGGGAGTTTCGGGAAGTCCTTGTTGTAACTAAGCTTTAGGTTTACTAAGGTACCTACATGCCAAATTTCAAGCGTCTAACTTAAGCGGTTTACATTTTTCATACAAAATAATTTCCCGCTAATTCCTGTTCCCGTTGGAATTCTAATTCTAAGTATACTATAACCTGTCCAGGAGTATGAAGAATAATTGTACCAAGTTTCGTTAAAATCCGTCGAGTAGTTTTTCTTTCTATAAGGAACATACAGACGGACAGACAGACAGACAAAAATTTTACTGATTGTATTTTTGGCATCAGTATCGATCACTAATCACCCCCATAGTTATTTTGAAAATATATTTCATGTACAGAATTGACCTCTCTACAGATTTATGTATAGATGTGTAGTCAGAATCAGCTACTTGCCTACATCTACAGACATAGCCAGACATAGCTGTACTGCTGTAGCTGTAGCTGCCACATAAACCCTAACAGAAGGCAAAACTGAACTGGTAGGGAAAGCTTAGGTACCTTAAGGCTTGGTATTTCTGCTAAAGTAGGTATTTCGCGCTGTCAAAATCTGCGCGCGCAATACTTCGCCGAAGACAGCGCGCCAAAGAGCTCTCGCGGCTACACAGTATAGAAATACCAGTTGGTTAGGTTAGGTTGACTTCCTTCCGTTCAAGCGTCACACTCACAGCACTTTCTAATACAAATCATATCCAAGTGATACAAATTATAACAACTTTCAGAATTTTTGGGAATATATTTTAGAATCGAATAAATATAAAATATAACTGCCAAAGTAAACACGGTTCAAAGAGGCGTGGCGTCACCCGACCTTCCGGAATTTTCAAGATTACGTCACCCGACCTATCGTTAGGTCCTCGGGAGCTTGAGCGATTGGAAAAACATTTTATACATACAGACAGACAGACAGACAGACAGACAGACAGACAGACAGACAGACAAAAATTTTACTGATTGCATTTTTGGCATCAGTATCGATCACTAATCACCCCCTGATAGTTATTTTGAAAATATATTTCATGTACAGAATTGACCTCTCTACAGATTTATTATAAGTATAGATTTGGATAGGGAAGAACTTCATGCCGAATGAGTTTTAGCGATCTTGCATGGCCAGCTTCAATGCACACGTGTTTTAGCTTTTAAATTACATCGTTCGTTCGTTTCAGCCGAAAGACTTCCACCTCTGGACAAAGGCCTCCCCCAATGATTTCCACAAAGACCGGTCTTGCACCGCCCGCACCCAGCATCTCCTGCGATCTTCACCAGATCTTCGGTCCACCTACTGGCAGGCCTGTCCACACTACGTCATCCGACTCGTGGTCGCCACTCGATAACTTCTCTGCCACAGCGGTCATCAGCTCTACGAGCTATGTACCCCGCCCACTGCCACTTGATTTTAGCGATTTTGCGGGCTACGTCAGTCACTTTGGTTCTCCTGCGGATATCTTCATTTCTGATTCGATTACGCAGGGCAGAGCTATTTCAATTAAAAAATGTATGTATTTTTTCGATTTTGTATTGAGTGTACGTCTTATGTAATTTAACTTTAGTTGTTAACGTAGCAAGTAAATAGCATGGTGTATACGCACCGCCAACGTCATTGCGTGTGATCAATTTGATATGGGCTGCAATATGCTACCTATTGTTTTTATTGAGGTCATCAGTATACTTACTTGCAACTGTTAAATCTAAATAAATGGTAATTCTGTTCAATTACTTACTGCATACCTACTACTTATGTGTTTGGAAAAGCTAGACAGTATCATTATAATAAACTCATTGGTTAAGTTTAGTCATTATGTTAACAAACAATAATAATAAAATATGCAATACGCAACCAAAAGGTTAAAAAAAAACTCTTGAGCATTCTCTTCCAATCAACGTTTGGACCAATTAGAAACCTAAATAAGTGTTTTAGAGTGCGTGATATTTAAAAAGAAAAAAATAGGTACCTACTTTAAGTCACGTTAAGCATTTTTTTTTCAAGACGCTTATTTACTTTTAAAAGATAAGAAAAATATGAAAATGACAATATGTGCGAGCAACAAAAACAATATGTCTTTTCTGTCCTTGCTTATTGTGTGAAGGTCAAAAGCCCATCGCTCTCAATAGATAACAAAAGGTCTTTGTTTCATCATTCACGGCTCATTGATATGCATCTCAAGTAATTTTCATCATACCTTCGTATCGAGTAAAGTAGTCACTAGTCAGTATATAAACATAAACATAAGTAATAGTAGGGAATTTAGTGCAAGAACCCCTCCACTTTGGTATAGAAGGCTCATTTTTGCAACAGTGGTTCTTTGGGTGCTTCTGAGTGGATTTCCGTCGGTAGACATCGGGAGCCCCCCCTGTGGTAGCAGGGGGAGGGGGGGCAAGTTTCCTTCCGCCGCGCTTCACTTTAAGGCCCATATCTTCAAAACTATGGGTACTAGGGCAAGTGTGGTATCATTTTCGGATAATTAAAGGACGGCGAATTCATTTCTAGAACAACCTTTTTGCCTTTTCATACAAAAAAAATGAAATATTGAGTAAAATTCACAAAAACCAAAAAGTATTTTTTTAAATAAACGTCGTTTACTTTTAAACCACTGGAGATAATCTAATAAAAAAAATATGACCTGACATCCGTTAAAAGCCCTCAAGTTATTTCTGAACTTTAGTTTAGTAAAAGAATCTCAAATCGCTTATTTTAAAAATAAAACCATAATATTAGAAAACGAATAGAGGTAACTTTGGGAATTTATTCTATCGAGTCAACTTCATCAAATCGTGTTTCCATCCGTTAATAGCCCTAGAAAATATCCTCAACTATGCCCTATAAAAATCTTAGCCTTTAATTTTACTGTTTAGTACCTCAAAAATGAAAAATGAAAACCTCATTTTCGCCATTTTCTCTGCTACCCGGCCTTAACCTAACTTCATAAATCAATCAAAGGAAAATACGGTCTTAATTGCTGAGTATAATTGGCCCCTTCACGCCCCATATAGCAAAACCAATTGATGTTTGTACCCTCAACACCTCCGTTTGAAACATTGTTACATGATCATTACCAATTCAGTCACGTTGCCAATATTTGAACTTATCCATTACACAGGTCAGATTTATTAAGGCCATATTCGCGAGTCCTAACGACAGAGTCCACAGAGATCCGAGATTTTTCTCTCTTTCTGGCCATTCTACTACGTCACGTTTCGCGGCAGGAATGTTCCTTAAATAAAACGCATGTGCGTTAAATGGAAAGTTTATACGGATCGACTTCAGTTTTTTAACAAGAGTTTTTTTCAGAGAGCATGCTTTATTATTATGAACTAGCGGCCGCCCGCGACTTCGTACGCGTGGATCCCGTTTTACCCCCCTCATCTATCTTACGCGGTTTAGGTTTTTTCATACAAATGTTTTTTCCCGCTAACTCCCGTTTCCGTGAGAATTTTGCAATATCCTGTTGTAACTAAGCTTTAAATTTACTAAGGTACCTGCATGCCAAATTTCAAGCGTCTATCTTACGTGGCTTAGATTTTTTCATACAAATGTTTTTTCCCGCTAACTCCCGTTCCCGTAAGAATTTTGCAATATCCTGTTATAACTACGCTTTAAGTTTACTAAGGTACCTGCATGCCAAATTTCAAGCGTCTAACTTAAGCGGTTTAGATTTTTAATACAAAAGGATTTTCCCTCTTGTTACAGTTTCCGTGGGAATTTCGGGAATTCCTTGTTGTAACTAAGCTCTAAGTTTACTAAGGTACCTACATGCCAAATTTCAAGCGTCTAACTTAAGCGGTTTAGATTTTACATACAAAAGGATTTTCCCGCTAATTCCCGTTCCCGTGGGAATTCCTAAGTATCCTATAACCTGCCCAGGAGTATGAAGAATAATTGTACCAAGTTTCGTTAAAATCCGTTGAGTAGTTTTTGTTTCTATAAGGAACATACAGACAGACAGACAGACAGACAGACAGACAGACAGACAGACAGACAAAAATTTTACTGATTGCATTTTTGGCATCAGTATCGATCACTAATCACCCCCTGATAGTTATTTTGAAAATATATTTCATGTACAGAATTGACCTCTCTACAGATTTATTATAAGTATAGATATTTTTTTTTTATTAGATTATCTCCAGTGGTTTAAAAGTAAACGACGTTTATTTAAAAAAATACTTTTTGGTTTTTGTGAATTTTACTCAATATTTCATTTTTTTTGTATGAAAAGGCAAAAAGGTTGTTCTAGAAATGAATTCGCCGTCCTTTAATTATCCGAAAATGATACCACACTTGCCCTAGTACCCATAATTTTGAAGATATGGGCCTTAAAGTGAAGCGCGGCGGAAGGAAACTTGCCCCCCCTCCCCCTGCTACCACAGGGGGGGCTCCCGATGTCTACCGACGGAAATCCACTCAGGAGCACCCAAAGAACCACTGTTGCAAAAATGAGCCTTCTATACCAAAGTGGAGGGGTCTCCATACAAATCATTGCACTAAATTCCCTACTATAATTTCAATGATTATGAAATGAAACCTTGAGATCACAATAATTACATAGGTACACGCGAGATTTTTTTAACAGTGCTGTTCAAAAGCCTACTTGCAAAAATAAAATGAGCTTTATGAGTTTTTTATTTTATTTACATATTTCCTCAATAACCAAAAAAGTGTACTACGTCACTAGCGGGACTCAAATCCGCGTCTAGCATTGTTTTGCCATCATATCCGGTGATCGGAAAATTTAGAGCGGAAAGTTCAAGAACGTCCTCCATTGTCGTACAGTTTCGCTGTCAATGCTGCCATTTCAGATAGTAATTAAAAAAATAAATATGAAATCGCCGCCGCGTCGTGGAAATCACCTGGATGCGGGCATCGCAAGACCGGTCGTTGTGGAAGTCCTTCAGGCCTCAGCCTCTAGTTTAGCGGGCAGCGGGGCGGGAGCGGCGGCGGCGCGGGAGCGGGGCGGGCAACGCAGACCCGTTCTCGAAACAAGCGGGCAGCTCGCGCGGCGCTTTAGCGGCGAAATATTGTGTCCGGGGTTGTGTTGTCGAGATATTTGTTTTTATTCGCAAACAAAATGTTTGAACAACGGCGACAATTTTATTTCGATTCAAATGGCAATGCCAGATTTTGTATGGAAAGTGGCGTCTTTTTTTTTTCGCGCGGCCATCGACCAAACTTTGTTTTTTGATTACAAAATAGTGTAATAAACCAAACTTACTATGGCATGTATATCTCTAAACTCAGTCTGAGCTGAGTTACGAGCATTAGAAGTTTGATGATTTTCATACTAGATTTGTTTTTTGTGAGCAAGTTTTGTAAGAAATTGCAACAAAATATTGCGCTATTTTTTTATTGCGCTGATTCTGCTCCATACTGATGTCTGGAGCCTTTAATGGTTGGTATTGTTTGTTTACACATACAATCTCACTATTTTGTTGCAATTTCTTACAAAACTTTGCGCGCAAAAAGCAAATCTAGTATGAAAATCATCAAACTTCTAATGCTCGTAACTCAGTTCAGACTGAGTTTAGAGGTATACATGTCATAGTAAGTTTGGTTTATTACACTATTTTGTAATCAAAAAACAAAGTTTGGTCGATGGCCGCGCGAAAAAAAAAAGACGCCAATTTCCGGCATTGTCTTTTATTCCTAACGCTCGATTTACTGTGGGCAAAAGAAGGAGTGCGCTGCCCGCTCGTTGCCCGCTCAAGCGCCGCTGCCCGCTCGTTGCCCGCTGCCGCCCCGCTGCCGCCCCGCTGCCGCCCCGCTGCCGCCCCGCTGCCGCCCCGCTGCCGTGCCGCTGGTTTCGAGAACCGGTCTCTTTGATTTTACGCATAAGATCCTGCCGCTCCCGCGCCGCCGCCGCTCCCGCGCCTCCGCCGCTCCCGCCCCGCTACCCGCTAAACTCGAGGCTGAGGCCTCAGGGAGACCTTTGTCCACGAGTTGTCTTGTCCTTTGAAACTAACGAAAGATTTTGACAATTCTGTTTCCCATCACTTTAGAAGCATAGATTAATTTTTGGAAGATTCTTCCTGTTCGTTCGTTTCAGTCAAATGCGCCCGCATCCAGGCATCTCCCGCGACCCTCAATAGTTTCTCCGGTTTTCCTGTATTTAATTTTCCAAAAAATACGTTGAATTTGATAAACACGTGTCCTGAAAACAGTACTCTTTTAACACACGACTGTGAAGTTAAATTTTTTAATCATTAGGGTTCACGTTTAGTGCAACGTGCACACTGCACGGAGGCCGCGCGAAGGTCCTTCCCCTTCCGCTGTTGTGCACCAGCTTTATAAACAAAACAATACTAATGAGGTAGAAACACGAGCGATCTATTTTCTTTTTTTATAATCGAGTTATTTATATCCTTCTGTTTTTCTCTTAAGATTTTAGAGGTCAAATTTTTCAAAATTTAAGGTCTTAAAGAATATTTTAAGTGCGTATAAAGGCTACAACAAACGGTATACATTTTTCAGGAAACATGAAACATGGGAAAAATAGAAAACAACTGAAAATCTCTTCTAAACTGACACCCTTACACATCCTACATACGTTTTTTAAAAGTTCAGTTAACCCCTCGATGTAAATTACCAATATGCATACCTAAGTTATAAGTGGGTTTACCACGACACGATAGTCCCGCGGACAATAGGGTTCGACCTTCTAACTAATCATTTACCTATGTTCGCTGTAAAAAAAATCTTATATGCTTCCAATCTTTTGACACTAATATAATGAGGAAGTACATAGGTAGTTAGGTATTTAGTACTACAAAGTAACGAGTGCGTCAAATAACTAACTCCTTAGAGAACAAACTGTCACGTGTGTCTTTATGCCGCAGCAGTGCGCACGCGTCGCGACATCAGTGCGTTACGTTCACGTTTCAGTGTGCCTACCATGAGTTTACGTTAGGTGAGCTCGCTAGCGAATACGTCAAAAAATTCTATGAAGATTTTATTTCTTGAAAGTAGCCGCTAGGGGCGCTGCAAAATATGTCATACATTTAAATGTCATTTTTTTACGCAGTCGCTAGCGAGCACACCTAACGTAAACTCATGGTAGGCACACTTAACCGTATCTTTTAAAACACGTTTCATTTTGGAACCAGTAATTTGCATGAAGTAGGACACATGCCTGTAAGAAAGGAAAAAAGGAAAATTGAGGCAAAAGTGACGTTAGAAAAGTAGGTAACTTCTCTTGGAAAAGTCTCTTGGGTCAGAATGTAAACAACCTAAAATAAATAAAATAACATAGGAATGCTTCCAATAATTTCACTAAATTAAATCAAAAAATCTTATTAAATAGGAAAAAAAAAAGATTCTCGCGACTTCGCGAGTCCACTTGAGATAACGCCTATGAATATATTAATGACAGACAGACAATGAAAATATGAATCTTTGAATGAAAATTGGAAGTTACAATTTCCAATTTGGAACTAGTGATTGTATCGTCATTAAGCAAAGTGTATACGAGTATACTTTTGACTTACTTACATGCCTCTCAGGATCAACAATGTGACCTTAACTACAATTCGCACGTCCCTTTGACATTTACGAAACATAATTGGGGTAAATACCAAACATCAAAGACCACGTTGTTAGTCAAAACAGTTAGTTTCATGAGTTGATCCTTCTTTGGCTCGCATGTGCGGCGCCAACGTGGTAGTCAGTCTCGTGGACCGACAGCCAGTTGGAACTTTCCTATAGTTGCGTAACGGTGGGCTTACTGGGATTAGTGGGTTGAAGGGAATTAAAGGGATTTGAGGGGTTAAGTAGCTAAGTAGCTACTTGACAGAAGAAAACTTTGTTTAGGGAAAATGTGTTCTTTTTTTGTCATAGTGTATGTGACGAAAACACTTCAGAAACGGCTGAAAATTACCGATGCTTAAGAAAATTTCAGTATCTCTGAAAATAGGACGTACATTTTTCATACCCCTAGATGTAAAACAAAGTTTGCTGGGTCAACTTAGGCCCGGTTTTTTGATTCGTAGTTAAAATAACCAATAGTCAAATTTGACAGATGTCAAATGACAAGTGGTTAAATATCAGAAAAAAATGTTTTTCGAACAATGGTTAGCTTGACTTTTAGTACATTTTTTAACTATTAGTTAACGTTTTGTTAATATTTAACCATTAGTAGCAAAATTTAACAATTTGTTATTTTAACTATGAATCAAAAAACTGGGCCTTAGTAGTATAAATTTAAAAAAAAATCCTACTAATAAAAGGAGAGTTTGGGAAGATGCATGTTTGTTACTCTTCCATGCCTAAGCCACTGAACCGATTTAGATGAACTGTAGAGATAGTTTAAGACTTAGGGAAAAACTTCGAATGGCTTTAATCCCGGTTTCCGAAAGGAGTAACATGTACAGGACAGATTGAAGTTTTCCACGAAGCCAAGGACAAAAGCTAGTGCGATATAGTTTTTTTCGACTCTTATTATTTCTCAAAAGCGACATAACATAAATTCAAGTAGGTACATACAAACTTACAAATGACTCTTTATCATCACGTTTTTTAAAAATGGTGGGTTCACGTGGCTGGCTCATACTTTTTACATAAATGCCTTGTAATTTATATTACAAGGCATTTTTGTTTAACCTATTGTTCACAAACATTTTGTAAATTCATAATCTTTGACATTTAAACTTTGAATTCCTTTAAGTACGCGTAGCAGCGATTTTTTTCAAAAACTTCGCTAACTTATGTGTGTTAGTAGTTATTTATTATGTAAATACCTATGGTTTTCGTTTGAAAGCTTATAGCTCCTCTACAGCCCAAAATAACTTACTAAACAATTAAGTGGACTTAATATTTTTGAAACCTTAATGAAATAATAGTAAAAAAAAATACATTAATAACATTTAAACTTTTTTATTTTATTATATTTATTCATAGATTAGAGTTAATAAGGTATAGCGCCTGATCATGGAACCTTTACGTTTGGAGGACATTGAGTACCTACTGTGTTTTTATCCAAACTCTTACAGAATATTACGCAAAAAACTCCCGTTATAAATAACTTCATTTCAGCAAAAAGTTTAGTGACCTTTAACCCAAACTTTTATTTCCTTTCAACGATTAAAAACGATATCATTTTCCTCATTGTTACCTAGGCTAGTCGTCATAACTCGTAATTTTAAACTAGCCATTGTTTTAGCTTCTGGAACGTTCCACTTAATAATAGAATCCAGGTGAATAAGGGAAGGACACGTGGTGCGCTCAGTGCGCATGCGGCGCACGCACGTGACGGGGTCGATGGTTCTTTGATATGCTGTTTGTAGGGGGTATATGTGGGCAGGAATAAGTGGGATAAGTAGATTAAGTAATCTGGGTTTTATTAAATGAGGCTGTTAATAAAAGTCCATTATGATTTACGATTGAAGCTGGAATTTAGGGGACGGAAATGGAAATTATGTATCAGCAAAATTGATGGAACATGAAAATAACTTAATCAGAAACGGATACGTTTTAAAAGTGAAATGGTTTCAATTAGGTACTTAACATTAAAGTAAACTTAAAAAATATATGGTCATACAATTATAGCCCCGCCCCCTGCAAAGCTTGATTTATCAACCCTGAAATTTACAGGTCTTTCCTACAAAAAGTTTCATTGTCCATTCTTTGAAAAAAAAATGTCCCTAAGGCGATTATCACACTGCACCGCGCTTCGCCGCGGTCCGCGTGGCTACATATAAAAAATCCCGCGCCCAGACGCGTTGTCAGTGTGTTGTCGCGTGTTTTCTATACAAACTGAGGTACTTGCATACAATGATTAAATCTGTCGTTCCGCGTACCGCGGCGGAGCGCGGTGCAGTGTGATAATTATCTAAATTGTAATTTACACGAATTTCGTTCGCTTCAGCCAAATGACGTCTAATGCTGGATAAAAACCTCCCCCCAAGGATTTCGATAACGACCGGTCCTGCGCTGCCCGCATCCAGGTCCTTCCAGCGACCGTCTCCACATCGTCAGTTCACCTTGTGGAGGGCCAAATGCTAAAACCGCATAATTTTTATAGTCTCCCGTAAAAACAAGTAATATGGTGTCACTACATTACACAGGCTTCCGAAGCGAAAATAGACTGCTGCGGCGGCCGATAATTTCGTGTTTGGTATTTGATAACATAAATATAATAAGAAGTATCTCACTGCCAATAGTTGAATATTCATAAAAAATATTAAGGAAAAAATTCCGCATTTTGCATACATAATATTTATAACTTAAGGAAGTTTGTAAACATGGATAGAATGGAATTTGAACAATTTAGAAAAAGTTAGAAAAAATATTTCTTACTTATTGATTTTGATTAAGAACTATGTGCGAGTAGTAAGATAAAAAGATATTTTGAATTTTCGATTATTTAAAATGTAACTATGAATGAATAGCAGTAGATACAATCATAAACTGACTGACTAAGTATTTGGCATAAGAACTACGTCCCATTTTCAGTGCGAAGTTTTCTAATTTATTTCCTTTGTTGTTTGTAACAGTAACTTGTAGTAAGAAGTAATGTAATAATTCTTCGCGACCTTTTTTAATCGATTTGTTTGCGTTGTAAACGCCAACTACCTATTGACCTACTTACAGTTAAAATGTACGTCACTACATAAACGGTACTTCAGATACATTGTAGAGTTACTATTGTAACACATTTGATAACAAAACGATTACATAATAACAATTGTTTTCAGTAAAAGTTGTCGTATCTTAACTATTAAAATTGATTTGCCTAGTTATAAAATAAAAATATACATCAAATTAAATAAAATGGGTAGGAATCATTATTCAGTTTTGTGCAATTCAGCGGCTTATTTTTTTTTTCTTAATAACATAATAATCTGTGCGCCTAACCATATTTTTTATCTCGTCTACATTCCATCCATCATAATCTTGTTTTCGCGCCAAAATCTGACAGATTACCGAAAAGTGACGTCACGAGTCAAGCGTATTATCTCACCGGCACGTGAGGCGCGCACGTGTGTGACATAACGGCTAACGGCAAGGAATAGTTATTTGAAATTGGAACGCGGTTACATTGTAACCAATGATATTAAAGAACTATAGATATGTTACGTTCATAGAAATTACGATTTTAATCCGTGCCGAGCTATTCCAAATTGCACACATTGACAAATGTAACTGATAAGTGAAACAAAAGATACGAAATAGCACGCAAATGAAAGAGATAGCTATAGTTTTAACGATTCTGCACTAACTAATCTATGTCCGCAGCGCACGCATCCTTATCGCTCTAACGTCAAAACAAGATCGCTTTCTCTTTCTTAACTTGAACATGGCGCATGGCGTCTTGATTGTTTGCATAAATAATTGAAAATATAAATACTAAATAATTTTGCATAATCACATGTGGTAAGAGATCCCTTGTATTTTGTTTACTTTAGAGTCATAATTGGTACACTTTCGAAACACACACGATGGCATTTTTTATTTATTTTGGTAAGAACACAGGAACTTACGGTGTGGTACACGCGATTGCGCACGACGCAGGCCACACGAAGACTAAACACAAGACGTCCCAATTGGGACGTATTTGAGTATTCACAGCGCGAGCGCTTATAACATATCTGCTTTTGTTTTTATATAATATCATTGATTGAACCCCTATTTTGAATAACATATTTTGATTTTGCTGTTTTTATTTTGCAAATCATTATTTGAACGTTTGTTGAGTCATAATAAAAGCCATGTTAACGTCAAAAGTTTTTTAATAGACGTTTGTTTATTTTACAGAAAAAAGTGTTTTTTGACAAGTTGCATTGTGCCCAGAATGACTAAAACGTAAATGTTTATTTTTTATATTTATTTATTTATTGATAAAGGTACACCAACAGCATTTTAACCGGTATTTAACGAAAATCCATAAATTATAATTACATACTTATAGGTGTACCAGAATCTCATGGCAAACAAAAATATTGGAAAAGTATGTTTTTCATATGGCATTTGTCTATGGCTTTATTGTCATCTGTCAAAGAAAATTATGAAATCTGTCAGCCGCTGCAGAAATTTTGTAATCTCTTCTTGACTATTTGTTATTTTTGTGAAAAAGTCGAAAAAACTCAAGAAAGTAATATTGTTTTTAATGTGAATTGTAAAATAAGGCATAATTCAAAGTCAATCTCTGATTTTAAAGCACGTCGTCGAGTTGACAGTAAGTAGGACTGAAATGTTTTGATACATTTAGTTTATTACCCAACTGCGTCAGAAGGAGAAGGAGGGTTGTGGTTTTTTTATATTATTCTTATGGTGCGTCCAGACTGGGTGGATGGGCTCGCGCGGCAAACTCAACATTCTGTTCACTCAAGAGCAGAGTGAGCAGGATGACCAGCGTGCCGCGCGAGCACGTTCGCGTAGTGTGGACGCACCATTACTTAATAGCTGCTTTATCGGGATTTTCAGGTGTATCTCACAAATTGGTGCAGAGGAATGGTGAAAATGTTATGAACATGTAAAGAAAATTGAAAAATATTTCATCAAGCAAGATTGAATAATGGAGAAGTTTCCAATTTTTTTCTTTTTATAAAACTTGAAAACATAAGTAAGACTAATAATAATTGTGAAAGAATCATGAAAATATCTCTGCAAATAAAGAAGTTACAGGGCCCTAAAGTTGCGCATAACAAATATTCGCGCCATTTTGATCGGAGTAGTCACGAAAGTCATTTGGAGTACAAACAGTAAATCACCCTTGGTCCAGTGTTGTTGACAGATCCATTTTTTTTAAATCTAGTAGTTTTTAATTTTTCAGCTATGGTCACTCAAGATTCTTTCTTAGTAAAATTTTGTAACCTATATACAAAAAGAACGCCACCGCCTATGTTTGAGTTCCACGCGAAAATATGTAGGTAATTCAAATAATTAATTTCTCAGCCATTTCTTGATAGATTTTAAAAAAACTTCACCGTCTTTTTAGTTTTGGTCTATATTTTAATCCCATTCAGAGAAATATAGTATTCAACATCAGGAAACTTCTCCATTGAAATGCTGGAAGAGCAATTATTGATTTACAATACCTCTTTATCTTGATCATCTATCGAAGAACAAGAAATGCAAGTGGAGTTCTTAGAATCGTTTTCTAGTTCTGATAAGTTATAAGTATGATACATAATAAAATTAGTTACATAAAGTATTATACAATTTACTTATTTTTCAAGACATTTCCTTATGTTAAAAACCCGATGTATAACAACATTCTTCATACACATACCTAAAATGTATATTCGTACAATCATGTTCATTAATATAGTAGTCATAAAAGTAAAAAAATTAAACAGTATCAAGATCGTTTAATCCAATTTCCCCAGTATTGCTCTCAACAAAGTTTATTTTCCCTATTTGCCATGAGATTCTGGTACACCTATAGCTATATTTGATATTCATTAGGTACTACGATAAATTGCATGATCGCCTACAGTACAATTATAAAAAATAAAAATGGTTAATAGAGGGTCACACACAGATCAGTGTCAAATTAGTAGACGTTAAGTCATAGCACGTGACCGCTGCACGACACGTGCGGTGACATAACGGAGCAAATTAGGAAGCTCTGTCAGTAGCAAACGCAGGAAATAGGGCACGATAGGACGAAGTACACTTATCAACAAGGAAATGGATCTTAACCGTATCAACTCGAGGCGGTCAGCATTTTTTGTAAAACTCCGTACTGCAACGCACACTTATCCGCACCGTAACGTAAACGCCTCGCCTAGCGGCGAAAGGCGATACGGTATTGACACAATAGTCAATAGCCGAAAACGGGAAAATTCAATACAACAATCAACGGAAAAGGGATCAATATCCCTTTTGCGGTTGATAAGTGTGCTATGACTTTATAATGGCAATACACAGATAATATATGATATCGTGCTAACATAGGTAAGAATGTAAAACAATATTGAAGAGTTACAAATGAAGATAGGAGTAGTGAATGAAGATGTTATAAAAAGTAATATATGAATTTAGTTAAAAAATTCTTGCGGTTTGTGAAAGTGTCCTAAAACACATGAAGTTGTATGTCTTCTTCTATTGTGCGAGCTGTGACAACTGGGGTCACATAAAATGAGGCTGACGGCTCCAAAGCACGGAAACATAAACTTACAAAGAAAAGATACACTTACTTTTCAGAAAATACGGTTCATTCAAACCTATAATGCCTCCCTCTAAACTGAACAAATCTTACTTTACCTGGAAATCTAACTCTGAAACTTTGAGTCGGGGACAGTAGCCACTAAGTAGGTAGTTAAGCAAATGAAATTGAACTGCTGAAAAGTTACAAAGATTTTAAGGTAAAGGTTTATTTTGATTCAAAACAATTGATTGAGTATAAAGATTTTGTGAAAATACAAACAATTTCAAGATAAAAAGAGACTAAGTGTGTAAGTTCTCCTCAGATCTCTCCGGTTGAAGGCTCTAGGAGCACACTTTCGTATGTCAAAAAACGATACAAAGTTTTAAAAATACAAATTTTCACAATTATTTCTGGAGTTTTAGACAGTATTGACCGTAACAATAGGCATGTATGTGTCATACAAGCGGATAACAAAATTGTTAACCGGCTGCGCCCGCGCACGTTACGCGCCACGTGCCGGGAGTTCGGGACGATGCGCATGTTTGCCGAAAATAAACGGTGTTGCCACGTTTGTGAATCACCATGCATTCGTGGAATTTCATTTTGTACTGGACCGCAAAGGAAATCGGTTTGAAAATCTTTAACATCTTCAATTAGTGCCTGACCTAGCTTCATGAAATAAGACTAAATTAATTCAAGCTTTTTTATTTATTTTAGCTAATCTATCTATCTAGGAAAAATTGCGATGGCTTATTTATTGCCTTTAAGGCGGAACAGAGTTCACCGGGTCAGCTAGTGTAAAATAAATAAGAATGTAGTAGCGTAGCGTAGTTATTCCAGTATGTTTTGTTTCATAAAGCTAGGTCACCTAGGTGCCTATTTATCATAGCGAGGTATAATGAGTATTGCAAAAACGACTCTCAAATTGCAAACTCTACATTATCTGCTAATCAAACGGTCTGTTTTTGGATGAACAGTTTTAGAGATTAAACTCTCTGCGATCTCTAATAAAACTTGCTAAGGTAGGAAACTGTGTTTTCTCCTTTCTTTTGAGGCGAATGACGCCCACTGCTGGATAAAGGCTTCCTTCAAGGATTTCCACAAAGACCGGTCCTGCGCCGCCCGCATCCAGGCACCGCCCGCGACCTACACCAAATCGTCGGTCTAGTAGTTTTCTCCGTTGTCCCTATAAATATGACAATTCCATTAGTGATATCCTTCTATGTTTTTATAATGTAGGTAAGCTTTTCCTAGCTTTATAGATAACTAGCTTTACGCCCGCGGCTTCGCGCGCGTGGACTACATTATCTACACATTTTACGGAACCCTATTTTTTTCCAAAATAAAATTTAGCCTATGTTACTCGTGGATAATGTAGCTTTCGAATGGTGAAAGAATTTTTAAAAACGGTCCAGTAGTTTTTGAGCCTATTCATTACAACCAAACAAACAAACAAAGTTTTCCTCTTTATAATATTAGTGTAGAAAACTAAAGATCAAGACGTAAAAAAGTTAGTGCAGTATTTTTAGAATAAGTTGTGTTTTTTTAAGTTCGCCTATTTATTGATAACTAAGCAACAAGTATGAAAGCTCTTTGTCTTTTCACACACAAAATTAATTTGAATACCATACTCTGTGTTTATTATTTTACTTAATTCTGAACACCAAACACGTTTCAGGATCACCTGTAGCTGTGAAAGGGTGAAACGTGTTGTTGTTGCCAAGATACGACCTCATTTTTAGCCGACTGAAGAAAGGCGAACAAGAGTCATGTTTTTACACGTGTTTGTGTTTTGTTTGTGCTTTGATATTGATGTTGTATGACTTTAGAGTTTAGAGCTACGTTTAAATCTTATAAGTTTACGTGCTGTACTATTTGTGAAATCTTAATTGTAATATGTTTTGCGTCTTTAATATATTATTATAAATAAACTCATATAACTTAACTTTTAAAACAAGAAACTTGAATTCGTTCCCTTTATGTCAATGAGTGATACTGATGTATGTAGGTACTCGTACTTAGCTATTAAAATCTCTCTTTAAATTATCGAATAAAATTGAAAATGATACATAGGTATCATTGTATCCTGACTCATGAGAATTAATGATTGTCATTTCCCTATTTATTATTTATTTATTCAGACATCGTAAATGCTTACCAATTACCAATATTCATTCAAAACAAAGTTCATGGGAAGTGTCATTAGCATTTGAATCTCTATAATAGTAGTGAATCTTCTTTTTTTTTGGTATAAGTATTCATTACGAAAACAAACATTTCAAAATGAGGAAGTCTCAAAATAGTATTTTCGTCTTTTTTTTTCGAGAATTTCTTAAAATGTTTAATGTTGAGATACACGTTTACTCGCATGATTAACCTAGAATGGCATTCGACCATTTTAAACTCGCTAATGGGCATAGTATCACAAATAATACTAGCCTATAGTACGAGTAGGTATGCATATT
The DNA here is from genome assembly GCF_004193835.3 of Ostrinia furnacalis. NCBI lineage: Eukaryota > Metazoa > Arthropoda > Insecta > Lepidoptera > Crambidae > Ostrinia > Ostrinia furnacalis. The sequence goes on along the minus strand of NW_021131365.1, from coordinate 259,944 downwards.
TTGGTAGATAATATCATTATTATACTTCTCGAATGACTTATGCTCTGACGACCGATAGGGCAGCAAGGTTCTGGAATGAAGTTTGAAGGAAGGCGCTGGATGCAGGATAAGCGGGCATCATAAGGGGAGTGGACGTCATATTGTGGCTGAAACAATGAAAAATAATGTTGATTACTTATGCATTGATGTACCTACCGATTTTTTGTATTTGAAATGCAATTACTTATTGGGGTCGAAGATGTAAACAGCGCTCACGTTGTATGTACGAGTACTACACGATTACTTCAGACAAGAAGACACAACATTTTGAATTCGCGAATTATAGCATTTCACTTTGTGGTAGGTAAAAAATCCTACTTAAATTGTCATGAAACATTAAGAACTGAAATACCTTATTATTAGTTATTATAACATAAAGTCGATTAGATCATGCAAAAATACTAGCTCATGTTTTGCTGGTATGACCAAACCCCGGCTATTTTATTTCACCAAAAGTAAGTAGTTATTTATTTTGGTTAAATACCTAAATGTACCTTAAACATTGAAATGCATAATGTATCAGCTTGAAGGAGCCTAAGGTCGAGCGTGTAAACACTGTCACGTTGCGCCGCATGATTACCTGGGAGGACGCGGCCATTTTAACTCGCCAATTTAGGCATTTGTTTATTTTTGTACGACAATCTCTCTCGAATTGTTATGAACTTTATGTATTAAAATACTTGTTTTTTCAGTTTTATCAGTTTTATAACCGCTCACGTTGCTGCCCTAGGTGACATAAGCTACGAGCTAACCAATAAAGGTACACTAACGCCCGTTTCCCATAATCAATCCTTGTCCAAATACGGATTTCAACTGTCAAATTTCAATCAGTTTTCGATTAAATACTTATTCATTTTGATGCGGTTACATTTTAATATTGTTTAAATGGTCTTAAACAAAATGTAAATATAAAAACATCGAAAACCGTAGATATTTCGACCGAAACCATGTTGAAAATTGACAGTTGACGGACGGATTTGGATTGAGAAAAACAGCACTAGTCAATTGACATAATTTTAAAAAACTGTCAAAGCGCGACTCTAGCAGAGATTTTGTATGGCAAATAAAAAGAGAGGCTTCATCGGGTCACGAACTTAATTGCCTGAAAAATCCTTGCTTCCAAAGCTATTAAAATCTAAGTGTACAGCCAACTGAAACTCGGTTTTCAGAGCTAGATGTTCTTTAAAGGGGTATATCTCGAAGTCAACTAGATACACAATATTGAAGCTACGATAGCCGATCGCTAAAGGGGTCGGACTGGCCGACTCGTGATCCGGGGAACGCGGGTTCGAACCCGCGCCGCTCGACTATGTGGTGAATCCACTCGTAACACGAGCATATTTATTTAGCTTACCACGAGGGGTTAACAGGAGTAGAAAGAAAGAGACGGCTAATAGAAATAGAAACTCTTTATTTGACACAAAAATATAATATAAAATTATGGTATACTAGCTTTCCGCCCGCGGCTTCGACCGCGTGGAATTTTGTCTGTCACAGAAAAACTTTATCGCGCGCGTCCCTGTTTCAAAAAACGGAATAAAAACTATCCTATGTCCTTTCCCGGGACTCAAACTATCTCTGAAAGAGAGACAGACAGACAGACAGTTACTTTCGCATTTATAATATTAGTATAGATAGTATAGATTTGTGCCAAAAAGGCTTTGAGCTAATATTCATTAAAAAAATTGTGATAGTTAATTTACATTGGCACCTAATCTAATCTTAAGTTAATCTTAAGTTGTCCTACAATCTGACATCATCATCAGCTTGTTTTCGTATTCACAGCGCAGTGCAGAAGTTTGAGGTCGAACGTGTTAACACTGCTCACGTTGAACGGCATGAACCGAGGGCGACAGTCGTCCACGTTTGTGTCAATAATTGGGAGGTCTATTTATTTAGAACTTTATTGCATAATTCTTATGGTACAAAATGCTGTATAATTTATAGTTCTGTCCTATTTTTTTTGTGGAATGGAAGTTCTATTTATTTATTTAGAATTTTATTGCATAATATTTATGGTACAAAATGCATTATAATTTATGGTTTTGTTATATTTTTCTTGTGGAAATAATAAGTTACACAGATAATATTGAAAGTATAACACGATAATTTATTATAAAAGGTGTTATTAGGCAAAAATAACGTCTAGACTCTACCTACATATTATTATAATTTTAATTTTAGCGTTTTAGCCCAACGTTATCAGTTCTTAGTTTTCTTAACGTACAGAAGAGACTCTTATCCTTAACACTGCATATTAAAATCGGGTCCCATAATACTTCCAAGTCTACCTCATATAATTTTATTGTAATGTTATGCAAAAATGAGTTTCTGTCCACTACACCTAACGGTGGAAAAAACTTAAAAAATAATTTACTTAAGAAAATAGCATGCAAAGAATTTTCGTCAATTTTTCGCAGGAAATTGCTCATTGGAAAATGTCGGATCGGGGTGATTCCCCTGCCTAATTTTATTATTGATTCTTAAAGACCGAATGTCCTCAATTCACAGAATAAATACTAGTATGAGATCATTAATGTGCGTTCAAGCTTATCTCACTAATTCCCAGTTCACGGTTATCATTGGTGTAGTAAACTCACGTGGACATAGTATATTTTTTCCTTTGGCGAGCCAAACTCGAGATAAAGAGAGATTTCCGTGCTTGACACGTGAGACCAAATCAGCGATTATTTGTAGGAGGTAGGCTGCGGTTACACTAAAGAAGTACCTATGTATGAGGTAGCTAAATACTGAGCGAGGTGTGCTACTAAAGTTGAGTTCAAAGAACTAATGTTTCTTACCAAAACCATGCATTAAACACTAGAGAAATTAACGTGAGGGTAAGTAGTTTGTGTCACATCTTACTACCTACATACACTAAGATTTCTATAAGAAAATAATATGAATATATTGTGAATGATCTCAGTGCATAAGTACTTCATCTATTCAGTCAGAGCTACGTTCCTCGGAGTTAAGATAGAGTTTTGTATCCACACAACTATCTCCATATCCTAACTCGCTTTTTCTCACTTTTCTCGATGTAATTATTGAGCACTTATCAAGCAAGTAAATAATATTTCTTATCAATTATTTCTAATTCTTGTTAAGGACTTGTCAATTCTTTCTTATTTCACATGGTCTAGTAAAAGCCCAATTTAAATAATTGCCTAAACATCCCGATTTATGGTCACGCACCATTTTATCAACAAAACGTTGATAAGAAATTTTAAAATTACACTTTTGTACATCAAAACAATAATAAATGTACTATTAAATGTTATTTCGGTACATTCCCACGTGTCTCGTTATCGGGGTACCACGTGATTGGACGTTAGATAAATAAATGAGCTCAAATTTTTTCCACGAATAATTTTAGCGTGTAAACATGATAGACAACTTCCTGCACTAGCACGGTAATATTTATAGATAGTATTACCGTGGCACTAGTGTTGTGAGTTGAGAAACAATACTTTAGACATAAGTAATTATGCATACGCGAAAGTTTGAGAGAAGGATGTCTGTTACTTCTATGTAAACAATATTGACCTACCTATTTTATTTACTCACTCAGTAAAATGAAGTTTTTAATACTGAAATTTTACTGGAACATTTGCAAGAAAGCAAAATTAAGAAAGGAAATGCGGAGATTGTTAGTAATAGTGGTAATAGTTTTAGTAACTATAAAATATTAAGAAAAGCTTAAAAAAAATATTAATTACACTGCTTTATTTAGTCCCAAGCTTTATACTTATAGTAATCTGTGCTTTTGGTACTTAGACAACGGAAGAAAACATGATCTATTAAAATCCTTAATTCATAGAAAAGACTCGGACAAATATCTATAAATAGATTAATATTTATCATGCACATAAATGTTTGTATCGAGGATTGAATTTGCGACCTCTGGCATTGAAGTCCGGTCCGCGAAACCACTAGCAGACCGCTAATGCTTTAATTTAATGTTAACGAACTGTTGCGAACTTTTTGGCTACTTTGGGTGTTATAAACTATTTGCAGTTATAACTATACAGGGTGTTAGGTAAATGTATGAGCCGACACTAGCCCATGTTAATATGGGCATATAAATGGTATGGTGAAGTCAGAAATTTGATATCATTTTTTTTTTAATTTTCATACAAAATAAATTTTATAAAATCCGATTTGTATGACAATTTAAATAATTAAAATGAAGATATAAATTTTCTGACTTCACCATACCATTTATATGCCTATGTTAACATGGGCTAGTATCGGCTCATATACCCACTTACCTAACACCCTGTATAAGTTGCCAGTAAGTAAACCGTCAGTAGGCATCATTCAAATGTTTAAAAAAATCTTTTGTTTTTTATTTCAAACTGGGCTACTTCACTTCTGCCTCAAAAGTAGCAAATAGGTCAGACTGCAACCGGGTCATACAGCACGTGTCCGACTCATCCGGTGGTTTGTTTAAACTTGCACTCACGTGGCTGGCCCGGGTGGTTCCCGTGAATTAAAAAGTCATTATAGAGTGTTACATTCGAACACTTCTATGTGTAGGTAATACTAGACAAGTTACAGAAGTTTTTTTTATGCATACAAGGCAGGTATTTGACCGCAATAGCACTTGATGTTAAGAGTGAGAGTCTAAGATGGTACATATCTGCCCTGCAAGTGCCTATCACTCTCGCCCTTAAAAGGCCCGGTGAAGTAAAAATTACTTAGTACATATAAATACAAAGTTCTACCGGTCGGTTTGTACCTAAGTACCTACTATATTCTGTGATTCAGCAGGAGACGTGCTATGGCTTATGGCCAAAGGTCAGGTAAGTTCATATTAACTACGACATTCTATCCTACTCACTTACATCGAGTGTATCGCCTAAATGGGTTATAGACTTCTCCGTAACTCTGCCAGTAATTTTTCAGCCGCACTGCCTATCTAGTAGTCACATAGCTTCTTAGGTAACTTCAGATCATGTAGCGAGTGCCGTAAGCACTACGGCATCGAGTTACTAAGCGAGAAGTTTCTTTGAGAAGGCAAATGTTTTAAAGAGAGGCGTCGGTCGTTTGCAAAATTTGTGTGGTTTCGTTTGATTTTATCATACTCTATGCCATTTATTGAAAAAGATCCGTAACAGATATAACCCAGGAGTATTCCGTCGATCTACGAGTACAATGCAAGTTACCTAACCTACTCAGAATACGGAACAAACCAGAAACCGTCAACGGGCGTAAATGTGTATTCATATAAAGTACTCCAAATCGCACTAATTTGACTTTAGAGCAATCAGTCAATGGCCGGCGCGCGCATTGTTTACATATCCGTCAGATTGACACTTTATAATTAAATTATGCCGTCTTGTGCCGTTCCAACATGTAAGAATGCTACTGGAATTACGAAGAAAGTGCATGGGATCATGTTTTATCCGTAAGTAGCACATTTCCAATTCATTTTAATTAAATAATAATTTTCAAAAAAAATCACGGTTGTATTTTGTAAGTGTTGCCACAGGTCAACGGAATATTTTACCCTACTTTTTTATATTGAATTACATTTGTCTACTTATAAAAAATTCACGCGTTAATTTTGTTAGCGTTACCACAGAATAATGGAATATTTTCCCCATCCTTTTTGTTTTAATTAGTTTTTAGTGTAATTTCATCCATGACATGACAACCTGATTAATTAAATTATAAGTGCCACTTTCTGTATTCTGAGCTTACCTATTGTTTCTAGTGACTGGATGTAGAGTATATTCCTTGTTTAATAACGTCTAGCCTGCGTGGGTGTAGGTCAAATCTTTCAATCCTCTGGTAAATTGAAGAGTCGTGTTAAGTAATCGTGTTCCTACAGTAAAGACTGAATGACTTATAAAATAATGAAAATTTTGCTCGCGGATACTCTTACTTTTTCATCAGTCAAGCCTTTAATCATCCATAATTATAATTATACTTCCAAATGATAGATTCTTCCTAAGCATACTTCCTTCAGCTTCTATGCTTCCAAATGACTGGTTCTTCCCTATCTTTTACAGGTCATCAACTGAAGGTTTAATAAGTCTTGTTTATCACCAGGGATGTGCCGGCCCATCCACGTGCGAGCTGCCCTACTTCCACTCGACCTGCGACCTTATTTGCATGTAACCACAGGTCTATTTGCGATGGACGAAGTACAGTCAGTAGAGAAATGCCTATAAAATATTTTATTGAAAAATTTAAGTTATGAGAAATGCTGTACCGACGTTTATGTTGACAACTGTCATGCTGGTTGAATATTGCCAGTTTTTCAGCAGTTTTTTAGATCATAGAAGGGATGAGGTTACAGCACATAAAATTCGATATGTAAATTAAATGCGGTTTATTAACGTATATATTTTTAACTCTACCAAACGTTCAATTAAATTTTGCTTGTGTATTTTAAATATTGAATATTTTAAGGAACTTAATATTTACAACTACAGTTAATTAGGTATTTAACATAGTGAAAACGTGACTTTATTTTAAAAAATTAACTATTTCACTCAAGTATTATCAATATTTGTGTTTACGATTATACTCGTAGCTATTATATCAAAACAGTGGCAAAATAACTAAATATTTAAATTATCCTTAAAGCTAAACATTAAAGTCACTAATAATAATAGTCGCTGGCTAGTCACCGCCTGCCATTTTTTCAGTCAGAGACTATGAACCAGGCAGGTGTCCCGTAGTCTCCATCCATAGCCCAGTAACCAGTCCCTCCATCCTTCATCCATAACCCTAGTCCATTCTCCAATAACTGCAATAGCTCCTGTGCACAGGCTGGGGATGGTCTCTGGCTACATCCCATGATATAGTCAGAGACTAGATCCAGTATGTGCAGCACTTTCACTTTTGTCGATTATTTTGCGCTTAAAACGGCCTCTACGTGTTGGATCTGTATCCCCACGCAAGCCTTATAAAGGACCGGGCCACTTTTGACCCGTGAGCTCCAAAGCGTACAAACATAATAATAATAATGATGTTGACTCGACGATCATTGTCCCGATAGTTGTCTCGGAGAACGGGCTAATAGCGAAGAGCTTCGACCAACATCTAAAGAAGCTCTCGCTAGATGGTTGGCTCAAGGGTCAGATTCAAAAGGCGGTGATCCTCAGCACGGCACGCATTGTCCGGAGGTTCCTCAGCCTGTGACCCTGACCACCGGTAGCTTGGGCCCTGCTCCGCTACCAGCGGATTAACTATTTTTAAGAATTTTTTTTATAATGTATTTTTAGTTTTTTTATAATTTACATTGTAAAAAAAATATTAAAAATAAGAAGGAAATTGAATAAAGAGATAATAATAATATAAAATATTTAAAATTAAGAACCAAAGTTAATAAAGATAATAATAATAATAAGCCCCGCAGGGCAGCTTTGTGGCGAGCTGTTGGTGAGTAGCGACACCACGGGGCCAGTTGTTAATCCGAGTGCTCCCGAGAGTCGGTCAAGACCCTCGTCTTCGGCTTGCCGAAGTGGAATCCGAGAGGGTCTGCAGGACTTTCACCTCTGGCTTGCCTTAACCGGCCGGCCAGAGTGGAGTCGCTAGAGCTATATGCTCCAGGGGTGGAAGTGTTAAAGGGCATAACGCCGCGAGTAACTTCGGAGAAAGCGCAGCACACCTCTCTACACCCCTGAGCTGGTAGACGCCAATGTTGCCCCTCAGTCCGGTCTATACGACTCATGACGCCAGGGGGGGGGCATTTAGTCGCTGGCTAGTCACCGCCTGCCATTTTTCAGTCCGAGACTATGAACCAGGCAGGTGACCCGTAGTCTCCATCCATATCCCAGTAACCAGTCCATCCATCCTTCATCCATAACCCTAGTCCATTCTCCAATAACTGCAATAGCTCCTGTGCACAGGCCGGGGATGGTCTCTGGCTACATCCCATGATATAGTCAGAGACTTGATCCAGCATGTGCACCACTTTCACTTTTGTCGATTATTTTGCGCTTAAAACGGCCTCTATGTGTTGGATCTGTATCCCCACGCAAGCCTTATAAAGGACCGGGCCACTTTTGACCCGTGAGCTCCAAAGCGTACAAACATAATAATAATAAATCTTTGGACAATTTCACACAGCGCCAGCTAGCCCCAAAGTAAGCAACTTAATGCTTGTGTTATGGGTGTATAAATTAGCCACTCGTTCATATAAAGTTCCAACAAATATTGGACTGGTCACGTTGCAAATCGGACTATTATGCGTCGAGTCATATAATTCGGTCACTGCGCAGTTTTCCTTCTTAAATCAATAAATTGATTTGTCAATTGGCGAAGTGAATAATAACTACTGAGATTTGATGTAGAGTCGCTTGTTAGTTGCGTAGAAAAAGTTTCTGGAAAGCTTAAAAATATGTATCTTTTTTGTGTCTATCGTGCACAAGTCACAATATTCACTGGTATCTGAGATAGATAGATAGGTGTCTGACAAATAGTATGGCTCTATGGGAACAGTATTAATGGGAACAAAGCTTCTTTTGAGCCCAGAAACTATTGACTACTGATAAGGATTACCAGAGGTCGTAGTTTGAATCCCTTACACTGAAGGGCTTACAGTAAAAACAATTGAGTTCAAGGTATTGGAATCATTTATGGTCACCTAAATATGCAAAAGCTGAGGATGGCATATTCTGGCAAATACTTGGGTGCGGAAGAACGAATATTACGGGGCTCCTCGAACTCGCAATCGTGGCTGGCCTTGAGTTCAGTCATATAATTTTATCTACTAATAGTGCTAACAGGTAGGTACTACTATGTAGCCTATTCATTAACCACCAATATAGCAGCCAATGAGGCCATCAATATTTCATTTGTATCGGCTGGCATGTGTCGGCCAAACAAAACGTCAGCTTCACGTCACGTGCTGGCGTCACGTGTGACGGGACCCTGACAGCCTGACATGATGATGCAGATGTGTGCAGCACTTCCTAGCGACAAAGGTTATGTATATCAAATGTTATGTTTGTGTTTACTTGTTTTGTAATGTGTGGTTGAATTCATTTAACTAATGTAAAATGTCTCAAGGTTATGCATATTCTTCGGCAAAGCAAATCACTTCAAATAAATTAGAGTCTAGTTTTCAAGCGAAATGCGGTATGTACATTTAAGGCTGGCCAACTAACTTTAACCGTAACTATAACAATAACCGATGTTTTTTGTATGGAGTTTGACAGATTTTTGACGTTTGTTATAGTTAAAGTAAAATGACCGACGATCTGGTGAAGGTCGCAGGTGTATGGATGCGAGCGGCGCAAGATCGGTCTTTGTGGAAATTCTTGGGGGAGGCCTTTGTCCAGCAGTGGACGTCTTTCAGCTGAAACGAACGAACGAAGTTAAATGGTGCAACCCAGCTTACTCAGCCTTATGCGGGTCATTTTCGCTGTTAACCAGGACAGTGAATAGCGGGACAGTCCCGCCCACATCGGGACGCTGCTTTGCTTTTATTTCTGTGCTAGTCCCGCGTTTTTCGGCGGATCCATCAATGGCCGTCGCGTGCGCACGTGCGCTCGTCACGTGACGGCCTTGGCACACTTGCTGAGACTGTTGCACAGCGCTGCACTTCCCACGGGTGTATAGCATTCCGAAACTTATGTTAGAATGTATTGTTTTAGGTACCTGTCTTTGTAGTACAAAATATTTTATAAAGAGTCGAATTGAGGACTGGAAGAAGTTACTATTTCATCGTTTGTCTAATAACGTGACATAATATCCCTAACTAGTTTTCTGCCCACTGATTTGTCCGCTTGGACTACAATCTCTTGTTTCTATGGAGAAATAAGACACAGTCCACAGTTTGTATGGACATACCTGTGGACGCCTTTTCAGCCACTAATGGAATGAATTCTGGACAATATTTCCTTATCGGATGCCTACTTCATAAGAACTATCTGCGTGCATAGTTTCAGCGCAATATAATATGACGTCGTATGTACGATATTTGTAGCGCTATGGAAACAAAGTTTACAGTGATTGAGTGCAGTGTTCATGGCTTTAACGCTAGAGTGCACCTTTCCGCCGTCATCTAGCTACTGGTACCTACTATTACTTCGCGCCACGCGAAAGGACTGATACGTCACAAGTTATGACGGAATTGTGTTAGTTGTCACAACTGAGGTCACGACCTGTCAATATGGGTCAATCAGACTTAGGTAAACGGCCTACGTGCTCTCTGAAGCACGTTAACGTATTGATATTTCTTTTGTGACATTGTATTCGAGTTGATTCTGCTAACTAATGTCTTAACTTTTCGAAATGAGTAAGCAAAGTGGTTCAATTTCTTTGTGCCCTACGGGTATCGATCACAGAACAGACATTTTAACTCTCCAACTATTGTAGGCTTTTTACATGTTAAAGTGTGCGGAAATGGAAATACTTAGCAAGCAATTATGATCAATGTCAAAGAAAAACACAACAACCATAGATAAACTAGCAAAGCAGCTATACTAGCATGCAGCTACTATTATTTTGAGTGTGACCAATCAAACAAATGGCAGTCAATGCATCACGTGACGTATTCACGTGGAGCGAGACCCTGACACACATGCGTGCGAGTCCGGTGATAAACTGCACTTGTTGTTGTTCTGTGACGTATTGTTTAGAAATCACAGGTGCCTTCAAACATCTTGAATGATTATCTGGACTGGCCTGATTAACATGTTTAGAAAAGTCATGCTGATGAATGCCGTTCGATGCGTTTAACTCATAAACCCCTGGTATCTAAAATAAGACTATAGCTTGAGCGTTCTCATCTTCTAAGATAAAAATCTCAATTATTTTAAAACCGAGCCATAGACCTCAAAACATAATGTTCTTTAAATTCAAAACCTTCAATAAATAGCGACAAATTACAAGACAAGTAATATCAGTAGACGGAAACTAGTATAATTTGTCTCTACATTTTTGTCGCCCATTGAAGGCTATAAGAAAATTGTGTCTAGCCTAGGTCTAGGTACTAACTAATGTTGCTAAGCCACTGTCGTCTCTTGTTTAAAGTTTAGGTTACACACAGGCTAACTTCTGTCTCTAACGGATGTCCGTTGGTGGCGGATATGGTGAAAAGGCAGCAATACTCCGAGTGGTAGATAACGATGATACCCATTACCTACATTGTTGTCCAGTACTGTGCTGTGACATCACCGCCGCGCGCCGGTGCAACCCACACGATGGAAAAAGATCGATCTTTTTCATAAGTATGAAGTTGACAAAACTTTGTAAAGAATACAAACCGAATAGCCTTTCTAGTCTTAACAAAACACAAGTGGACTTAAGACTAGCGTGAATGTCAGATAGTCTCAGCCATACTTATCGTACAATCCCACAGCATTTGGTGTCATGGGCCGTAGCCGCGTGCGCGCGCGACACGTGCGCGGCGACCCACATTCAGCGCGATGCACCTTGCTAGAGCGGCGCTAGAGACGGAAGATAGATTGTACGGAGCCAGAGCAGGACGGAAGCATTTCACGCAGCTAGACTCGAGATAATGCGATATACCTACGAGTACATGTTTTCGCTTTTGCCAAATGTGTAAACAAAGTAAAAGAAAAACAGGATAATGCATTGGAAAACTGGTATATTCTAGGTGTGGCGGTTGATTATTCATTTTTGTTATCAAAATTATTATCTTTACTTATCTTACTGCATAATTATTTCAATATAACATTACTTTTAATATTATTAGGTATGTAATTAATAACGAGAAATATTTGCAAAAAAGGGCTCTAAGTAAACACGAAACTATGATTTTCTACTAATTGACATAGTTTTTCTTTTCAGCAGGAAGTTCTATGAATCTGTTTTTCTATGAAATAACAGTTTGAGATAGATAAAGCCGCCGGGCATTGACACCAGACTTTCTATGTCACCACTGATATGAATTTTTAATCTATTTAGATTGCGAATGTTGATATCGCCGAGATATTCCATATATTCTGTGTAAGGGTTCGGACAAACCAACGCGATCACAGCGCGAACAGCCGGCGTCCAGCGATGGCGACCAGAGCCCCGATTACGGTAATTTTTAACGTCAACAATCCAGACACGCTTCTCGATTCTGCGATACGATTGGTCGTTCAACAGCGCACGTCAGCTGTTTTGACCAATCGTATTGCAGAATCAGAAACGCGTCTGGATTGTAGACGTTAAAAGTTACCGTAATCGGGGCTCTGACCTAAATGCATTGATCGCCATCGCTGCACGCCGGTTGATCGCGCTGTGATCGCGTTGGTTTGTCCGAACCTTTAGAGGATTATAATTTAATCTCTTAGGCCGGCAATACACGGACCGCTTGAAGCAGTCACGGTTGACGGCTTCAAGCTGCGACTGCACAGTGAATTGCAATGTGCGTCCATAGAACTCTGCACTGCTCGAGCGGTTCGTGTATATGTTACGGGTAATGTGATAAATTGAAAATTATTAATAATAACCGGTTATTATGAATTATTACCGACAGTCGCGGTAAAAGTGATAAATTAATCACATTTAACAGTGATTATTTGATAATTCAACCTTAATACTAACAAATTTCATAAAAGAGAACAACATCTTGTGTACGTGCTCGTGTACAGCCAAACTTTTGAACGTTTTGATATCATATATTAATATAATTTGGCATAATGAGTTTGGAACGTTTCTTCCATAATATTACTTTTCCATGATGCCTATAACATAATGTTTTGATTTAGAGTGAAAAATAGGTTAAGGTGCGGCGGGGGTGGCCCTTGGGCCACCTCTAAGCCGCCTATTTAGTTTTATACACACATAAATGACCTCATATTAATCACATTTACCAAATCATGCGGTAATTATTCATAATAACCGGCGATTATTCATAATTTTCACATTTATCACTTTGACCGTAACATATACACGAACCACTCGAGCAGTTGCAACTGATTCGAGCGGTCGACAGCACGGTGAATTTTCATCGTGCAGTCAAGCAGTCGCCAGCCATACACTGACTGCTCGAGCTGTCGACAGCTCTCGCGAGTTACCCCCGCCCACATTCTTTATTCCACGGCGCGCACGCTTGTGATTTGTTGAGCAGTTACTACCAACTGCTCGAGCAGTTATCACTGGCAGCTTCAAGCTGTTGACTCTTGACTGCAAGAGCGGTCCGTGTATGTTGATCACTGACTAACTGCTCGAGCTGTCCGTGTATTGCTGGCCTTTAATCAAAGTTAATCTCTCTATGTTTGCCAACTGTTTCGCATCTGTCAATTAGTTGTTAATTTTTAACTGACGTCTGGCTGGCACACACCTCTCCAATTTCACTGTCGTAGAGTCACGAGCTGCACCTGCGTCATTCTCAGAATGCATTGTGAGCAATGTACATCTTATGTGCGAGACATATTGCTCACGCGGACTTACACGTAATGGCGTTGAAAAAGATATCAGACTATTGAAATTTCGAGGGAATTTCACAGAACACCCAGACGTTTTGTAGGATTAGTATACAGGGTGTCCCAAAATTAGCACGTCACGCTGACATTAGAGAGGTAGCTGAGTCTAAGACGCATCGAACAAGCTTAATATGTCAATAGAAAAGTTTCATAAGTTTATGATATGACCTATTTATTCATTTCCATAGAAAAGTTTGATGAGTTTTGAAATATGACTCTTATTAGTTATTTTAAAATATGGACTTAATATACACCTTGTTAGATCCGTCTTAAGCTCATTTACCTCTGGTGTCAATGTGACGTGCAAATTTTGGGACACCCTGTATCTACGTTGAAAATGTTTAGAATAGGTATGCGACGAGACGAGGCGCGAGGTAGATGAAACGTCACTCACTATATCTTTACTGACCGCAGACGTAGATATGCCCTGAAGTAAGACACCGCTCAAGAAATACCTACCTTATAATAATCATAAATAGATGTAGATAGGTAAATAGGAGGTGGTTGAAACAATGTGGCGATCACAATAAATCACAATAGATAGACTAAAATTATTTAAGCTCTTTATAGTCAAACCGATGAATTATTTAAAAATAAAACTTTTTTTAATAATTAATTAATCATATCCTGGACTGAAATTTATTAGGCAACCCTTAAGCAATATAATTATTGACATGTTAAATTGAATATAAAATATGTTTCATCAAATAAGCATCTCGGTGAAGGTCGTTGTATAGCGGGATCTTATAGGTACTATTACTTCAACCCTTCACGTGACAATGCTACGATTAGCCAGTTGCAACAAATCTCATTAGCATTTACTAAACATTTATTTTTAATTACGATCTTTTTAATGTAATATAATATCAAATAGACATGTTGGCCTACTTTTTATACAAAATCTGTCAATATAAAATGTCGAGAAGTTTCCTGTTGTTAAAATTGGCTCGTAAATTATTAAAACTACGAAAACTGTGCTTCTATAATAGGTACCTACAATTGATATTCAGTTATTGTAGGGTTCGAATAGTATGTTTATATGAAACCATAACAGAAACCATAAAGAACCATAACACCAAAGTCACCAAAGATGGGAAATGTTAGAGATTTCATCAAAATAACACCTAGACATATCAATCCAATAATCGTATCTATCTTTAAACAGCATTGTATTAGCATTGCAAAAGCTTGATTTAAAACCGTGGGAAACTAATTTCCCTTTATCTTGGTCGAATCAAAACGACCTTCAAATTCTAACATCCATATTGATGGGATCCAGGAATGAAGTGGCACGTTGTTATTTATTATGTATGGGATACAAGTGATTCATGTTTGTAATACAATTGAAAACAGCCAGTGAAAAATTTACAAAGGATTAGGTGTTAGGGGTGGCAGAATATCACAAATATAAAATTAAATGAAGTCATCAAAAATGTGATGTAATGCTGATTCGGAGTGAAAACTAACAAAGAAAGTATTCTAATGCCCGTTTTCTCCATCAATCCCTAATTTTTAAGTGACCCCTCTGAAAACAAACTTCCTGTTATGTATAAGGGTCACTTAAAAATTAGGGATTGATGGTGAAAACGGGCATAAGATTTAATCTCACCTTTTTACTAAATGGTCCCCTTTCTCACGTCACGAATGCGTAGACAACGGACACGGCAGATGCAGTAACATCAAAGTTAAATGCTGAAAACTAGATTAGTTAATTACTGGATTCACAACATTAATTAATCAATCCCAACTATCCCAACTAATATTATAAATGCGAAAGTAACTCTGTCTGTCTGTCTGTCTGTCTGTCTGTTACGCTTTCCCGCTTAAACCTCGCAACCGATTTTGATGAAATTTGGCATAGAGATAGTTTGAGTCCCGGGAAAGAACATAGGATAGTTTTTATCCCGGTTTTTGAAACAGGGACGCGCGCGATAAAGTTTTTCTGTGACAGACAAAATTCCACGCGGGCGAAGCCGCGGGCGGAAAGCTAGTGCTCTTCTGGAAGGACTGGTCTTTTGTTCTAAACGTCCTGCCAGAAGATTATCGCAAGTCCTGCCCGCAGTACGCAATTTGTACGTGTTTGCTTGCTGGTCCTTCCAGCAGTACGGTGACCTTCAAATTTGAACTCATCCTCACCAGAAGTAGTAAACACTTGGTTAGTGTTTATTAAATAAAAAGTCATGTCGTAGAATCATTTTGTTTAACCAGTATTTTACTTTTCTTAATATATTATAAACTTGTTTATCTTCTTTCAACTTAACTAATAGGAACTATAATAAGGAACTTTAAATTAATTACTTTGGTACGTCACTTTGTATTAGAAATTACACCTATCACTTACAAATACACTACAAATTAAAAACAAAAACAAGAAATAAATTATAAATGTTTGATTAGGCTGGAATACTTCACATTCATTATAATATTATCGCCAAAATGTTGCCGACTCCACGCCCGGCGCGTCAAAATGTGTCGCGCGAGCGCGAACGCGCTGCCCCCGTGTATACTCGTGCGCCATCGGGCTCCGACTAACGGTTAGTCGCGTTTTTCGATCTTGGGCACTATTGGGTGAAAGAGAGAGAAACACTCTATTTTTTCGTGTAAATTTGAAATTTGTACAATGTATACTTACGAAACTGTGATCTTTTAATTTTGCGTCCTACCGGAAGTACTTTAAGTCCTGCTGGCAGGACTCCGGGCGATCTATTTTTAACCTATTTTTCACTTTAAATCAAAACATTATGTTATAGGCATCATGGAAAAGTAATATTATGCAAGAAACATTCCAAACTCATTATGCCAAATTATATTAATATATGATATCAAAACGTTCAAAAGTTTGGCTGTACACGAGCACGTACACAAGATGTTGTTCTCTTTTATGAAATTTGTTAGTACTAAGGTTGAATTATGAAATAATCACTGTTAAATGTGATTAATTTATCACTTTCACCGCGACTGTCGGGAATTATTCATAATAACCGGTTATTATTAATAATTTTCAATTTATCACATTAACCGTAACATATTCATTAAAATCCCATACCATTCATTATTGATAAGGTTTTATTTGTTGAGTTTTCAAAAATTCAGCACACACAATAATCACTACGCTTTGAGTACCTGAATTACTTTAATTAGAAATTGTTATTTATATTCTTTTGTTTTTTCTCACGGCTCTCGATTTTCATGTAGGGCTTTTCCACGACTCGATTTTGTAAATAATATTCACGTTTTACTTTATTCTAAAGAAACCCCGAAGCACACTCCACGCAACATTTATACACAACGATTTAGGCAAGATCATGTGTTTTAATTCCTTTGTGGCAGCCCTAGATCACGTTGAGGCCACGATTCGGAAGTGCACATGGGCGGGCACGCTTCACGCGTACTGGCATTCGTACTACAACAATCAGACTTTACATTTTCGCTCTAAAGTAGCTCCTATTACAATGACATAAGATTCTGTAGTGTTCAGCTTAACGTGCTCGCGCCTGTACTTGCCGAGTATTCATAACATACATTGTAGCAGCACCAGCAAAATATTTGTCTCAGTCCACGTGGTGGTGGTGAATACATCAATATATCAATGTGTATGTCACGTTACTGCAGATGTGTTTGATCAAATGTAGGCAACGTGTTTCGGTGGAAAATTTTAAAGCTCATGTCAATTGTTTTTACTCGTGGATACTTTATGTTCGGTATAATCTCTTCAAAGAAAGGAAAATGTAAGAGCAAAGTGAATTTTTGAGGGGTTGAAGAAATATAATGTTTTAACGAATTTAAATGCTTTTATGATAGCACGGAATTACTTATGCAAGCTTCATTAAGCGACTTCAATTCACACTTGGAAGGTAAAAAAAGAAGGTAAAAAAAAAAAGCCAAATTTTTTTACAAAGGTGTAGAGTTCACAAACTCTGCAAGTTAGGGCAAGTAGAGAGATGAGATGTGATAACTTTTTCACGGTGCGAACCATATCAACTCCTCCAAGCAATATTATACATTAAAATGTTTAATCTCAGCATCTGAATAATGTTTTTTGTTACCGACGTAGACATACGACTTTCAAATATCCCTCGACCTAAGCAAACACACGCACTGTAATTTTCCACAAACCTTTTACACAAATGTGTACAATATTGATGGAAAAGTACATACCCTTTAACAGTAAAAATAGCTTTATTGTCAGCTCCATAAGTCCATCCTACTGGAAATTTCCACTGCGATCGCGTATTAACAAAATATTCATCCCTCGCCACGAGGCAAGAGCAGACAAAAGCATTTACATCAATGTATTTGTGTCACGTTGTATTGTAAAGTAGGCTAGGCGTCTGCGAATACGATCCTGATATTTACATTTTATGCAGCTGGCGGGATTCTAAATTGAAATTATTTTAAAAATTAGTGTTTCGTGTCATTTTTTTTTCGGCCAGTGCTAATCGGCTAATGCGTTTAAAAATAGGAAAATTTAGGCAGCTTCTAATTTCTATTTCAGCCAAAGATTGATTGTCTACTGTTTTTTTTAAATAGACGTTTCTTTAACTTGTATACGACAAATAGAGGTTCGATGACGGCTAGTTGCAGTAGTTCGAATTATGAAGAGGACAATGACAAATACCTAAGTATAATGGTTGAAATATATAATTTATTTATTTAAATGTGTACTACTGCGTTACAAGTTATTCACCGAATTTTCCTCGCATGTGACTAGTTTTTTATATGAATCAGCAAATCAGATCTAAAATATGATTTTCAAAGCGAGTGTTTATTTATTTAAAATCGCATTTAACATATCATCGACCTTGGTGCGGCACGTTTTCATACATATTTATCGGTTTTGGTGGTGAACGGAAAATAAAATAATAAAAAAGATGTTATTGTGAACAATATAATGATAACCATTTCTTCATGTTTTATTTTTAATGTTGTAAATAATAAGAAACTTTTAAATTTTTGTACAGTCAACAACATTGAACTTTGAATGTAAAGTTTAAACTACATAGATTGGAGACAGAAAACATACGCGTAAACTAATAAAAGATTTAAAATTTAAATATTTTAATGGGACCATTTTCAGTTGACGACTCGTATGTCAAAGATATTAAAGCCCACGAATTTTTTTCAGGCTTCAGGATTTCAGGTCTGAAAGCGAATTTTCCTGTTGTTTGATTGAAATAATTTATGAAAAGTATGTTCAGTCTAATTCAATCATCATCATCATCATTTCAGCTACAGGACGTTCACTGCTGAGCATAGGCCTCCCCTAATGATTTTCACATTGACCGGTTGGTAGCAGCTGCAACAGCGCCTTCATGAGAAGATTTTATTTATTCACACAATCGCTTGTCTATACTTATGTTCGGTTTACATTTTGTGCTTTTTTCGTTCACCCACCACATGTGGTGTAAATCATACTACTATTTTATCTGTAGTAGACTAAAAATTATGCGTCTGTTTCACGAGTGCGAATTAGACGGGAAAACATCATAACAAGAGATACAAAGCGAATTCCATGTAAATATGGTCACGTTTTTGTGCGAATGCCTTCATGATTAGAAATTGAATAAAAGCTGGGTTTCAGTAGGTAATTATATTGTTTCGTTTGTTCGTTATTTTCAGCTAAATGACGCCCACTAAGTAGGTACACACTAGACAAAGGCCTTCTCATGGAAAAGGAAAGGTGCTTCCCCTAACCTTCACCAGCCGGGCTAGGATGCGCGCCGTGATGAAATCTTATCGATGATTTTAGACGACAAACGTATGGGCTTATCGCGTAAAATCGACAAAATGGCGGATAAACGGTTGCCGCGGCGCGCATCCTAGACTAGGTACAGATCGTCGTTCCCATCTTCAGAAAGTTATGTTATTTATTTTATATGTTAGAGTAAAACGAAAGTTCTGTTACACGAAAAGGTGTCTTATGCCCGTTTTCACCATCAATCCCTAATTTTTAAGTGACCGCTATGGTAACAAATAACAGGAATTTTGTTTACATAGGGGTCACTTAAAAATGAAAACCTACTTTTCTTCTCATGGTAGATTTTAATTTTCTTCTCATGGTAGATTAATGCCCGTTTTCACGGACATTAATCTACCATGAGAAGAAAATTAATTAATGAATCAAGAGTATTGGAAATATGCTGAAAATGGATTTTGAGTTAGAGGTTACTAAAATATCTTGATAGAACTTAATCAGTATTGACTTGATTACTAATTTGTAGAATTTCAAATTTTAAACACTTTGGGCTGATTTTTCAATCATCGGATAACTTTTAATGGATTAGATATGTGAAATTGACAAGGTTATTCTTCAGTTATCTGACAATTGAAAAATCAGCCCTTATAGAACCATTTGCTTTTAGTACGATATCGAATACCATTATTGAAATAGGAAACTCTTGAAGTCCTTTCAAAGCATTAATAAGCCCTCCATCATCCTACGTATTTAATAAGAAATCAATACTGGCACGTGATTCAAGCTTTAGAACGTTTCCTTGATTAAAAATAAGGCTGCTCATTGGATAATTAATTATATAGGTAAGTATTCCTTTACTCAGTTCGAATGAGATGAAATTAATTTCAACTACGAAGCGAAAGCACATTTTCAAAGGAAGTTTCTTTATAGGGTAAAAGCTAGACTTTAGTATTTTATATTTCATGTGTAGGTACTCGTAGCAATTTTTACTGGAAGTATTTAGTAATTAAAACAATTATAAATCGCCTATTGCCATAATATGTTTTACCTTAAACCTACTATTTTTCCATTTATTTATAGTTTTCATTATGGTTATTTTTTTAATCCCAACCGGGCAGCATGGAAAGCATTGGGGAAGGCCTATGTTCAGCAGTGGCCGTCCTATGGCTGAGATCTCCTCCTAAAGGCGTAAAACAGGATTAGAAACATAAAAAAATAAGTGTTCTCAAAATTAATTACTATGTTATCAATCAATCAATTCCAATAAATTGAACTAATAAATATTTATAGCTGAGTTACTAAACTGCAGTAAAAAGTGTAGTCTAAGAACTCTACGTAAAGTTAGTTATAGGGTTTTATTTTTTTCCACTCGTACCTTATTTTCCATAAAAAGACTAGAGTTCACGTGGCTTCAATGCAAGTTGCATTACTTTTGTATGTATTCCTTACACAATACTCATATTTCCGTCCAAGATCTGACCTCGTTTTCCACTTGGGAAAAACTTTGTTAAAGTTTCTAAGAGCTGAATGAAGTTATTACAGTATCGTTTACTATTTCTACTAGTATTTAAGTATGTAATCTGTAAGTCTAGATATTAGCACGTCACTACCTTGTTTAATATACCACGCAATTTTGTATACCCATTCTTATAAGATACACTATACAAGAATGCATGGTAAATTCAGTGAACTGCTCCTGAATCGAATGTACCTACTACTGCTATTTCTATTTATTTATATTAACCGGCAGACAGTGGTGACTGAGTTTGTTGCGGCGCTTCTTCTCAACACTTGCCAAATGTTGGTCTCGAAGCGCTGGTAGGGTAAAAAGATTATGAGACATGTAGAGGCTCCTTAAGAGCAAAATGACGATTTGTAAGAACTATTTATTAGTCTAAACAAATAAAGATAATTTTGACTTTGACTTTGACTTAGGTTTTCCTTTATCACGCGTCTATCATAGGTTTAGCAATTGACTTAGTCACTGCCAGAATTATGGGAGTGGCACGAGAGGGTCTTTATGAGACTTCAAACGTCAGCGAGACTTCAATGTGCTTCAGTGGGTCTAGACAAAGTGCACTTTTTGATCGAATCGAAAATCGAATCAGTCAAAACTCCATTAAAAAAAAGGCTTTTCGACCACTTTTCGACTGGTTTGCGATTAAAATATGCACTTTGTCTAGACCAGTCTTTCCCAAAGTGGGCGATAACGCCTCCTTGTGGGCGCTGCAGGCTTAAAGGGGGGCGGTAAGAGACCCAAAAATCGGGACGTTGTGTAGAGGCTTGGGAGGCGTCATCTACTAGGAGGACTCTTAGACATCGACTTAGCTCGACTCTTGACTACAAAAATGGGGGGCGCTAAAAAATAATTTATTCTCAAAGTGGGCAGTAGACTAAATAAGTTTGGGAACCGCTGGTCTAGACCCACAGATTTGTATGCTCTGTCACGCCATAATGTCAATGTCAGCCCGAGCCGCTCCCATAACTCAGGCACAGACTAAGTTAACCGCTAGGCCAAATGTACTTTACTTTACTTACTTTACTTACTTTACTGCACTTTAGATTTTTATGCTCTGTCACATCGTGTCAGTGTCACCCATCTCGTGCCACTCCTATACCTAAGGCATCCATAGTATGACGTAGGTACGTCAAAAAACTTTGTAAATAAAGTTTCTAAGGCGGTTATCACACTGCGCCACGCTCCGCCCTCGGAGCGCGTGATTTTCATATAAAAAATCACGCGCGCGGACGCGTTGTCAGTGTGAAGTGCCGCGCGCATTTTTTATACAAACTGAGGTACTTGCATACAATTATTAAATCTGTCGCCCTGCGCTCCGCCGCGGAGCGTGATAACCGCCTAAGAGCTGAATGAAATAGAGTACAGTTTACTAGGTTTTCCTTATCACGCGTCTATTAAAAGTAGGTATAATTAGATACAAAGTATCACGCCACGTGGTGACTTGATATCACATCGTCTCGCCTGTCGTCACGTGTGACGAATGAGCGTATCTGATACGTGGAGCTAATTCACAAGCCACCAAAATACTCCATAGACTTCAAAAAACCTGATCCTGGGCAACTGGACATAACTTTATTAGAAATTAAGATAGTGCTTATAAAAACAGGCGTTTTTTTCAAGGATTTTTGGTAAGATAATGTCAAACCTGTATGAAATATTTAAAAAATCACGCTACTACTACTCGTAGTTTTTAAATATTCATATTTTATGACATGGGAGTGGCATAAAATACATAATAATGTAAGAAACCGCATAAATATGGATGCTTGCTTATACATCAGCCATGAAGAGAGGATGGTTTTCTAAATTGATCCAACAAGACGTTTCGTTGCACCACTCGAGCACACTACTAAACTCAGTCGAATTATCAGACAAAATCGAAATAATTCGTTAATTCATATTTCGCTCTAATTGAAAGCTAGACAAACTCAATAGATAAGCTAAAAGTTAATAATAGCGCCACGTGAGTGCGCGGGCGCAGTGGCGTAGCTTTACGTCACACTGTGTCGTCACGTGTGACGCTACGGACTCGTAGTCGTAGTCATCAACACTACGTAGTTCTTCGTAGCGTAGAAGACTACGTTAAACACCATAGCACGACATTCTTGGAATTTCTTTTCTTTTTTTCTTTCTTTTTTCAGCAAAATGACGTCCACTGCTGGACAAAGGCCTCCCCCAAGGTTTTCCACAATGAACGGTCCTGCGCTGCCCGCATCCAGGCTCTTCCCGCGACCTTTACCAGATCGTCGGTCCACCTAGTAGGAGGCCTGCCCACGCTACGTCTTCCAGCCCGTGGTCGCCGTGGTATTCTTGGAATAAAGAGAAATAACTCAAAATCATTTGCATTATTAATGGTTGGTTTATTTATAGCTATTTATTTTTAGAGTAGAAGCTACGCTAGTCTAATAAATTGTGATATAAAATTTACATTTAAAAAAATACTATGAACGTGCCTCGTATTTGCAGGGGTACGTACAGTCAGCTTTAAATAGTTGACAAACAAAGTGGACAAAGAGTTGATAACACAAGCTTATTCTAATTGTAACATAGTCGTGTTAACAACTTTTGACTACTTTGGGTGTCACGAACTTTTTGACGCTGACTGTACTACACCTAAAGTAGAGATAGTACATTTTGCAATAGTCAATGTTTCATAAGCCTTGGTCATAAACACTTGTATGTGATAACAATTTTGTTACATTTAAACCAACACCAAAACAATGTTTTGTTTTTTGAATAACCTTTATACGTATATTTACGTATAGGTACTAATTACATATGCTAGGTAATACATTGTTCAGTGAGTTAAGTTACAAAAACAAAAGTGCACACGTTGCATCAGACAACAATAGACCTAATGTCAAAACACGTGCATTCATTTATCGCCACATTATCGGACGCGTCACGCTTGTCGTCGTACCAAAGTTGTGTGACGTGTACTTTGTTGATCGAGGCGATTGTATGGCAATAGTAAGAACCACTATACAGCCACCTAGGCCGGGCCCCTCTGTTCGTTCGTTCGTTCGTTTCAGCCAAATGACGTCCACTGCTGGATAAAGGCTCCAAGGTTTTCCACAATGCACGGTCCTGAGCTGCCCGCATCTAGGCTCTTCCCGCGACCTTTAACAAATCGTCGGTCCACTTAGTAGGAGGCCTGCCCACGCTACGTCTTCCAGTCCGTGGTCGCCACTCCAGAACCCCTCTGTATCAAATACCAACTAAATAGTAAAATAACAATGAGCTATATGACATAAAAACTACATTTTACTTGTTATTGTATAGGTACCTTCTTAACATACTTTGTCCTCCTCATACAAGAGAGCCGTTCGTGGTATGTACTAATTTGATGTTTATTAATCAGAAGATAGTTTATAGGATATCACTTATGTTACTTCTAATCTACTGGCGTGATTTTCCATTGATAGCAAAGGGGTTACTGTTACGTTACAACATAGCGAATCATGTGGATTAGCCACCAATTAATTACCAATAAACTCAGTTATTATGCTATGTCTATGTATGCCTGTAGTTTCATCTAATACTCCAAATCCTCCATTATACGAGTAAAAAAAAATATAATGTGTGTCTAATAAAGAGGACACAAAATGATCTGATGATGATTTTAATACAACAAAATGTGATAAGTGAATTCCTAAGGAGTGTAATAACCTACCCTGCTAGTCCTTCGATAAATGAAAATTAAATGATAAAACTTTAAGAAGTATTTTTACACTTCCTAAAGTTTTAAAAAGAAACATTAAAGTTTTTTCAGATGAAAACATCTGAAAAACTTTAATGTTTCTTTAGGGCCAGTGGCATACAATGATAGGTACAGTTGTAACCTTTTATTTTATTTTACATAAAATAAAATGTTTCACTATTAAATATAGTACGGAAACTTAAAATAATAAAATTCTTAATTCTAAGTATGTACAATTTATTATATAGAAAAATAATTAAACTAAAAGTCTTAATTCTAAGTTACTACTAATAACAAGTAAAATAATACAAAGTTGAAACACTTAACTAAATGGCCTAAAGATTGTTATTGACTACGACATACGCTCGCACGCAGCCGTAAAGTGAAAGGTCTCGAAGGTCACGGCTCCTCGGCCTGCGCCCACTGGCCCGCTGGATGCGTTCTGAGTAAGACGCGTACCTCTAATTATTGCTACGTGAGCCTACCTATCTGCTGTCGTACTATCGTGCTACCTAAAACGTGTTGTACATAATAATTATTTACCTTGTGAATCCCCCGTTAATTATCGGGGCCCATCTACCCGGTACCGGACGTCTATCAAGCCCCTTTATTTCTGCCTGGCCTGGCCTACTGCTATCATACAACGTCAAGACACCTACGCCTGGAGCTACGCGACGGAATTGCAGGACAGTGATAGTGACGGAACTGAGTTACATACATTCGGTCGTATATTGTGAACCCACTTATTAAACCTAAGAGCCTACTGTCTATCTTTTCTTTATTTTGTTCCCTCTCCTCTACTAGGAGTGTGACACAGTTCCAAAAAAACGACTTTCTCAATAGAATTATTCATTTGTTGACAACAAGATTTATCTAGGTAATATGTATGGAAACAAAAACTGGAAATGTGGATAAGTTTCCCAGAAATTTTTCAATTTCGGTCCTTTTTCCATGAGATTTTGCTACCAAATATCGTTTAACATCATCAATTTGTACAAGACATCAGGGCCAGTGTGTTAATGACTCAGGAATGTAATTACCTCAGCCCTTCCATGAATGCACGCCTCATGCCCGCCAACGTGCCACAGCGTGCGGGCCAACGTGCTCTATGACCTGCCCCAAGCGCGTGCGCCCGCATGTGTTGGCCGCAAATGTTGGCCAATTTTTACAGAAATCTACCATTATGGCCAATGTTTGGTAGGGCACGTGTAACACCATGTGTGAAATCGACTGTAATATTGTTACTTCAGCACACGCAACATAGTTTAGATAGGTATTTACGTCAATGAAGTTTTGCTGTGTTGCAAATGAGCGCACTGTGGTTCTATAATTAGCAAATAAGTCCTGAATAAGTGTTATCCGGTGGATTGTCCTATGTAGCACCATACCATTTTATAAGCTGCCAATGGACTAGTAGTAAAGTTTGAAATTTCTAATATAACAATTATAGGCACACGGTTGGAAGAGTTATAAAATGACTAGTAGGCTACAAGAATTTTTTAAGGGTGCAAATAAAGAAACTGAGGGCCAAGGGCTGACTAATATTCTAGCACATATCATTCCAAGTTCGGATTGTTTATTTAAATACTGTGTTAAAAAAAGTTACAAGAACATTCTTCTTGAAATCATCCTTCCAACAATCGGTTTTCTTTCGACTCCAAAGTTCACAGTTGTCATATTCAATATACGCTCAAATATATCAATCATATTGGAATATTTTTTAATATTACAATCCCTCTCGTCCCGGTTGGGGCGAGCCCTCCCCGGGATAATTGACCGTCTAGCCAGTTCGATCGTTCCAGAACCAATATACATATACATTAATATTATATCACACTTGTTAGGACGCTCATACCTGCTTTACTACTTTTATATTGGAAATCGCTGTCGATTTATGTCAGTCAGGATTTTGTATAAAGTTTAATCATAGCATTCAGCTAAAACTTCCAAAAATCATACTATAAACAAGATGTTTTTAATGGCGGCGGGGACCTCCTTCTGGCGCAGTCGGGTAAAAATAAAATAGAAAGTTAGGTAATTGCTTGCTTACCTGTTGAGGTATTTATCTCTGTCTAAAGATATTTACCTATCATTTTTCTCTTTACTTCTCAACATGTCATAATAAATAGTAGGATGCCTCTTTAAATGTGGGCGCATAACCTGTATTTTTGTGTCATTGACAATAAATTGTTTGTTCTTTCAGTGATAAACTTTCCACTGAAAAAATAAAATTTATCCTTAATACCTATCTATATACTGTTTGGATTTACAACTAACCAGCGATATAGATAACGTTAACTGATTTATAAATAAACACTTATGTAATGCCCTATGTCCATTAGCATTCTATACACACGAGGCGACCCATATGTATTGCAGGTACATAAAGAATAGTGAAACTTACTTTCATTGTTACGATTGAAAGACAAACCATGTCTATTATTTAAGAAAAGCAATTTTCCAATCGTTAGATTCTAGAGATGAAACCTAGTATCTTTCAATGCATAATCTTGATAAATATTAGCAAAACACTTCAGAATCTTTTTCAATACGAATATTTTATCAGTATTTTACCAATATAAATACAAACAAAATAGTTGAAGTCTAATAAATACCGTGTCCAACCTACTATTCTAAATGTTATGTAACAAGCATTCCTTTACAACTTTTCCATAAAATTCGTCATGGTGTCTCATAGTTTGTTAACATAACATTTGTGTATATTAAATTATAGACATCTGTGTTATATTGTCATGTTCTTGTGTCTGTAAAAGACACAAAGGTTTTTTTAATTAAAAGACATAATTCTCATTCGTAAATATGTATTCAAAAGTCCCAAATACCTATTCCCAGCACATGTTTTGACCGAACAAAGTCGCAAGTTACAGCCGAATAACATAAACAATTAACGTGCCTACAACACATGGTAGCGCACGTGTCTTCAAATATGGTAGGCATAATAATATACGCAGAAAAATTATATTATACTAACTGGGTATGTTTAAATTATTTAAGGAATTATAGCAGTAAGTTCTACTATGTAGGTATTGACAAAAGATTGATAGGAAAATCACTTTTTTTGCCCGTAATTTGAACATCTATACTAATCCTAAACACCATCTAAGAACAACGTGGTTCTCAATTAGATGCTCTTCATTATAATTAGACACTCTACTTCGACATTACAATGTTAAATAGTAGGTATAAATAAATCAAGGTTTCATTAAATTTAATTACTATTCATGATATTTTACTTTCCTGGAGAAAAGTGAAGTTTAGAAAACTGAAACCCCTTTTCCTCTTTGAAAGATTACTTCTAGTTGTAATACAGACTAGATTTCATAGCTATGACTTTTAATTGTTTGTGACTTATTTACTTAGGCAGGATTCTTCATTTGTTAAAAAAACAGCTCTCTTTATACCAGCTTTTTCTACACTTGCGATAACTGAAACAGAATAGAGACAAAAACTTCTTATTACCAGTTACTAAGTATTCCCTCCACTACTCTTCACTACTTCACCACTCTACCTAATCTTTAGAATACCTTTAAAATCAGTGCCGGTTAAGTTTTGTCCGCCAATAAAAAACCCAACTAGTGAAGTCAAGTATAGTCCCCTTACTAGTTAGTAGTAGTGATGTACCAATTTTGACGTAGCTCCCCCGTCTAAGCAATCAGGGCCGTGATGTG
This sequence comes from Ostrinia furnacalis, assembly GCF_004193835.3. NCBI lineage: Eukaryota > Metazoa > Arthropoda > Insecta > Lepidoptera > Crambidae > Ostrinia > Ostrinia furnacalis. The sequence goes on along the minus strand of NW_021131365.1, from coordinate 231,902 downwards.
ACATCGCGTGAGTCAGAGCGAGAGCGGCCCAGTACGCACACATCGACACGTCACTTGCAACGTGCGCGACATACAGCTACGAAACGTGGATGCGGTATAGCAGCGTAGTGAGAGTTCGCCAAGGCTGTACATACAATATTACTAGGTATAATATGGACAATCTTTATATGGAAAATTCCAAGCTTATGGACTGGACAATCTTTGCTTGGAAAATTCCAAGCTTATAGCCATGAACAATCTTTGCATGGAAAATTCCAAGCTCCCTGACTTGGCTACTGAATTACAGGGGTCCGAGAAGGCTCGGAACTAGGGCTATCTCACTATTTAATAAATGAATGAGTTTCCGTTACACTAAAATTGCTTATTTTTTGACTCACACTAAGGAACTAGTGTGAGTCAGGTAAGATGTAAGTCAGGAACTTACATGGAAATTTGGAAACGTCCGAATAATCAAAAAACTATTACTTTACCTCAAATTTTAAATACATAATTATAAGTAATCACTAAGACATTGCATTAGGTAATTAAATGATTTACTAAAAAAATATAAACTTAATTCCATTCAACAAATAATATTTTACACACAACACAAATTGCGTATCAAAATTTTAGCACGGAAGTGTAAACTATACCTTAAATACAAGTATGTCACACAACGTGACTGTATTAAACAATTACTTGTACCTTTACATGCCCTAAAATCAATTAACAGCCCATTCATTCCAAACAGCGCCTGAACCACATTAACCACTAAAGGTCGTCGCACATTTATCAACCCGGAAAGGGATCGTAACCGCATCAACTCGAGGCGGTCAATATTCTTTGTATGAAACTCCATACTGCAACGCACACTTATCCGCACCGTAACGTAAACGCCTTGCCTCGTGTTTGACAGCGCGCGAAAGGCGATGACAGCTCGCGAAAGACGATCCCTTTTCAAGTTGATAACGCCCGTATTCAATAACGATGCTTGCTTAAGTGAAGCAGTAAATCGAACGCACAGCGTTGAATAGAGCTCTGTCATTGGTTCGTAACCCTGTGCGTCCACGCGCACAGCGAGACCTCATAGTATTGTTGGTAATATGGGCGTTATCCGCATCGTAACGTAAACGCCTCGCCTCGCCTTTGACAGCGCGCGAAAGGCGATGACAGCTCGCGAAAGGAGATGACAGCTCGCGAAAGGCGATGACAGCTCGCGAAAGGCGATACGGTGTTGATCCCTGAATAGTTTCGCAGTTAGCGTTCTTGTGTCAACTTGTGCGTCCACGCGCACTGTAAGACCTCATTGTTTGTGAATACGGGCGCAAGTCTGTTATGACTTTAGAGGGGCGGTGAAAAGCGATTACATTAACGACTCCATTAACTGATTCCCGACTCCACGTGCGACAGATAGCGGCCCGAATGCCCGCGACAGCACGTGTTGGCCCATGCGCGGTGAGCCGAACTCGCCCGCGCGGTGGAGTTGCCGCGCGGAAATGGGAAAATTCTGCCTGGAAATGGGGAAAATTTAGTTTTCAGGAAGTTTTACTGTGTCTTTTTCTTTTCTTACAGGGATTTTCTTTCCTTAAAATAGAAGTTGGTTATTATGTATGTTTAAATATCTGTTAAGATTTCATAGACCTAGTCTACTAGTGCGTTGAAGTCTTTTATGAGGGGTAAATATTAAAACTATGAAATATGTAACTATTATAGTGATTCCCACCTACATTACTTGCTTAAGTTTTATGGAATTCTGAAGGTCATCGCTTACCTTTGTTAGTTATTCATAGCCTTGGGCGAAAGGATTCCTATAAGAATGAGCTTTCTGAATCAGAACTAGGAAAGTTACGGCGTATCAAATGAAAATGGAAACAAAATAGGGGAAAATGAAAAGCGTATCAGCAATACCAGCTTCCGTCTCGCTTCCCAGCAGCGAGGCAAGACCCCGCCGCGCCGTGCGGCCTGTCTGCACATTCGATTTTCAAACAAACCACTCCACGTTCGGAACACAACCAAGACGCACGCACCTCGCGTTCGTCTTCTTTGCTTACCAGTGCTTGTTAATCGCCAAACTGTGTGCCGTTAAGATGTGTGAAAAAAGAACCAGAAAAATAAAGAGAGGTATTTATGATTCATTTATCTTTCTCTAGTAATAATCTGTGTAATAATCCGTGATTTGTGATGGAGAGCACTGAACACTGACCTACGACAAATGGACGCCGACGAATTAGTAACAGTGCAGCGATATTTATGGTAATTTATTGTGTGGAATTTCATGCTCTTTTCAAATTTTCAAGTTCTGATTTTATCTTTGATTGTTAGGTTACATGCGCAGAGCTTCGTTATTTTGTTTTTGTGTTTTTCAGATGTTGGGTACTTTATTTCTCTTTTTGTTTTGATTTCGGAAATTTCGGTTTTTTTTAGTAGTTGCATCATAAAGCTCAGCTTAATTTTCCGTTTAGGTATATGATATGTCCCTAACTCTGACGTAGGTACTATCATGAATTCATGACCTACTTATCGTGTAACTTCAGAACTATTTTGATATGAAAATTAATTAAAATACAATATCACTATAAATAAATAACCAGTTTTATCAAAATCAAAACAAAAATTATTCGTTGTGCGTCAACTTTGTTTTGTCTAAAGTTTTAATAAATTACATTTACATAATCTTTCTTAAAAAAATATTTTGAAATATAAAATGCATTAGAAGTATTTTTAGAAGTTTTTTTTAATGTTTTGGGTAATACAATTTGGGAACGGCAAACATTCAGTTATAATTTTTTTTTTAATTTAATATTGAAAAATGTAGGTTAATATTTACGCTAATTAGCATTTAGCAATTTTAATTAACCGCTTTCGGGAAAAGTGATCAAATTTCCTTCCTCAAAGCAGACGCAAATATGTTTCTACCTACCTTAACTTGACACTGCTATGGCTAATGCAGTCGTGACAGCCCCCCATTACCATCTGCTGAATCTAAAGTGGTCGCCATCGGCCTCTAAATAGGTCAATAGCAGTTCTGGAAGGAAAATTGGCGGGAAGTAGAGTTGTTTTGGAGTTAGCCGTTGATTATGATTTATGTAACATAGTTTGGTTGGTGATAACAACAATCTGGAGTTAGAAAGATGCTTTTTAGATCCATTCCCATAATAAAAACCAATTGGTTGAAAAAATAGGAATAGGTGCCTATATCGATAAAAATGACAAAGAGACGTATTTTCCCTCGAGCTGTATGTAGAGCCAAGCTTTTTAGAAGCTTTTTCACTTCTATGGTCCATTTGGATTATTCATAACAACGTAAAGAAATCGCAATCGCAATTATTCTCGTGTGCAGATTTCTAAAAATATAACTAACAAAGACATTTTGCTTTCGCAATTTAGAATGCACTCATTTCCCACCTCACAGATTTATCTGTAACTGTGAGAATTTGCTGAGATTACAAATGTTTACAACAATCGCTTGGGAGGTACGAAAGTGCGTCGTAGACGTCGTTATGGTATCACTCGATAAGAAACGCCTACACATAAAAACACTTTAGTAATGATAAAAAATAATCAAAACAACAGTAAAGTACACTTATAAACAATTGTTTATGTAAAGAGAAACCTTTTTTGTTGTTGTGGACGTGTTAAATCCTTTCATTTTCACCAGTCGCGTGAAGTACATCATCTTTAAAACAAAACACTGTCGATTTAAAACAAAAAACAACTACTGAACCGTCTGGCCCCGGCCGATTCGAATTTTCGCATCGCGCTCCGAGTTCGTTCACCCGCAACTTTACGTCATAGCATCTCACGTGGTCTCTGCTAGAGGAAAACCGTTACTATTACCTATCCATTTTCCCAGCACAATGATGCGTTTGTGTTACAGCCGAGCAAAATTACGCAAGCCAAATAAGTCCATAATAAATCAATCATAAAGCTTAAATTGCACCTGCATCCTGCCAACGGCAACGATAACTGAGACACCGAATCATACGTAGATTTAGGTGTACACGTGACTTAAGAGCAATAACGATTACGTCCTGAAATGAGTAGGCATTAATCCTTGATGTTGTCAAATTGAAACAATCAATTTGGTATGAGTTGTGATCATCATTTACAATCAGTAAAACTGTCGTGCTTCAGTCACGTATTGATTTTTAATCTACAGTTATGCAGTTACCTAGATATCTCCAATTTGGCTCTCTTCCCCCTGTTAACACTATCACATACGTTAGTCACATGATGTATAATGAAAGGGTTGGTCCATAATATGGACATCCCTTTCATCTTTAACATACAGTATTTTGATCTTAATTATGTATCAACAATGATTCAGATTTGACAGTAATTGATAACTTATGGTCATTAAAAATAACTTAAAGGATGTAAAACAATGAGTAATTTTATTACATATAACTACTATGTTGTCAACTTAACAATACAAACAAACCATAATAAATAAAATTATTATGAAAGTAATCCTCATCAAATTGATAAAACTGGTAATAAAATATTAAATAAATAGTAATAAAGTCCATTCATTGAATCAAGATAGTTATTTAAGTACGTTAAAGATAAACAAAATTTTGTTACTAACATAATAAATGTTTGCTGAAAAATTAACAAACATCCGTTTAATATGTCTCTGTCCATGATTGATTATGTTAATCTGTAACACGTTACGAAATCACAAACAAACCGATCTATTTTTATTATCACGTTGCCTTCCACGAGCTTTCAGTAGTCTACTAAGTTATTCTGTATAACAATAAAAAATTTATTAAAGTTAAGCGACAGCGACGCGGTAACAAAACTTTCGGAGTAACAAAACGGAATCGCCTCAACGGAATCAAGTATCATATTTGTAACAAAGCATCAAGTTAACACCATTGGACATTATGTACTTGTGATAAGGGTGATCTTGCTACAAAAATGTGATGCTGTATAATGTGATGTGTACACGTACTGTATAAACACAAAGGGAATATCCTCCTCGTATTTCGTAGAAAGCTTTGCATTGCACGTTGCATCGCCCGGTCACGTGTATGGGCCACGAGCGGGTTTCTGTCTGTCCGGGTATCTCTCGCGCCAGTGGAGTCGGACAATTTATGAAATATAGTCCTTCCTGTTTCAGTACTTGCTTACATAACTAATAACTAAATATTCATTTCTTTATGTCAACATGCATGGAATTTAAATGGATTTTTGTTAGTCTTTGGCACTTAAAGGACTAAACCGGTTTTTAAATTATTGGTAATTCACTTGAGACCCAGAGAAAAGCTTAGTAGAGTTTTTAGTTCTAAGCCACGAAAAAGATAGTATGATAAAAGCTCAATCAGTCAGTTAACAGTCTCAATATAGTTACTTATCACTTTTAAATTAAAGTTAAGTTTACTCAAATCACTACATGGGGGGCCGGTGTCAATGATATATTTTGGTTTTATTTGTTACTAAAATTGCCGGTTATCGCGGACTATATGTAGAGCTTGGGGGCAGGCTGTGCACAAACGGCGTATGTGTGCGTGTATTGATTAAATGCCATTAATGAAGGATGGGGTGAAGCTTCCAGCTCCTGTACAGGTTTATTTTGAGCTATAGGTGCCATTACATCATGGGCGTGCATATGATTTTGTATTTCGGACGTTATTTGTCGCTCTCGGACATCGACGCATCTCGATAAGGGGAACAAAGATAGAAATAGTTTTACAGGTGAATAGTAAATCATTAGTTGATAGTTGCTAATCCTGAAAATAGTCAAAATGAGACTCTACCTTTAAGATTCACTAGCTTAAAAAGTTAAAAACTGTGTAAAACCGACATGTTTTTTAAATCTTTGTGTTCCGTCACCTAAATTTTTATCAATTCGACAGACGCACGTGGCCATCAGATTTAACTGATAATTTTTTTAGTACCGGCTGTGGTACCGGTACAAACCAAATCGAGTGGATTGCTATCGATCGATACCATAATCGGCCTTTTATGCCTTCGAATTCTATCTTTAATCATTTATGATAATACAGATTCGTTTTATGAAAGAAACATCGGGTTTTTAAATTCATATTTTCTGAATTATGGGTGCATTTCAGGGCACGTGGCTGGTACACGCGTTGTTTGTTGTCTGGCTCTTACTTTTATAGTCGCATTTACACCTTTTGTGTGACGTCATAACAACGTCAGCGAAAGCATTTGCCAAAATTTTCACAAATTAAGAGATAGCGCCCAAGGTAGGTATGCCGTGAGGTTAGACAATTGCTAGGTGATCTACATTTAGGAAAGTTTCCAAGTACAGACGTCTTTAAATGATAATATTATCTTTTATTGGTTTTAAACGATGCTGTTGTAAGCAGCTATTATTAAATACGAACGACTTAGCTGAATTAGTATTACCTACTTATTTTTTAATCGTAGATAATTGGCGATTGAAGAATTGCATTAGCCAACTAGTTTAGAAGAATTAATTAATAACGTTATAAAAATGCTTTTTCGTAGCCGAAGCAATCTTTTACTTACGTTTTCCTAAAAACTAGTGCAAAAAGCCCTGCATGTCAGGAAGTCACGTGGCCATGACACTCGACGTAGCAGCAACCGTCACGCGCCGTAGTTCGTAGCCGTAGCGAACAATGCATCGCAACCGACTGTCGAAAACTGGATGAATGGAACAAAAGAACACAGATTCAAACTTTGAAATTGGAACGATTTACTTTTAAAGTTTTTAACGATCTAGTTTTATTTTATGCCAGCTTCATAGCTTTTTGACGCCAATATCGTGATTATTTCTGTTACACCACCGTAAAATACGTAATACAAACGCTTATAGGCATATTGAGTACTCAGTACGCGTAACAATACGTTTATTGTTGCATTTATGTGCAGTTTGCAGTGATCACGTGGCCTTAACGTACTTGTATTTACATAGTTGGCGAGTTTGGGCGGGCGATAATGCACAATTACAATACAGAATTACACGAAACCTGACCTTATTCTGACGTCATATTAATAATGTTTGTTTTGGCAAGTCTATTTAGTTTTAATTATTGTTTTATAGCTGGCAGTTTAGAAACAAATTCAGTAACAATTAAGATTAAAAAACATTCGCGAAATGACAGTTCCATTTTTAAAACTAGTTTGGAACGAACCAGCCAGTTATAATAGAATATTGAGTTATGAGCTCCGATCTGCAACGGGAGTGATGAAAAAAAAAACATACGGGTCGAATTGAGAACCTCCTCCTTTTTGAAGTCGGTTGAAAAGGGTGAATCGAGAGTGGTGTGAGTGGGTAGTTGTCTGCTGAGCGATGAGTGGGGGTGAGAAGGGGGGAATATTGCATCATGCAGGGGTTTATTTTGAATAAGAGCAAAACTTTTGACTCGTTTCACTGCAAAGCGAATGATGTATGTCTGGAACTCTATGTTAATCAGTAATTTTAATAATGCTGGTCTCGAAAACTTAATGTAATGAAAGATTTTTTATGAATTTTTGTCTGAATAGTATGTAATTAAAATTATATTTACTGTCTGTCTGAACAAACAATGACGTGTCCTGTAATACAGTACATAGTCACATATTGCTGAGTTTATTCACCTCGTTATCACAACTGGTGAACAGGAAAATCAGATTTTTATAATGAACAATAATAATACCATTTATTTTTTTACACAGTCTTAAAAATAAAAAGTTATCAACAGAAATAATAAACAGTTTTATCACTTTATCTACTACTTATTAGTAACTGTATTGGCAATGTAACCCTTTTTATTTTTTACTTAACTACAGAAAATAAGCAAGGATTTTACTGAAAGTAAATACTTCGGATGTCTTTAGACTTAAATGCCATTTCGGCAGTTACAAAAAATTATACCTTATTTATTAACTTTGCTTTTTGTTTGTAAATGACTTTTAAAATACGAATAAGTATTTAAATTATTAATATTGCACCTTTAACCTTAAAGCAGTAAATATTGCTTTAAGTCAAATTTTAATTATCTTCGAGAACAATTGCACAAACAATTGTAACTATACAAAAAATTTAGAGATATTTGGTATCTACATAGGTACTATCTATTGTAATTGCGTAACAACTATAAATTTAATAATAGCAATATTATTGTACAATTTAATTTCATGTAACATTATTTTATTAAACACTGAAATTATTTCGGCTTAACACTTGTTCTGCAAACTAAGAAGAGAGGAAGAATAAGCAGATGCGAATTATAAATAAGTTACTTTAATAATAAGATACTACCTTAGTTAATCCACCGATAATTATAGTACAAGTGTCTAAAAGACTCTTTCTTTTGTCAACAGGGGCGGATCTGAACCGTCTGCGCGAGCAAAGGCGCAGCCACCGCCGTCGCCACAACCTGCCTCTAACACCCCCTGATAGCGATGACTCTAACCAAGGCGCCGACCCCGCACCACCGGTCGACCCCGCCACCCAAAACCAGGTCATCTACGACCTAGCCTGGAAAACAGTCGCTCTCGTCCACAAGAACCGCCTCATCCAACAAAGAATCATCGAACTCCAACAACAAACCTCCGAGTTCGTCACCAGCATCATGAAAAACCCAGAAAACAGACGCCGCTACGCCGAGTACGTCCGAGTGTACGGACTACCGCAGCGACTACTGCTGCAAGTCCGCACCAACAAGTCCGCACCGTATGACGTCAAACTGAAGACAGAAAAAGATCTGTAAATTATTTCCCTTTTTTCTCATGTGAGTTTCGGTCACATCTGTATTTGTAATATCTATGTTGTCTTTTTATGATTTGCGACATTCCTTTAAGGTGCCTGGTTTGGATTCAGTTGCGTTCCATGGCGGCACTTTTTTTGAGAACTGTATGTCCATTGCTCAGTTTTGACTTATCTCTGCCAGTATTTCGGCTCGTATGTTGTGCTATTGTAAGTCCTAGTGATATGTCAGTTCCCAGTGTAAACGGGAACCAAAGTACATATGACAACAGTGACAAAGATCTCGACTGTCTGACTGCTGAATTACGATCTTAAAGTTAAGTTTCTGTCATCGCCTGTTCTTGAAAAATACCTCAATTTGACCGTAGATTTCTTATTAATATGGTTGTGCTGCTGTCTCAAAGACAGAGAAGACAGAGAATTAACTTTGAGCGTTAACTGTTCGGGCATTAGTTACGTATGAAGTATTTATTGTTGTAATCGCACCGTGTAAGCCTTTTAGAATGTCCCGGAATAATGTCGTTTATAAACACGGCCCTTGTAGGCGTAGAAAACATTTGATTAGGTAACCCTATCCAGCAATAATTAAATGCAGTGTCTTAAATGAAAAAGTTGTGGCTATTGTAGGGTTACGTGTTGTTTATAAGTAAGCATTATGAGGTTGTATTGTAAGAGGCTGCTTAGTTAAGTTACGTATCTTCGTACCACATAATTGTTTGATATGATTAATGAATGGTTAGCCGTGTATTTGACGTATATTTGGTCAATTTTTAAATAATATTGTTAGTATCCTTATATTATTTAAAATTGAATTCAGTTACACTCTTTTAGGTATCATGGTTTGACATTCAAAAACATAGTATTACAATATTTTTTAACTTAAATATTTTCATTCACTGCCATTAAGGTTAAAATCATGGTACGAAGACTTATTCGAAAGGATTATAATACTCTCTTATTATTAAAGTAAAATAAGTATCTTTAGTTATAGTTTTTTTGTACGAAAGTTTTAATTTGGTTCAAAGATAGAAGACGCATTAAAAGTATGTTACGTTTAAAAACATTAGATTGACTTTAGACAAGTCGTGCCATTTTACGAACTAAAAGTTCAAAATTGTTAAAGATATGTTTCAAAACGTGATTAGGATGGTGACACAATCAGTGGAATTATTTAATAATTTTCCATTTGAAGATTCTCCTCCCAGTTTTCGAAAAATATTTGAAAACAAAGTTTTAGTTTTTCACGCATTGTCAAATTTTCAACAATTCACTCTCGCGATCATGTCTCGAAACTTTCATAATGTGTTTCAACTTTGAGAATCGTTTTTGAAACGTATAAAATGACAGTGATTTTAGAACTTTATATTAATAAGTAATTTTTATTTCATAAAGTAGGTATGAAATTGAGGAAAGTATTTGATTTCGTACTTTAGCAAAAAAGGAATTAAAAATGTTAACTGTTATGATTCGTGTTGAATAAATTAGATTAACCTTTAGACCCGCCGATGAAAATTTTAGTAATAAAACAAATACTTTCTTGAAAATCATAGATTCAGTCCGATATGAAAATTGCATTTAATCTAAGTAACACGTATTTGTGGAATTAAGCACAGATCTACCAATCACTGTGTTCATTTTTAACGTATTGAGTAGTTGTGTTGTTTTATAAATCACAAAATAAGTACTTTGCTTGTACGTATGAGTATCACTTTTGGTATAATCTCTACATTTAATTTGAAAGTTTCAAATTTCATAAACTTCAATTTTGTAGGTATGGGCATGAAAGAATATAATTTTTTTCTCTCCTCAATACAACATACTTTTTGCGCAGTGCTTGAGTAGGTACGTTACTTTGAGTTACGTACGACTTACGAGTAACAAAACTATATTTATTCAAAATAATTATTTGGAAATGTATGTCTGATTGTTTCTGGGAGTGTGATGAATTGGCGAAATAATAAATATTAATAAGTGTGATCTTGTTAAGTATTAAATCTAAAAGACTTCGATGTTGTTTCTATGCACAATGCTCCCGGTGTATACTAAGCTTATTGTACCAACGCTTTATAACTAAGTTTTTTCTTGTGGTTTTTAGCTGTAAGACTTTTTGAAAAATAAACTAGTCTGTCTTGAATACTACCTACATGTACGTTTTATTAAACCCGATACCTGCCTCTATTTATGATATTTTCTTTTCGTGAATAAAGCATTACATTTGGCTTAGATTTAGTTTTTATGCTATAAAACATAATTATTCTGCAATAAATATATACTAGATAGATGTAACCACCCCACATAATGGGAATTTAAAATCGTTACACACTTATGTAAGTAGGTACCTACATTACAAACATAGGACACAAACTAAACTTATCATTTACTCAATCACTCAATATCACATCGCAAACTTTTTCCAGACTTTTTTCTGAAAGATTAGACTTTAGTCAGGGTTTTTCAAATTGTTTGAAGTAACCTAACGCATTTTTTTTGTTTCGCATAGTTACGTAATTGAAAATAGTGCAATTTGCATTTGCGGCTTCGACTTTTACCTATTACTAAAATATTTTAGGCAAATTCTCAAAATTGAATCTACACTAGCAATAGGTAGGTAGGTACAGAAGGCACATAAATAAAGTCTACATACTGAGGCGTCATTATTTGCAATACTTAGGTGCTATTTTGCAAAAAAAAACTATAGTTTGATATGCCGTCGTCTGTACCTACATTTTCTAGTGGCTTTAAGTAGGTAAGTTAAAAACATGAGGAAGCGACAGATTTTACAAGGCTCTTTTCGCAGACATCTTTTCCTTAGCACAGTAAAATTCGGCAACTTTATATAGTATATAAGTAGTAAGTATACTGATACTGCCGTCTCTCTGTTACTCCTTGTAGGGAATGAGTTCACCACAAACAATGATCCAAAGGTCGACGGGCATCGAACCAGCGAAGCGAAAAGTTATCGAATCGAAACCAATGCTGACTATTGCTGACCTATTGTCGCTAATCTAGCAAAGTTTATAGGAGTCCTGTTATTCAGAAACTAAGCTACCTACTTTTGCCTAGTTTGCGAAAGTTAACTACCTACGATGACTCGTTACATTGATGATAGGCTGTGTACCGGGTACATAATGGGAGTTGGATCTCCCCCAGCCCTTAATCCGTTGGCCCTACGGAGTGAAGAGTGGGTTGTAATAGTCCCTGGACGTCTGCGCTAAATGGAGTCGCCATCGCGAGTATTAAATTCTTAGCTCTTGCTATGGTCTCCCGAAAATCTATCTACTTTTGTGAGATCCTGCCTCTATGGTTCATGGCGCACAACCTGTTATGTTAGAGGCAGTATTTTGCCGAAAGTCTTAATTAACTGTTCTAAGTAGGTAAGTAAGTAAGGCAGGTAGCCCTACCTACTTCTTGAGAGTGACTAGAATGACTTGAGAATCTCTAAAAAATTAGCTTTAAAGAAAAATTCGATCAAAAAGTTATAGAATTTTAAATAAACAACTTGAAAAAATCGAACTGCCTAAGGCAGGACTCGAACCCACGACCAAGAAGAGAAAGAGTCGCCCGGCAAGCAGAAGGTCATGGGTTCTAGTCCCGCCTTAGGCAGTTCGATTTTTTCAAGTTGTTTATTTTCATAATTTATTTATTTATAAATTAGTTTGAGAAGCGACTCTAATCGCTAAAAAGTTAATGTTAGAACGCCTCATAAAAAGTTGTTTAACAGCGCCATCTAGTGTCGAGTAGTAAAACTTCTTTAGATACCTGCTTTACATTACTGCCATCTAGCGGCTAATAGTTTTTATAACCATTTCACTTTAATCCAAAGCTGCGATTTTAAATTAAAAAAAAAGAATGTCAGTTCCAGTTATTGTCAAAAACATATGTTACAATTTTGGAAGTTTTACTGCATTTAATTAATTAATTTTGTGGAATAATCTTATTAAAAATAATGAAGGCTTTAATACAACGCGTTATGAAAGCAAATGTGGCGGGTTGGTAAACTTACAATAACTTTTTGTAGAGGTTATGTTTTTGTTAATATAGCTTTTTTTGGTATAAAACATGTCTATTTTCGCAAAAAATATATTCGTGCAGTCTATTCTTTGTGTGAGATAACTTGTTTCAGTCATGAAATCATACAATTGTTCGCCAGTTTTGAAATAAATCCAAAACATGTTATGGCTATAGCTTTGAAAGAATGGCTTTGCATGGATTATAATTATTTTAATAACAGTACAGTATTTTACACACTTGGTGTAGGTGTATTTGTTTGTTTTAAACTTACATGCACATAAAACACTACATAAGGCGAACTTAAAGCCATTCGGCATTCTCCTCCAGTCAACCTTAGAAACTCCAGTTAAACTTGAACCAACTGAAACTTTATTATTATGTACTTTATTATACCTTCCAGTAAATGGAGAAGTCATCAGCAGCATAGAGCAAGGACTGTGTGTCCTCATCGGTATATCCACCAATGACACCATCAAAGATATGGAGTACATGTGAGTAGAACCTAAATACTTGTACCTAGTTATTTATTTTGGTGCTTTCCCTGTCTTTATCACCATATTATTTAACTTTGACTCAGACTTTATACATAAACATGCTGTATCATGTGATAGCATGATCAGATTCAGTAACCAGAAATGCCTGTAAATTTTTACATCTGGTTGGAAAGTCAGCAGAGTAAGTGGCTGTGTACCTAACAAAGCCACTACTGGAAACTGGAAATAGAACCTAACCCCCTTACTAATAAAAAGTTACACAGTTGTTGAACACTGTTTTAAAATGACATTTCCATACTAAACGTCACTTTAAAACACTGTTCAACGAGCGTGTAAGTTTTATTAGTAAGGGGGTAATACTTCGGGATTTCCGCAAAGTAACGCCTGATGTTCAGTTGGTTTCAGTTGGTTCAAGTTTAACTGGAGTTTCTAAGGTTGACTGGAGGAGAATGCCGAATGGCTTTAAGTTCGCCTTATGTAGTGTTTTATGTACATGTAAGTTTAAAACAAATAAATACAACTACACCAAGTGTGTAAAATACTGCCGTGTGGTGACGGCAGAGTAGAATACATTTGTCACCAACCCCTACTCTTCCCGCGGGTGTCGTAAGAGGCGACTTAGGGACTACACATCAAACAGAGAATGGGCAGCAGCGCTCTCTGAAAAACATCAATCTTTTAAACTGCGATCTCCAACCCGCCTGCCAAGCGTGGAGATTATGGCAAAACCCTCCACTATAGTGGAGGAGGCTCATAGTCCAGCAGTGGACTGTAAAGGGCTGTTGATGATGAACGCCTGATACTTACTATTAATTGTGTTATGAGAATTTAAATGATGTAATAAATGTATTTATATTTCAGAGTGAAGAAGCTGCTCAGTGTAAAACTTTTTGACGATGAAACCAACACTAAGTGGAAGAAGACTGTAGTAGACAAAGATTATGAATTGCTGTGTGTCAGTCAATTCACCTTATACAACACATGGAAGGTATGTACTACTTATTTGTTTTAAATGTTATTTTCTATGAATTTATTTATATTATTTTTATTATTAGCAATATGCTCCCAATTCTACAGATTTTAGTAATTTAGTAGTTAAGATAGCAATAGTTGAGTTGATCAATAAAAGCAAAAATAATTTTGGTACTATTGATAGATATGGGATTTATTTTATGGAACACAGTCTACCTACATGGCTATTTATCATTTAGTGTTACATCTTTTTATTATTTTCAGGGCAATCGACCTGACTTCCACAATGCAATGTCTGCAGAGAAATCCAAAGAATTTTATGAAAAATTCCTTCAAATGTTAAAAGATTCATATCAACCTGAAAAAATTAAAGGTACCTACTTCCTATTGTGATTTATACAAACATACAACTTAGCTGATATAATATTAAGGAGCAGTATTGATGCTTAGGTTTCTGACTGGATCTTATAGTATTTGTTGTCTGACAAATCTTTTGATTACATAAATCATGAACATTACTAAATAAATAATAGAGATGAAACGGATATCCGGTAACTATCCGGTAGGCCGGATATCCGGCCTAAATTTACTATCCGGCCGGATACCGGATAGTAACTCACTATCCGGCCGGATACCGGATATTAAAAAACAACGACAATTTTCTATGAATAAAATGAAATACATTAATCTTTGAGGTAAACATCAATAAAATGGCTTATAATAATGACGGCTTTTATTTAAAGTCCAAAAAATTACAAAAAGCCATATTAAGGCCTTTAAAAAAACTAATTTCTTTTTCTGGGCTAGTGGGCATATTAAGGCCTTAAAAAAACTAATTTCTTTTTCTGGGCTGGACTCTAATGACGAATACATAAATAGTATCTGTTAAGTCCAAATATTGCCAAATAAAATAGGCGATCTTTTTTTCATTAATGGTCTGATGTCATGATGCATTTCAGTCAGATTATGCAGCAAGTTAACTATAGCCCGACCAGAAACATAAAAACCCTCGCCATGTTGCGGAAAACTAATGGTACTAATTTCTTTTAATGGCAACAGTAACTGAAAACTTCATTGACATGTCATCTTGCATGTCAGTCTATTGCTGTCAAAGTGTAAACAAACTTTATTTTAAATGTACGCAACTGATTTTGTGAATTAAATTGCTAAAATCTTTTTATAGTCATGAAAGAAAAGTGGTTCACAATGTGTTAAAGTATTTGTCGAAGAGAAATAATAAGGGTTCGGACAATATTTTCATTGAATAATGTTTCCGACAAAGGTTGTCAAATTGACTGACATGTTTATCGTATAGTATAGTCAAAACTCAAGCCTGTATTCGGAACGACTTAGGCACCGAACAAAATGAACAATTACTAAGTACTTTATATTGTTCGGTGCTTAAACTCTAGACTCTATTCAATCGATTTTTGTTTTTACTAGTGTATAATTACCCTAACATTGCAAAAAGAAATGCTGTGTATACCTGTAATTGAGGTCATATACGTATCATGTGTTAAACCATGTTAAAATGTATGAACTATATTGTGTATGTGACTTTGTTGGTGTACCTAATAAATAAAAATAAAATAAAAACTATGAAAATTAGCTGTGGTTTGTTTCAAATTGTCACCTTCTAAGTGTTGAATTTTATGGAATTGGGAAAGAAGTACCGAGTTTGAAGCGTTCATGAGCAGACATTGCAGTTGAATATTCAAGTTCTGAATTTGATTATTGATGAATAATAAAATAAATCCTACTAGCTCGATTGATGGTTTCATTTAATTTATTTAAACCAGGTTACCTATAATAATATTTTTTCGTTAATTTATGAAAACATTAAATTAACCCGTAATCCTGAATCCTGATACATAAAGTTAGCCTATTAATTTAACACAGGTACGACTGTACTCAGTGTTGCACTATCAAATGCAATTGACGCGCCTCTATGCCAGGGTTTTTATGTTCCTGGTCAGGCTATAATTTAATTTTCGCTATTCAATCACACACTCACGATCTGCCCCCTAGACACGTGGCAAAATCTGACATTCTATTCGGACTGATTCGATTTTTGAAAAGTGTGACTAGACTAGTCTACTAGTAGACCCACTGATCGCGTTCCATGCACCTGTGCGGCGCTAAACTCGTCACGACATGCAACGAGACAATGTGCCAACTATCCGGCCGCCGGATATCCGGCTATCCGGCCTAGCAGCTGGCCGGATATCCGGTATCCGGTATCCGGCCAAACAACTATCCGTTTCATCTCTAATAAATAATATACTGCTATCGCTATGGTGTTTTAAATTATTCCATAAGCTTAATAAGTTCCTTTCTTACAAGAATTAAAATACAGCTACAAAAAGTTTGTAACTTACTGGAGACTGACATAAGATTTTTCCTCATTTTTAACGAAGCTATCCGTTTAGGCTTTATTTAATCTAAGCTGGAGACCAATTTTAAGGAACACCCCAATCTACATTAGGTGTTCTCTAGGATTCAATATTGGGCTCTTTGCTTTTAATAAAACTTCTTACATTATGAGAGCAAATAATTGAAATATTGTACTTTTCCAGATGGCCAATTCGGTGCATACATGCAAGTATCAATCCAGAACGACGGACCAGTCACGTTTGAGATCGAATCTCCCATCAACGTAAAGAAGGAAAAATCAAGGAGCAGAGCGGAGCAAGAAGTACCTCAAGTCAATTTAAGTGAATTAGAAGAAGAACTTAAAGGTTAAGCGATTTAATTCCGTTTTTAAAGCAATAATTATAGGTCTTTTGTAAATATTTCAGCCGTAGGGACTCTTTGTTATTTATTATTAGTTAGTAATTTTTTTCTTGTGTAAGGGGCATAGCAAACGGCGATCGGCGATTTTGCGTCTGTTCGCCGATGCTAAAAGTCGCATGTGAGCTATTGTGACTCTAAGTAACGTTACTTGTTGTTGTTTCCAATTTCAATGTCTTACAAGCAGTTACCATCAGGTATTATATTGCGAAACTGAAGTATGAAACTCGCCTGAGATTCGTCTTAACTTGATAAAGAGATGTTAAAACGCTAAGTCAGTCAACTACACTGGTCATCACAAAAATCGACCCTCCCGCGACAAGCACTTTGAAACGTATGCATCCCCACTTCCCACCAATATTGGCACCATTTAAAAGCGTAGTTCTAAACTTCATTTCATTAAAGGAAAGGTTGTCAAAAATGTGTCTGTAGAAGAATCCAGAGTCACTTCTTCAAAAAATAGGTAGTTACGCTTGAGCCAACTTTTATGGCTATAAAACTGTTAAGTTGGGATTAATCGCTATCCATCTGTTAAAGAAGACACGTGAGATCATTATTTGGTTTTATAACCATAAAAATTGGTCTAATTGATCCCAGAGGTGAGCCCAAAGTGAGGTCTTTTTTCAAGGCACATTTTATTGTAGGTATATCGCGTTTATGCTAATCGTTTATTAAATAATTAAATGTGTTTTTCTTTAAGGGTATTTATTGGGCTTTCAAATAACACCAATATTGTTGGGGTACCATGATTGTATCAGTAGAAACGAGTTTTCCTGTAAAACGTAGGTGGGCCGATTTTTATGATGACCAGTATATTATAATAATAATTCGTTATTTAGTAAGTTATCACTTTATGCATTTACAATTTTCTCAATAAATTTTCAATTGACATTTTATTAAATACTCGTTTATTTATTTATAAATGTTGTTAGTGATTGATATCTGTAGTTCCATTTTGCGAGTATGGCTGAACGTGTCTTGCGACTGTACGGTTCTTTGTTTTTAAATCCAATAATATCTAACATTGAACTTTTCTTAGATCAAACTGACTTTAGAGAAATGTTAGGAGAAAAAAGAATATAGGAAAAATTGAATTATTTAGAATAGTTTAAGAGCTAAACAAACAAGAACCTCTAACTACTTTTCACTATATCTTCATGACATACACTATTGGATTCGATTAATTAAATTAATTGTATGTTGTGTGTGCATTCGGATTCTACATATTATAGAGACTGCTATCAATATTTATCGATTTTCATATTTCAATCTGATTTCAAATAAGAATTAAGACTGATTTTGTCATATTTCATGTCACTGTGTGGTAAAACTTAAAATTAAGGGGATTGCGTGAATACAAACATCAATTTAATAAAAAAAACTTTATTTTGAAATAATGGATTATTATCTATTAACAGTTTTGTTACATTTAGGCCAGTGATTATGCGATTCCATGTTAGGAAGTATTAAAACGTTTTTACAAAGATGATATGGTAATTCTAACGATTGTTACATTCTACCTACACATAGAAACGTCACCACTTATACATAATAATCTAACACGCTATGGTCCATTACAATCACCCAATATGTTAACAGATAATCTACCAAGATTCAAATCCATTTTTACACCATTATCCTAAACGAGTAGAAAATAAACTAAAAAAGAAATAAAAACTTGTATAAAAAAGACAAAATAAATGCATTTCTATAAAACTTCTATTTAAATACGATAATGAAATTCAACAAACGAAATACTTAAATAGTGTTGATTAATTATTAATGTTAATTTATGAATGTATCAATTAGCCAGTGCCGTATGATTACTATTTCTATACCGTGAAATATATAGACAATATAATCACTTTCCTACGAGATGTAAAGTCAAACGTATATCGATTCTTATAGAATTTCAATCATCACCAATCAAGGCACTATTCGTTTTGGTATATTGCTGATACGTTTCCTCACTCCTAATTCTCAATATCAATGCGTTAACATATTTAAAGTGTGAAAGGTTACAATTTATCAAGTTCTTAAATTAATACTGTTGGTCCATGAGACCCCAGACAGACCATTAAAACGCTCCGCCAATATTTCAGCGTTCACATTGATCAATCCGCTGAGATTTCAGAGAGCAACCAACGAAAATCTATCGTTTTTACAATAATTATCGAAATATTACTATTACAAAAATATCTATAATTCTATTCTAAATTATTTGAATAAACAGTTACTGGGATAGGCTAAGGATTTCAATTAACAACATATACCCTTTCAGTTATAGTGGACGTTGCAATTTGATGGTGCGCGTTGCGTTACTATAATTTAAAGACACTATAAGAAAAAATTTAGTCGATTAACAAAATGGTAAGTTTAAATAAATGCAATTTAGTTGCCGATAATATTTTAAATTATAGGCGGTATAGTTTAAAATATTATAGGTCCGCGCGTGCCGAGAGTTGGGCGGCGAGTGAAGAGAGAATCAGATGGTCGTCGCCGCGGGTAGTTGGAGGGATAGTGGTGGGGAGCCTACCAGAGGCCGGAGGAAAACCCGCCGGGCGGCACGCGGCTGTGGTGGATCAAGTGGCTGGTACCGTTGATGGACGTCACCGTGTTAATCTGCCCGTTCATCGACTTGTAGCCATCGCCGGTGATCGGGTTGCCTTCTGAAATGTCCAATCATCACAATTATCACTATGCATTTATAAATGTCTCACCTAATTGCGAATCTCTCAAACTACGAATGTGACTACTGAGAGGAAATTCGAAATGAACTATCAATCCTATCATGCTTACTAGTGAATTAGTACATTTAGATTCAATTTGAAGTGAAAGGTAAAGAGAAAATATTTCAAAGTCAACATTTATAATGAATAGGAATAAAGTTAACTACTGAAGTAGTTACCTACATGATCAGTAAATCTATCACCTAACTGACCAACAATTTATAATATCTAACTACATAGAATAGTTGAAGCCGATATAAGTTACATTGAAACATTTAACAGTATAGTAAAGAAGAATTGCGTGCAAAAGAAGATAATATAAGTTATAGTACTAATAGTCGCAAAAATATACATCAAAGATACATCTTACGGAACAGAAGCTCCACTTACATAATACAAACGACACAACAAAGCATTTACGAAACATCAAAATATCCTAACTATAAAGAAACTGTATTAAATCTATGACTATACTTCTAATATCGCACCTAAATTAATAAAGCAGCAACATAATAAAAGGGGTAACGAGTGCTCAATTTAAAACTTGAAGGAATCTTTATGTAGATTTTTAACAGCAAATCATAATCGTTACCTATTTACAACTTGTGGTATGGAAGCTCAAATTCGATGCAATATACGGGATATGCATCGTAAAGTGCAATGGTACGGCATTCCTTCAGTCTAACTTGAACACCCACCCATCTCTCTTCGGCGGACATAGTCTACATAGTACGTCTTTGGCGTGAAATCTTCTGCATGCCGACTGGAGTTGAACAGGTAGCCTGGGACGTGTTTGTGGAAGATAGGAGGGAAGCCCGCCAGGGTGTGCGGCCCAGGAATGACTCGGGTAGGCAGAGGAGTCACGTCAGGAATTGGCCCGTCACGTTCGTATTTAAAAAGTGTTGGAGGTGGCTCAATGTTCGCGATAAGGAAGGGGTCCACTGGCGCATCTAGAGTCGGTATAGGACAGTATTTGTAGTCGGGCTGCGGTCTGTCTCCGAGAGCAGAAGTCATGCCGACGAAGGCATATGGAGGCAAAGGGTGATAGGGCACTTTTCGCTCGACTGGTTCCAGGTAATGCTGAGCGGGGAACGGGGGCCAGTGTCTGTCGAGTACCAATTGAGGGGATAAGGAATCGAGGTCGATAATGGGATGGGTCATATCAGGATCGTCGGTTTTGAGACCGATGAGGGTGTATGGGGTGTGCCTGCTTCTAGGAGCTGCACGACTGGTAGATTCGACGTAGTACTCGGCAGGTCGTGGGGGCCATTCGCGGGTGAAGTAGCGGTGGGTGGGCTGAGGTTCATATAGGTCTGGGTAGGGTTCGTAGGCGTCGGGATGGTCGGGGGTCGGGTCGGCACCTCGCAGGCTGGCGGCCGGGTGGCGGCGGCGCGGCGGCACCAGCGGCACTCCGTCGCCGGTCACCGGATTCCTCTTCGGCGGAGAGTACGATGCTGACCATTTACAGAATAAACGGTTTTCATTCGTTCTACCCAGCCTGGGTCAAGGTTTCAGAAAGATGTATACCCGCGTAGTGGCAGTCGAAACTCTGACCCAGATGATACAATACACATAATCGCCGGAGATAGGTACTACTAAACTTTCATTTGTAACTTACAATACTAAACTGAAATGTTATTAATTTGCATTCATATCAATTGACAATCGTTACTGTTATAAATTCAAACCATTGTTAATATAACACTACATCTAGTGTAAGTATTTTCATAGTTAATTACATTGTTGTGCAATCATGCTTCAATCCAAGCCAAGCACTTGGGTAACTATCTTTAGTTTCGATCGTTGTGAAGATTACATGGTCCGGTATGAAAATGGCTGTTATCTTTATTACTTTGGTGTGATTTGTTTCCAATTAAGATCTTTATTATGACAGGTGAAAGACGAGAGGTGTGCAAGCTTAAATTAGAATTAGAAACTGAAGCAGTTCCTAGCGTGCACGAGTGCCGATACTGGGAGATAGTGCGCGAGCGTCAAACGATTGCAGAACCCACAACAAGTGCAGTAACCGTGTTTTAAGTTCTGCTTGAAATGGTTTAAATGTTGAATGGATTAAGAGATTCTGACAAATGATTGTTGATCCATTTACGCAACTTTCTAAACCAACCTAATGATGCCGCGATGGGTCAAACCATATTTTAACTAAGAGTTAGAACACTTGTGTGCTGGGCTTCCTATTTCTAGTATCCATTGTGCCACCAATCTGATCTACTCAACAGTGTGTTGCATCGAATCTACTATTTCGTCTGAATCAAATGAAATCCATTCAACACCAACTCGCCACCACCCATGATGCTTGCTAGCCGTGCGTTCGTGCCTACATCAGAATCGACTCACAGTGTTCGGCGTGGCCCGTCTCACCTCGGCTGGGCGTGGACGTGGCGCTCCCGTTGGTCATGGCCTTGGAAGGGGAGTGCGGGAGGCTGCCCCCGTTCATCTCCCCCTCTCCGAACTGGATGTGGCTGCGGATGGTGTCTGTCACCATTGGGGCGACGGAGCTGCTGTTAGCGGTCTGGAAATTTTACAAAGATGGATTAAGTGGATGGTCTGGTTTATGTAGAGACTCTTGATAGCAGTTTACTTCCTTGGCAGCATTTGCTACTAACATTGTGACATATTTAATGACAGCTATTGCCAGTCGATAGAGATAGAGACTGAGAATTTGGAGGAGCCTTAAGTAAATGTAGGTACTAGCAGATAATCAACTTTCCTTGCCAAAAAAGGGCCATATTATACGAGGCAAGATACTGGTTTTGAGACGTATTCAGCTGAAGTTGCTTTGGATAGAGATCTAATCAAGAAGTGCATTTTAATTGAATTAAGCGTTATCTAGTACTTATCTAAAGTCTGGAATGGATGGATATGACTTGTCTTAAGAGTGCTTAGTTTTAGTCTAGGAAATAATACAAGTGAGAACTATCTACCTGTCCAAAGAGTCTGGAATGGGTGTCGCCAAAACAGCTGATCAACATCAGCTTCTAATAGAGGTGGCTGTAAAGACTTGTCTAAAGAGTGTTTGGTTCTAGTCTAGGAAATAATACAAGTGAAAACTAACTTTATGTACCTGTCCAAAGAGTCTGGAATGTATATTGCGAGGAAGGTTAGGGAACATCAACTTCCAAGCTATCTGGAGATTCTGAAATCGCTTATCTCTAGTGTAGGAAATAATACAAGTGAGAACTAACTTTATGTACCTGTCCAAAGAGTCTGGAATGGGTGTCGCGAGGACGGGTGGGCGTGTCGCGCACTACGCGAGGCCTCGCGGCGCCATTCTTCACTGGGCTGCTGTCCGTCGCGTCCGAGCTGAAGATCTCGCCGATGCAGCTCTTCGGGGCATTTGGCACCCTGGAAAGGAAGAAACAGGTTCCATAAGCTATGTGTCTTAAATTACTAATAGTCCCATTAAGTATATTGGCGCCCTAGAATGAGGAGAGTCGACCCCAAACAATGGAAAATGGATAGGACAAAAGAAGAAGACTAAGGCCGGCAATAGACGGACCGCTTGAAGCAGTCAGGGTCGACAGCTTCAAGCTGCGACTGCACAGTGAACTGCAGAGTTCTATGAAAGCACATACACGATCCGATCGAGCAGTTGCAACTGATTCGGGCGGTCGACAGCACGGTGAATTTTCATCGTGCGGTCAAGCAGTCGCCAGCCATACACTGACTGCTCGAGCTGTCGGCAGCTCTCGCGCAGTTACCTCCGCCCCTTTCTTCATTCCACGGCGTGTGCGCTTGTGATTTGTTGAGCAGTTAATACCAACTGCTCGAGCAATTATCACTGGCAGCTTCAAGCTGTTGACTCTTGACTGCAAGAGCGGTCCGTGTATGTTGATCTGACTAACTGCTCGAGCTGTCCGTGTATTGCCGGTCCAATTATCCCCTCAAGCTGAAATTATGCTTGTGTTACGAATGGGTTCACCACAACAGTTTTGCGGCTACGTAATGTAGGTACTAAGTGGGTAGTGGGGTTCGAACTAGCATTCCTCGGATATCGAGTCGGCCAGTGTCAACACCTCCACGGCCACCGTTCGGTTATTGTCGCTTAATTCACAAAACTTTCCATATTTAGCTTAATCATCACTTTTCATCAGGTGAGATGCAGGCCAACCTTCCTCGTCATGGTTAAAAAACTTGGTATTGACCAATTTGCTATAGGCTTGATAAATATTTAATTTCCTACTTTCATGATGGGTAGGCATACAGTTTAAACTGCAGCAAGTCACGACATATCGATGTATCTACAAATAGGTCTCGTTCAATAGTACACAATGAAAAATAAATAGGTACCTAGCTCTTTTTATAGGCAGTCAAATCATAACAACGGCGACTGGAATTCATTTATATTACAAACTAGCAGCCGCCCGCGACTTCGTACTTCGTACTTCGTACGCGTGGATCCCGTTTTACCCCCTTCATCTATCTTACGCGGTTTAGATTTTTTCATACAAATGTTTTTTTCCGCTAACTCCCGTTCCCGTGAGAATTTTGCAATATCCTATTGACGCTTTAAGTTTACTAAGGTACCTACATGCCAAATTTTAAGTGTCTAACTTAAGCGGTTTAGATTTTTCATACAAAAGGATTTTCCCGCTAATTCCTGTTCCTGTGGGAATTCGTAAGTATACTATAACCTGCCCAGGGGTATGAAGAATAATTGTACCAAGTTTCGTTAAAATCCGTCGAGTAGTTTTTGTTTCTATACGGAACATACAGACGGACAGACAGACAGACAAAAATTTTACTGATTGCATTTTTGGCATCAGTATCGATCACTAATCACCCCCTGATAGTTATTTTGAAAATATATTTCATGTACAGAATTGGCCTCTCTACAGATTTATTATAAGTATAGATATAGCCAAAGCAGTTTTATCGGCTAATGCCTCGCGATGACAGGCGGAATTCAGTGCACTTTACGCCGTTAACATCACAAATGCATTCCACGCACGCGAGGGAATCCCGGGGGTGCGAGTTAGTGGACAAATACACAAAAATGCACTTTCATAAATGTCCAATCAATATTAATTTACTATCTTCGCTAATAAAAATGACGTGTCTGATCAAAGAAAGGGCTCGCATTAGAATATTACCCTCCCAAAGTAATGAAAGAGACACGCATGGACATTATTGGCTCCCTTCATGGGGGAAGTGGTCAACAAACCACAGATCAATACGGAACCCATTTCAAAAGGCAATGAAAATAGTTTGAAATTTAATATTGCTTTGTTCATACAAACAGGATGAATCGGGAGCGGAAAATGTGGCTTTTTCAATCATTAATGACGTGTATAAGTCTTTTGCTATCATTACATTACCAAGTAAATGCTTTACCACTAAATGAATTATATAAAATGAAGAATACCTACTACCTAATACATATATCTAACATTATGTTTCATTTTAAAAGGATAAAGAGAATCCATGCAATTACCGATACTCTAAACTCAGCCCACGCAAGCTTTAAGACGCAAACTCTACCATACATTACCGTTTAAATTTAATGGTTTGTAAGAACTGAATATGGGCAGGTATCTATACCTCTGCATTTCAAGTAATAAAAAGGGTATAATTTTAATAGTTAAACCTAAATTCTGCTTAAAATACCGTTGTGATTTACGTAGGTATGCTAACGAGAATATGAGAAATTTTAATTGCAGCCGGTTTGCGAGCAAATCCATTTCAAACAAGACGATTTGAGTGTCAAGCACTTCAAGATCTCAAGCTCTGCAGTCGTCAGCTAAGTTCGTCCCATCGTCAACGTAATTCCCTAACGACATGCCATCGCGGGACTGGTAAGGTATTACCAGAGATTATTCTAACTACCACCCCAGTAATTTCCGAGAATTCAATATAAAGTTGTAACTCAGTTATAAATGAGCGATTGCCGTGTAATCAACTGATGTGATTTATTTTCCAATAAGTGATACCGAGTGAGATTACTTCCGTCCGCTCTGTTTTATGATTTTCTGTTTAAGACGATAAGTTATTACACATTTGAACGAACTGATGACCGTCAAGAATTCCCTTTAACTTTACCTGAATTACGTTCTTAGCTTGGTAAAACATTCGTTTGACTTTAAAAGTTTATTTTTTGAGTTGACCTAAATAATATGGTAGATTCTCACGTTTCTGGTTTGCCTAAAAGTCATACTAATAAATCATGCAAAATAAACCTTACTGCTAAGCTAAAACAATAATAGGAACTTCTTGTCATTGCTAGATTTGCTAGTGATTAATCAAAATAAGATCTCAGTCTGTAGTAGGTATGCATTTACAGAAAGATTGCGGTGTGGTGGATTGACATGGGAGTGTGCCTATCTTACATCTGTGTACACGAACTATCAATTAGCGTAGAAGCAAGTAAATAGGATATT
This sequence comes from Ostrinia furnacalis, assembly GCF_004193835.3. NCBI lineage: Eukaryota > Metazoa > Arthropoda > Insecta > Lepidoptera > Crambidae > Ostrinia > Ostrinia furnacalis. Next base: position 205,849 of record NW_021131365.1, on the reverse strand, counting down.
GGCAACCTAGAATAACGCCCTATCAGGTGGTACAATCTACAGCACATAAAGATGCTATATTTGTGGCAAAATGGAATCTATTAGAAGTGCATAAGTCACGACAGTGCTAGTGTTGCTGTCTGTACAACATCCTCTTACAGGCATCCGCATCAGATGAATCGATACATCGCAGTGCGGCCTCCGCCCCCGCTGCGGTGCGGCGCCACAAGCCGTCTGTCGATCATATCTCGAATGATGCACACATCACTGGGTGCCTTCTAGGAAAGCATGGATGTAGAATTAAAGGCACAACAAGGAAATACTGTTGCATCTTACACAGTTGGAATTGGAGCTATTTTAGAATAAAAATAATATAGAGTATGATGTGCTATCCATTGTAGAGATTGTAGAGGAGTGTCTAAAGTAAATACAATTTTCCTTGTTCGTTCTTAAGCTATAGCGCAAATCAAAACCATTTATTCGCAATTCCCTCTCCGATTGGAAACTGCTTCATTAAAACTAACTTACATAATTTACAAGTCTATCTACGATTTTTTGCAGACACGTCATTGTAAATTGACTTCACATAGTTTATAGAATGGGATAGGGTTGTATTTCTAATCTCATGTCGCCAGTTTGTGACCGTACTAAAACCTGTGCATCTATAAATCACCCCTCGCGTCGGATCATCTAAGCAACTACGTTTAAATTGGTCCTACATAAACAATGCTGGGGTTACGTCCCTTCTAAAACATCAACCCGTTACATTAACGTAGAGTAAATAAGGACGAATTAGGGTTAACTTTGAGGTCATTTCCCTGCTGCATTATGAAAAGTAGACGGCGTGAAGCGTCCTGTGTACATTAATCATTTGAAACGTACGAGTAATGGGCACCGGAATTACTGACTTGCAAAGTTAGTCGACGCTTTATTACCTAATGAAGGAAAATCAGGTCTCGCAAAGGATTTGAGAATCTTGTCCCTTAACCTCAATTTTGTAACGCATTCAAAACAACAGAACTAATATTGAACTGACTCATCAATTTTCTCTACAGTAGCACACTGCACAGCCCAGTAGAAACACAAAAGAAAGAACAATCAATTGTACCCGCAAAGATACGGCGCGCGCCCGCGGCAATCGGGTAAATTGCGCGTCAACGCGCGCGCACCGTCAGGCCTGCCTACCGGCCTGATAACAGATTCTGATTGAAAACTAACTGTACCCGGTGCCTGATTTATGCTATTGCACATGGGAGTCGATTCTAAAGTCTCTGGCGCTAGATTTAGCTCTAAGTAGGTCTGTCTGCTGAAATTACCATTAAACTTTAAGTTTTCTGCCAGTTAATCTTCGGGATAAGCAGAAAAATTCCCAAATTTTTTGCTCTATGGTTTATGTTATTAGGATTTTTCCATATTTAAGTAAGATGCAAAACTTACTTATCTCATACAAATTTTAAAATTTGAATAGGATGCCCTATCTGCTGGCTGCTCTATATGATAAATTGAAGGGCATATTCGTGTTACCTACAGTTAGTTTGAGATAGTTGTAATGGATGCAATCAGAATCGAGCCCATTGCACGGGCCATCCTCTGTAGATTAAGTTTTCGCCGCCGGTCGTACTTAAACACGACTCGAGGAGTAATCTACGACAATTGGCTCCCTTGATTTCACTCCTGGATCGAATTTCAACATTTGCCTTGCCTGATCATTAGTGATCATGTTGGATCGAAGGCCGAAGCTCCATTTGAATACGTATCTGTTTACCGAGACAGATTTAAGAGAACTGATATCAATAAGAAGGAGTCATAAAATGTGTGCTTCAGTCAAGCCTTTTGTTAATTAAGATGGAGATAATTTAATTTAGAAATCACACCCTAAAGGAGACGTGATCAGATTGATGAAAATAATTTTACGATTCAGGCATCAAATCTGTATAACCGTTAAGGTTTCAAGATAGAATTTTCTTCAACTGTTATATGTAGAGATAAACATAGAGATACCTTAGAAAACAAGCAAACCTCCTGTCCGCAAACGTTTATTATCGGTCCGATCTCGTTGATACCATAATAAAAACGTAGTGCAATAGAACCTTACCCTGTATAATTACGAATATTAAAACAAACCGTGTATCTGCCCGTTCCTATAATTAGTATCGTTCGTGAGAGTAAATTGTTTAATTGTAATATACATAGTACGCGGCGCATGCGCCACACGCAATGAAACGCAACATGGCGCCGACAGGGTGCCGTTACGAAAATAAACAGCTGTCAAAGGGCCGATGGAGAAAACAGTCGCCGGAAGATAATAATAAATCGGATGAGCGATGAGAAAATATTATGACAAGTAACGCCTGCTTTTTCCATCCCAAACAAATCCGGCTTTTAGCTCCCTTTGAAAGTTTGAACAGGCTGGCATCAAAACTAATTTTGAGACAGGGTAAATGAAACCATTATGATCCGTTATTATATCTTTTTCCGTGTGTGCACTTGTGATTGAAACTCAAGTGTTTTAAGATCTCATGGCGAAAGCGATCAAGTCTTTAGTCATAGAAAAAAAACTACAGAGAGCTAACTTTTCCTTTTGTTCCCGTCACTGACACTGAACAAAATAAAATTCGTTTCCTACTCAAGCTTACGGTGATACTTTTCCGTTTTGTCTTACTCTTTTTTTAACAGTTCAGATCAGACAACCAAAAGAAAACAAACAAAAACTTAAACCTTTTATCAGTGATTAAAAATCAACGCAACCATGACAATTTATTTATTGTGCGAGATAAACACGGCTATTATGTTTTAGCTTTTGACGGCGGCGGCAGATGTCGGAGCCGATAGTGTCGCTCGCTAAACGGAATCTTCGGATCTGCTCCGGGTGCATGACGGTGTAATACCTCAGATACACTACTCGCAAAGTTAATCGAAGTAAGATAGTGTAGCAACCTCGACTCGCCTCGCCCGACTTCTTACTGTTGTCAGTATTGCACCCGACTCAAAGGGCCCAAGCGTTCCGAAGTTGGAAAACAAAGTGCCTGACTACACTGCTTAGGTAACTTCGCTGCTTTGTCGAAGCGAATAGTGTAGCTGAGGTATAAGATATCAAGAGTAGTCACGCAGCTAATGGCCCACGCCTCCACGCCGCGGTTTACCCCACAACCGCCAGAGACCACGTTAATGATATCCGAGGTAATGAGAGACCGTAACTTTATCATACGCGGAACGACAGGAGAAACCTCTCTTCGTTTTCAAATGAAAGGCAATACGTTATAGAGAGCAACGATTGTGCACTTTCACGGCAATTTGAATTTAATGGCATCAATGACAAACTATTATAATTTGTATCGTTCTTTTGTCTTAATTATCGTTGACTTTGTAAATTGTTATGTTTAGGAACTCGGTTTGTGTTCGATTTCGTGATAATCTATGTGGTTTTCCTCAAAAGGCATTCGATTTGTAATAAGCCGTGAATAGAGACAATAATAAGACTATTTGCATATTAGATGCGTAACAAATTACGGCAGATAAACGCCCTTGTAGAGAAAATGGGGCTCTATTGATTTTCCACGTCTGTCTGGGTTGAGGCTGATTTAGAGTGCCTCTTGTATAATGTTACCTGACTAACTCGAATTGTTGAGTACGGGGAACGCGTTAGCCTACAATTTACGATTCGAATATATTATTATCTTTTATCGATTTCACAGTTATCATTGTGATTGAAAATTTCACATAGAACATTTTGATGTCTCCATTTTCATATTGTAAGCATCTATTGTTAAAATTTTGCACCCCACTTATTTATTTAACATAAGACCTTATGGCAAACATCCTCTTAGCTACAAACCCTACAAGACATCATGTTCTAGAACATGTTCACCGTTCGGAACAAGACAAAGCGTCATGCTCGCTGCACAATACAATGCTTTTCATTCAGAGTCATCTCTAAGAGCGGATGTCACGCTGACTGTTAGATCTACACCGCAGACACAGTAGGTACTATACCTAACTCTAGTTACTCAAAAATGCTGTCAGGCGTCAATTTGCTCACTCTCTGTAAGTATTTACTTAGTATTTCAGTTATAATCCTAATGTCTAATGGTAATCCTATGTGCTCTTTCAAATGAAATGTTTTAAGCCGGACGTTACTCGCCCGTTTGCAGGGCTGTACACGGAAAACAGTATGCATCAACTGCGTTGGAATAAAAATGTCAATTACCAATGTGCAGTCTTGTAAACGTACCTATAGCTGGCGTTCTGCTCAAAACAACTAATTTAATTGAGACCTATTACTTAACAGCGGGGTATTCCAAAGCTCGTTCTACCTCAAAGCCATGGATTACTAAGAAAGTGATTAATTTTGGTGAAATATTTGCACTAGTCGACAATCTGTGTTATTAACCCTGTAATCAGCACAAACCACAGCACAGCAATAGTGCAGTTTCACAGAAAAAAGTTCAATTTCCTTTCTGCGCGGTTAATATGCGCGATGCTTCGAGTGTGACGCTTATCTGTTTCCACAAATGACAATTGTGGATAACAGTGTGTTTTGATTGTTGTTTTCGATGTTATTTTATATTTCTACTAGCTTTCCGCCCGCGGCTTCGCCCGCGTGGATTTTTGTCTGTCACAGAAAAACTTTATCGCGCGCGTCCCTGTTTTTTTAAAAAACCGGGATAAAAACTATCCTATGTTCTTTCCCGGGACTCAAACTATCTCTATGCCAAATTTCATCAAAATCGGTTGCGAGGTTTAAGCGGGAAAGCGTAACAGACAGACAGACAGACAGACAGACAGACAGACAGACAGAGTTACTTTCGCATTTATAATATTAGTTGGGATTTCCCTTTACCATTCGTAAAAATTACTGTTACATCTTTTCAGTTAAATACTTGTGGAACGAGTAAGGTGCCCTGCAAACTAAGTACATACTACATTAAGATTTGATCTGTATTTTTTGTAGCTCTCCCTAGAATTAGCTGGTAATGATTTAATTAAACACATGGTATTATACCATAATTTATCCCTGGATAACAAGTTCCTTACTAAGATTTAGCGACAGTCATTCTTTTTGTGACAAGCAAACGAATGTGCGTGTTCATTAACCAATTGTAACTCGCACAACAAATGGGACCGAACAATCTTGTGGGCTTACAAAGAACAAGCACCGATTAAGCGCCATAAAATAAAACGCTAGTTTCTACGAGCAAACTGCTCGGAATTCTCAATTAAATACAATTTCCATCACACCTCGACTTTCGTGTTGTTATTTCATTACGGGCATACTTGAGACGCCTTGCACGCCTCCACCGTGGAGCGTTTCTGTTCCATGGAAACATAGAAACCGAAAGAATGATACCAGCTATTTCATAATTAGCCAATCTCCAATATTTTCACAATCCCTCTCAACACTTTTGTTAGGCGAGAAGAACGCTTATCACCACGTTCAACAATTTTCAAACGTATTTTGATGCTGTGAGAGTTTAAGATTAAATGGTAGATGGAACACAGCTGTCACTGTCAGTGCGGTCATCGGATTCAAACCACTAATAAAAAACAATCGTATGAAATTACACATTCTCCGACGATCGAGGCTCAAATTACGCGCGGCTTCTATCTTTCACCGCCGTTTTCATTTCATAGATTGTACCACGATGCCGCTGCGCGTACGCAGCCCGACATTCTACGCGATATTCAAACAAAAGATCTTTCTTTGTTGGTAAAAAAACGTTGGTAGAAACTTCTGTGCTCATTACGGGGCTTCGTGACAACGATAAAATAATCATTTTTGGCTCCTTGGCCGCTCTAAAAGCCGGGCTAAAACAGTGCTATTATTATGTTACAACTTTCTTCCATTCTTTTTTACAATGCCTAGTTACTGCTACAAATTGTCGTGATTACACAAGTGGGCTATTATATTCTTCGCATATGACATTGTTTTTGGTTTTGACGTTTTGGGTTGTCTTTTGCGTAAAATCTCTTCACTTGTTTGTGTTACGCGTTATAATTTACAGAAATGGACTTATAATTCTTTGTTTATCCAAAAAGGTCACAAGACAATGGACCTCTCGTCACACATTTCTATTTTTATCACAGCTCCCGTCCCCCCACGCGTTGTAGGTAGTAACGAAGGCGCTAAGTAAAACCGCCGCCAACAACTCTTTGTTCAGCGAATGTTCCTGCATCTTTCTTATTTTGCATTTGGCTTTGCACTTTTACCCCTGCTTTTAATACAGCACCCTATCCTCAAGACGGTGAGGTTTAATTTTGAATGAGCAAGTGTGGCAATATTTCATTCATAATAGAGGGCCTTTGTGCAGCACATCAAGTATTCACTAATGAAGTATGAAGCCTACCAACATGGTACTGATAAATGGAATTTACAATTGCGTTGCAGCTTAGGAAGCATTGGCTTGGAAAGCTTAGTTACGAATGCTAATAGCTTTAATAAAGCTTACAACGTAACAGAAGGAAGCTATAGAAACGATATTTTTATTCAGTGGTAGATTTTTTTGTTTCTATGACTGGTGCACTTATAGATTCGGAAAGATATCAAAATGTTATTTTCAGAACAAAAGAACATTTAAGAAAATAAATAATGGCCATTAGAACTCTAAAATCACTATCACAAGTTATATTAAATCTTACTAAAGCTATTCGCTCTAATAAATCCACCCTACATATTGCTCAGTGCATATGCATTTTCAAAAGCGCTGGAAAATCTTAAAGCGGAACACGTAATTTAAAATGTAGCTGCGTAAAGCGGGAAAATTTCTAAAGAACGATGCCAAGGAAAAGCCTCAAAGAAAATTAAGTTGCGAAGAAATGCCAAGTACACTGGAGAGTTCAGGGCGACGCACTGGCTGGCAATTCGGTGACGTCATAATATTCCCCGGGAAATGTGACCTCATTAATGATGTTATACGATGCTTTAGCATTCACTATTGAGAATTTCAATGACCCATTTTCGAGACACGTTGTTTTGCTTTCGTGTTTAAATAAAAGGTTAATTTAGCTACGCACACGTCCAAAATAGAAAGAAAATAAAAAGAAGCCTCTAACAACTCTTACACATGTCCAAAATAAAGAAATAAATAACAAAAAAGGTTCTTACAAGCCAAATTAGCCTAATTTACCAAAGTCGAAGCGACTACCTTGTAATTTAAAAGAAATCGACATGCGACCATCAAAAATTTAGGTAGAGTTCAACAACCCTTAGTGGTTTCACCCTAATCAAGTTTCACTTTTATCATACGTAGTTGAGTGTATCGCGTAATATGCATTTTGACAAAGCACAAACTGCGGGTAGATATTGGGGTCAACATCAGTTTATTAAATACTTTTTGCACGAGTCTCTACTCTAATGCTAAGCACTTTTGTGTATTTTGTCTTTTTCTCTGAAGTACCTTCAAGTTTGTGTTGTCTAATGTGCTTTCTTTCTACGAATAAATTTTTATTATAAGCAGGTAGGTAACAAAAATGTTTTCAGTTTTTTTTAGTAGTAATGCTGTAGAACCGTCGTTTTTTTCTAAATAAAATCACAAGTCAGTCTATTTTTTAGAGATCACTGTTAAGACTGGCATGCAAATAGATACATATTATCTACAAATATAACGTTCTGAATTAGTTATCCAGAATCCAGCAACACAATAGTGATGATATCGCAGACCAAATAGGCGCAGCTGAGCACTTGTAAAATGAATTCAAACTATCTCTGTTATTGAATGCGAATCTAGACTAGAAAGTCGTATTAAAATTATAATCATATCACGATTTACATTAATCTTTTCAATCTAACAGCGATCCCCTTGTCAGCTTATGAGCTCAGATCGAAATATCTAGCTTTAGTCTGAAGTACTTAATCATACTTATGCATGAATGAGAGGATTGTGCGCGCGAAAAGTTTTATTTTTCTGCTTAATTTCACTTTGTACTGTTGCTTTTAACTTCGATGCAGGATTAGTTTTCGACTCCGTCCGTATCAAGGTTTAGGTACTGATTAAGGTCGTTTACCCGCGTCTGGCACGCGTCTACGAGCCCAGCACCATATCACCGCAGCCTTGGAGCTAATCCGTATCGATCTCACAGTTTCGTTACCATCGCCTTTTCGACACGATCTTCGTTAGTCGGCGCTGTATATAACTCGGTAATGGTCACTTGCTCTTACGATGCGATGCGTTGTAGCGAAAGATTTACAGCGTCGGTAATGCTCGAGTATCGATATGTTTACATTGCGCATTCGGACGGGAATTTATGGGCTGCAGCGAGCGATAAGATCGTACTACAGGTGTATTGTTATAGGAACGATCGGAATTCCAGGTAATTTTGTTGATTGCAAGTATGGATTTCGGATCGTTTCGTGACTGAAGTAGTAATGAAAAAGGTACATAGCCTTTTTCATTACTACTTCTTTAAACACAGCACAAAGTAGAAAATTGCTAGCAATAATTTCTAATGGTTGTTTCTCACTACTACTACGGTCGGTTCTTTCATTATAGTTCGTCTTCAAAATTGCTGTAGTACCCATTGAGTTATAATGTACTACGTACTAGAGAAGACATGTCAACTAGACTGTTTCTGGCACGCAAACAGGTCCATGGACCGAAATTCAATTAGTATGTGCTCAGCGGTTGCTGTGACAACACGCTTGAGTGCAGTTTTGTTTTTTGAAATATGCCATCCTATAGACGAAAATACTGTTCAAATAACTCTAGATAATATTAAGTAAAAATCAAGGAATGCCTTTTTACCATTAAGTTGTACATTTATGCACTTTAAAACACTAATTTAATTTTAATTTGTTAATTACAAGGCGTCACCGCGGCGGCAGCCATTTTACGAAAATTTCAAAGAATAAAAATCGCAGACTTGACACTGACGCATAAATTAGTATACGAAAGGAAGGTTATAAAAATATTTTTTTAAAGATTATAAGCACTTTGTATTGCACAAATTACTAACAGTCCCGTCCAGCCCCTTGTGTTAAGCTTGGTGTGGCGTGTAAATAGCCACACCAGGCGGGATCTTAATCGGAAGTCCAAATTACGTTTCCCAAATGATTTTGCCTGCAGAGGAGAAATAGTTGGTCCCACTAACCTCTGAGCCAATCTCGGGTCCCCTTCCGTCAGCTCGACCACTGCTGGCACCGGGACACTCCGGGATGAAGATGGATCGGCTTCACTTCCCCTGCAGGGGGTTCAGGTCACGAGCAATTTGGGCTTTGAATGCGGAGATGCGTTCGCTGCGTATGCGTTGTGCGTTATGATGCGATTTGCGGGAGATAAAAGTGCGGTTTTTTCACTCGCGAAACTGCGAAGATGTGCGTTGCGTTTAAGTTCTTACGGTGAAGGATGTCAAAGCTTGACGTTCAGAAACGCCAAGAATGACCACAGAGATGTGGAAACCAAACAGTTTTCTACCTGCAGACAAAACTATTTGGGAATTAAAAATAAACTAAAGTTGAGCGTACATCTGCGTAACCAAAGCTAAATAAGCTTGGGTTACGGGTGGGCTAACACAATAGTCGTGCGGCATCATGGATCAAACTTGTTTGAATCTCACTGCTGTTGTTCGTATGCGACTGGTTAGTTAGTAAATCACCCTAATTATTGACACTTAGCACAAGAGATAGGCTAAAATTATAATAATTGTACAGTGTGTCTGGTCACCAGTGTCCGACCCGTTAGGGCGCAATAATATGATCAATTTAATCGACAAATCCAGTATTAAAAAATTACAGCTATTTTAATTTTTTTAGTTTCTGAGTCCGGATGGATTCATTTATTTACCAAATCTACCGATGTACAGGACCTATGAGTATAAAAGTGATTCGTTCGACAGCTGAAAAAGTAAGCAATACGTTGTCATCAAAAGCTTCCATTTAAATTTCTTAGAAACACTTGAACGTAAAAAAATGATGCTTCTTTTTAGATTTTTCAATGTTACAAAAAACTAGAAAGTTTTACATTTTTAGATGCACTAAGTCATTACCTAAAACTGATATACCTTGGCTTTAAATCAACTAGTCTAGGTGCTAGCTACACAGGAGATGCAGCGGTGAAAAGGAGAGGTGGGAATAGTCCCGTAACTTCTACCTCACAGCTATTATACGTGTACTCAACCACTGAGATAGTTAACAATAGAGACAATAAAATAACTGAAAGTTTCTGACTTTCAGTTATTTTATTGGTTCTGGAGTGAAGGCGTGGGTCATCCCTAGCTTTGTTCCTACCGTGACGAGTGGGAATTTTTCTAAAATCTCAAGATGGACTGACTGAAGATAGCAGGAAGACGCTGGGTGCAGGCCACTATCAACTGGGCGATGTGGAAATCATTAGAGGAGGCCTTTGTTCAGCAGTGGACGTCCAGTAGCTAAAATGATGATGACGATGTTTCCTTACAGTATCCAATTCAATAGGCAGAAACTAAACGTAAACGAAGTGTCGCCTCTGTAATGGTATCATTATCTATAACTCATAATATTTCGTGCGCTGTTGGATGACAGTTTTAAACTAGAGATGGGTAATTTTTTTATCGAATTAGAAAATACCAGTTAACGATTCTCAAGGCGATTATCGATTACATTAGATTTTAATCGGGAAGAAAAATAATTAATGGCTTAAGCATCAGTATGAAGCCCATACGCACTTGTAGCACAAGTAACACGATTAGCCTCAGTCCCCTCAGTTGTGAATTCGGAATCGCCAGTTGTAATTTTAAAATCGCATCACAGAGTGAAGTAACTAACACCAAAAAACGGCAGAGCGAAGTGATTTCGAATGTTTCAACTGCTACGTTTTGTCACTTGTCTAGGAGGGCTAATTTTAGTGTAAGGGAGGGGAGCTTAGATTACATTACAGGAAACGCACATAATAAAAGAAAATAACGTAAGTAGCTGAACCTTTTTGCTATTGAGCACAATGAAAATTTAACACAATTTAGCCGATTTGTTTATTTTCACAATCGATTCACAATGTCTATGATGAGGCGACCGCAGGAACGTCACTATTCGTGCAATCCTATCAATGAAGTACGACATTTTCTGGTGCAGATTTTATCGCCATAAATTATGAAACTTGATAGTCATGGATTTGACTGACAGCTGTCCGTCAAATTCCCGCCCCGCACCCCGCACTGTACATATTTTGTTCGCGATGTCTGTTCTATACGTAGTAATATTACTTCAATGGTAGTACCTAGCATTAACTGTATCTATGTGCACCCTGACCGACTTGGCAAGTCACTGTGAGCCACATTTTTCCTTTAACTGCCTAAAATAAGGGCTACCGACAAAACAAAACTTTGAAAAGAAAAATGTAGAGATTAGATGAGATTTTTCATGATGGAAAATAGACTGACAATCTAAAATTGGGATAAATTGGCCCAGTGGAAAACCGACAAGTGAGCACTTCTATAGCTTGTTTCTAAAACACGTTTACCTATAATAAATTAAGCTCGCACGAAAATTTACTTCCTAACATTGATCTCAAGAAGACCATTGCGACTTCGCAGTTCGGGAAATCAATGCGGGAAGAATAGACCCTGACTTGCTAATATGATCGCGACTATAGGCAAATTCGAATTCGGTGTGGCGACCCTAATACTATCAACATGGCAACTGCACTCGGCTCGCATGCACCACTAGGGATTGCAATTGCTGGATCCAGCATACAGCAATCCAGCTGGATCCAGCGCCTTTTTAAGCATGCTGGATCCAGCATACAGTGCTGGATCCAGCGATGCGGATCCGCAAACGTATAATTTTCTATTGCTTAGTTTCGACTTGCTGCCTGTTGTAAAAAAACTGTCTTTTTTCCTTTGCCAAAAAAGTATGCGATGCGACAGGAGATGAAAACTTTGTTAAATCGAGTAAATAAACAAAATAATATTGTAATAAATAACTCGACATTTCAAACTCATTTTCATCGTTGAAAACATGAACATTATTTCGTATTGGCAATATTCATGATCAATTCAAACTTTATTGTATTACTTTTACGTTATTTAGACGTTGACTCAAGCAAACACAGTTTACCGGTGCAAGAAGATAAAGATACTTATAATGGAGTTATAAGTCTAAATGATGACGCAGAACCCATGAAAATTTAGAGCAAGAGCTTGAGATGGAACTTAAAAGAGAGAAGGAGAACTTTAATAAACAAAAGCCAAAGCCAAGATTAGATTACGAAAAGGTACTGAAAAAAAAATGAACGTTTAGGAGACCGAACGAGTGCGAGGTGAACATTTATCTATGGTGTATGACTATTTAATGATCCTAAAACCGACTAGTGTAGAGGCTGAAAGGGCATTCTCAGCAGCCGGCTACATATGCAGTTCTGTGCGGTTGGGACTTTAGACTATAGATAAAATTTGTTTTCTAAGGTCTTACTTCCAGAGGATTCAAAAAAAGACATGGTCAGTCTCTTGTCGTCAGATTTTAAACTGCCTAATTATCGCAGAAGATTATTTCGGATTCGTAACTTCTATTGATACAAAAAATTGATTGCAGGTTAAATTACGGTCCTTTTCGTAGTTATTTTATAAGAATTTTTAAGACTGTTTGTCCTACTGATTAGCCGTATTTCATAGATTATCGTAAGAAGTACGATAATATAAAAATTAATTGCAGTATGTGTTGGTAAGCGCAGACCTCAACAACGCCTGGACCATTTTTTTTAATGTTCGTTGAAGTCCAAGGATGGTTTTTATGGCGAGAAAAATTCGAATAATTTCCGGGAAAACCCTTAAAACAGCCCTTTTTTCACGCGGGCGAAACCGTAGACGGAAAGCTAGTTACTTAATAAAAAAAAGCCTTAAAAATGTCGTCTTTTTATATTCGTTCCACATTTTGCTGGATCCGCGCTGGATCCAGCTGGATTCAGGTCAATCCAGCAAGAATCCAGCTGGATTGAAAACGCCGCTGGATTGCAATCCCTATGCACCACGCCTGTGCCCCACATTTTTTGCCGCAAACCTTCTTTATTTGCACACAGATACCAACTTTCGTTTTTCGGCTGAAGTCAACAAAATTCAGTTTGCAATTAAAGTCTAAACCAAGATTAGTTGGAAATCGCGGTTAAGTGCAGACTTGAAGTTAGGTATTTACTTTGTAAATAAGATATGAAGTGAAGTGGGCAAAAATATTTGATATTTGCACAAGTATCAAAATAGCCAAATATTGAAAATAAAGATTATTAAATTGACATGCATAAATTGGTGCGCAATTTATCAAATGCCATCAAATAGACGCGTCAAAATGGCCCATGATTTGCACCATATTGCATAAAAATCGAGTTGCGAAATCTTCCACGCATCTATCTCCCGTTGATCATCATAACTAATTATCAAACAATTCCTTATCGTTCACCATCGTGAGAACGTAACATTCTGCGTTAATAGAAACAAATGAAGACACTGAGACTCGCCGTGACAGCGGCTAACCGATGGTTTACAAGCGATTACGGGAGGTTAATGGGGTGACCTCGTGACTGATTGGTTTTGATTATTTCTACAGCTGATAAGTGATTGATTTCTCGTTACATAACAACCTGTTTCAATTGTGAAACAATTGAATTATGATCATAAGTTTGATGCCTTTATAAGGCACAAAAAACGTAGTAGAGTCATCAAACCTAATGGTCTAGAAAACTTTCGCAACATATTAGAGACTTGATGACTGGTGATGAAGGTGATGAATGATGATCCGTATTTGATCTATTATTGATACTTAGTAAACATTTCAATAGCTTTATCAATCCTTTAAAATATCCTTCTGTAATCTAAACGAATATGAGAAATTCGCGATAGTTCATGATAAAGCTATAGGAACTTGAGAACTTGATTTTAGAAGTCACGAAGCACGATCAAGTTGAAATAAATTATTACTTCATTAGCTTTGTGTGTGGCCTAACCTTAGAGACAGTGTAAGAGCTGATAGAAAGTGTGTATAAAAGACTAGCTATGCCCGCGACTTCATACGTGAAAATTCTTTAAACATTTTTTCCCGTTTCCGCAACATTGTTCAGTGATGCTCTGCTCCTAATGGTTGTAGCGTTATGGTATATAGCCTAAAGCCTTCCTCGATAAATGAGCTCTCCAACACAAAAAGCTTTTTTAGAATTGGACTAGTACTTTCTGATATAAGCGCGTTCAAAGAAACAATTATATTAAATTAGTATAGATTTTGCTGAAAACCAAAGTGGATATTAAATACGATGGTGGCTAATCAACAGCGTCTATTGATGGATGTTCAATGAATAATAAGTTAGTAACTAGTACTATCACGGTGTTCATTCAAATTAAGAAAGGGAAAGTTCGAAAGAGAGTGATGTCAATCGATATTTAAGTTAAAACGAAACATGAGTTTAACTGTAGTGTTGGTGTAATACATAATTGACATTTGATTTGCATTCCAATTAATTTATACTTTCAATGGCTCCTAACAGGGAATAATATTTTATTCAGTCTACTTCGTAAACGTTTTCTATGTAAAATAATACTTACATAATTATATCTACTAAAGGCACTAAATGGCTGACAGACCTATCTAGGTACATACATACTTTCTATTTTTCTATCGTTCTGTAATAATAATCAGGTGGACTGGGTAACGAAATGTTTTACTTCTACACTCTAGTTATTACGTTTCGAATTGAAATCTGTAGTCACAGGATTAAGAGCCAATGGTGAATAGAGCCAATAAATCGTCATCCTGGAGTAAGGTTTCAGAAAACAAACCCCGTCCTAAGCGAGTCGAGAACTGAGAGGATTTCCCACAGTGTAGATTATAAATCTTACAGGAACCGTGCAGTAGCTATCGCTTTACAAAACAAGGGTTTCCAGATAATGGTCGTGATCCCGTGACCGGCATCAATCAATACCCGACGTCCTGGCACACAGCCAGCGAACAATTGCAACTATACTTGATAATAATCACCCTTATAGCCTACGTCATAGATAAACGTATTGGCAGAAACTTGTTCTGCATACTGTACGGCTACAACCATCAGCCAGCTCACCCAATTGATGGTTCCTTCCTGACCCTTATGAACTAGGTTTTAAGGTAAAATATCAAAGGGACTTCATTGGTAGACTGCTCATTCACGAATCACCGATCGGTGCGCTTGACTCGACAATGTAATAAATAACACATTGCAAATATTCCTCAGACATTGATGCAGGTTGCGAGGCCCTTTCTAATACAAGGCATGAGTTAAGTTTTTTTATGGTTGGGAAATTGGGATTAATACGTTGTAGTATTGCGTATTGGTTTAATTACCTAGTTAGTTGATAATTTTAAAGCAGTAAACTTTAGTTTACGTGGTGATTTTAGTTTACGAGATATCATAAACAAGCATGTGTGTACTAAATTGGTAATTGTATACCGTATATTTGTACAAACAACGAAAAACTCTTAAAACGAACAAAGCGTCGTAAATTAAGTAATTTGTACTGCCTTACCAGTCTAATTGCGAGCGGGAACTGCAAATAATAAATCTAAGAAGTAATGTCTGCCCACTCAGTTGCCGTTGGACGACTTAATTCTCATCTTTTATTTGCAAACGTTACCATAACGGAAACAAATGACAGTAATCTCAATGCAAATCGATTCTTTATTGCGAGCTCGATGTCGGTCGCTCGATTTGACCGATCGATTCTATTCAGTTGCGACACTAATCGATGGGTGTTACAATAAACGCTCTTAATTAATTTAAATGCTCGTCGTGTTCGGACATCCGATGATCATTTAAAAGTTTTTAGACGGGTGTCAAAACTCCAATTTAAGGCTAGGCTTTCTATTATGTCCGCTCGCTCGAGTCGACATTAATTAGTCGATATTTTACTAAAGCTTCCGTCTGCCATCTGCGCTCCTGCGTCGCGAAATATTCACATTGAGATTAACAAAGATTTATGACCATCAAGATTTGTTTTCGAAAGCAAGTACAAGCGGATGATAGAGTGCCTTAGTTCACTAATTAACCCAATTTATTTTGTGTACGAATATTTTTCATCCGAGCACTTTCGATGTTAAATTAAGAAGTTGTAAATGTTTGCGGATTTCTTCTTCCATTTATGTGATCGTAGATAAGAGTTACTTGATTAAATCATTCGATGAAAACGGCTGACACTTCCTATCGTACGAAAAAAATCGCTTATTTGAAAGCTTAATCAATTGATCTATTTATCCGGTAGTTAATTAGGCGTTATCGTGTCACTCTTGAAACTCGATTAACCGAGTTCGATACATCTTATCGATTTTATCTCGCTGCAATTTTAAATGAGTTGCGACGCGTTACGAGTCGGTCGTGCTCGACATGACGGTACATTAATGATGTTTGACATGGGATGGGAAGTGTCAAGTGCTGTTGATTTATTAACAAGATGGTACAGAAATCATTTGTGTCATGTTGCATGACCGATGATTTGACCTGCGCTATCATTGAATCGATTGTTCATTGTACTTTCAAAGATTGAAAGTTTTATTGACTCAGAAAGAACATTTACTGTCCCATCTCTCACTATAAAGATTGTCTTTAAAATATAAAGGTTGAGAAGCGGATACAATCAAAATGATCCGCGTCGGACAGTTCACACACATTACAAAACCGTTTCCGTGTGTAAGCTTATTAAAAAGTGTGAGTAAAAGTGAGTTTCGTCACGTTTTTGCATTAGAGCGAATCACGCGTCGCCGCTAGTGGGTCATGCGTACGCGCAGCGGTCAGCGGTGGGCCACCTCTGGCCCGCACGATTAACATGTTCCGGACAACGTGGGAACATGTCGCGGTCATAGGGTTAACACTGATAAAAAAGATTCCTTTTTCAAATCTGACCAATCATCGAGCCGTTTCAAACGAAAGGTTCTTTATTTAAAAAAAAGCTTTTTACCATCATGATTGCCAAAATTCACTGATGGACACGATGCTAAAGTTATAGGGAGAATGTGGGAACATATACAAGTGAGGGATGATGAACAATGATTGTGCATTGTGTAAAAAAGCTTCGCCAAAAACTATAGGTGGCGGATGGGTTGTGCAAGCTTAAAAGCTTTGTGTTTTACGTTACGAAATCTAAAGCTTAATTATTTATCGGGTAACAATGGCCAGCGTGAACACAAGGGTACAGATTGAGGACAATCGTACCCCGCGGCAAATTGTTAGGGGACGCACGTCCGAAATGAAGGGTTGACAAATTATTTTGTGAGTTCAAAAGTTTTACATTGATTTATATTTAAATTCGTAGTCGTGTTGTCAATTTCTATTCTGTATAGTGATTGAACAAGGTGTTATTTAAACGTGTAAACTTTTACTACCTATTTTATAATTGTGTAAGAGACAGCCCTAGATTAGTGGACATTTTCAGAGCTATCATCATGAACTGAGCTTTTTCCATTTACTTTTAAAAGACTCGACCAAAATTGTACTTTAAAACTTTAATAAGTACATAATGTTAGTTAAGTAACTTACTTGACTTGACAATGGCAACAGTATCAGTGTAGTTAATAAGCTGTGCTATTTTTAAGTTTGCACCGATCGATTGTGTGAGCTTTAATGATTTTATAATCGAGGACGTCACTATTAGGTCCATTGCCTTATTATTAGTACCTAATGAAGAGCTCAAATGATGGTAAGGACAGATTTTATAAATAGTTAGGTATTTCCATTTACATGTATTTGAATACGGAACATCAAACTATGTATTTGAGCTATTTCACGACTTGGAGAAAGTTGATTTTCGTTCAATTTTTAAAGTTGTGACTAACAAGCAATTTCCAACACGGTCAAAATTAAATACAGAATCATAAATCAAATGGAGGTTTTATTAATTGTTGTAATTAACAATACCGCACGCAATCGTAGGACAATAAAAACTTTGAATGATATTAAAAGTGAATGTGTCGTTATTTATTCCTGAAATCTAAGTAGGTTGGTCCATTTTGGACGATTTCGGTCCCATTCGGCCATTAAGGACCATCCCACGTTATCTAACCCAACGGAATAAATGATGATGTATGAAAAAGCTGGAAACATTAAATTTTCCAATAGATCCAGTTCATTCTGTTATACCGTTGAAAGCTGGTACCGTTTGAAAGGGCTTTCAGGATCAGTAAACAGTTTTTCAATATCTTGTATAGTTTAGAAATAATCGAGTGAGATCACTTATCGTTTCCACCTTGTATGTATAGGAAAAATAGATTCCAGTGATACTTTTATAAACGGTGCAAAACGTTAAATATCCTTCCAGAGAGGGATTTAACAAACAGCGAAGGGAACCACAACATTAAAGGCCAGTTAAGAGATACTGGGCAATGAATGTAAGATTTTCCATATTTTATAAACTGCAAACATCCCGTAAGATTATGCACAACAATCTCTCATGTGGTGTAATAAAATCCCCGGCTATTTGCCTGAACCAGTCGAAATCTTATACCCTGGCCGAGAGAGCAGGGGTCACGTACTCCGGGCCAGGTAGGGCCACCATTCATAATGGAAAGCTCTGAGAAAAAGCCAGGGTCGAACAAAAAAAATATCGTTAAAGTACTAATTTTATTTTTATTTGATTTTATTTTGTTTGGAAAACATACAGTTAAACAATAACAGATTAATAACCACTGCTTAAGAAACTATACACCATTTACATCTATCTAATCTAGTATCTAATAGTATCTAAGGTGTTTGGATTTATTTCAGATATTTATTTGAAACCGAGTAAGGAAAATGTAGAATGTGAAAAATTCCTCGAAAAACCTTTACTTTTTTGCCTAATACGTGCTTGTTTTGAAGAAAGCATAAGGACTGTTTGACAGAAAAATCTTACAAAATTTTAATTATATAACTTTTTCCAATTTATTTTTATCGCAACTCATGTCATTAATTTGTAATGTAACGTATACGAGTTTTAAACATTTTTTAAAAAGTCCGGATGGAGAGTAAAAGTCTGGAAATATCTCGAAGAATGGTAACCCTAGCGCCCCGGGAGCGGTGAGGAGTGCTTATTACTGCTGCCAAGTCGCTGTAGCCTCCATATTACATGTGATGGCCGTGTATTACATAATTTATTGATGAAATTCAAGGAGATAATGAATGGAAATGTGAGGTTGTTACACTCGGAGATACAGCATTGTGACCGCACGTGCCCTATGTTTTGAAATACAGCATATCTGAACTAACAACCCGTCCCGGCTTCTCACGAGTGCAGTGTTGGTATTATACCTACCTACATCTGAAAACCTCTCTATTTATTTTAGAAAACTACATAAAATTCAGTTTTATAGTACCTAATACATTCACACATAAAGGCTTAGTGACTTTGTTTTATTAGATGACATTTTGGTAGTAGCAATAAGTATTTAGATCCATAAAGCTCTTCGACTTTTCGAGTCTTATATGTGTTTCAAAATAATACTTTTTATGCAGAAAAAAGACAGGTATTTGACCGCAACTGCACCTGATTTATCTGCCCTGTAAATGCCTCTTGTAACTTTTTGGTCATTTTAAAACCTAAGTCAAATACGATGCCTAAAGTTCCAACTACTTAACGTGTCAGTAATGCCCACCCTTAGGTGCGGTTAGGCCTTGTTTTCATGGCTAAAGGGGCGCTCCAGTAATCCAGTTACATTTAATACGATTTTAGGCCGGCTGCCAGGTGATTTAGTCACACAATTTGCTTTATAATGTGTGTTATATGTTATTAATATGCACGCAAAACACGTATATTTAGCGGAGCCAGAATACTTCGCGTTATCGCGTAGCGTGTAATATGCTAGTATGTAACGTAATTCACGGAGTGCATGATTGATGGTGGGTCAGAATGACGGGTAATGTAAATAATTTAGTAGTCTGTTGTAATAATAAACTATCTTTTAGACATTGTAAATGTATTCTTAATTGGGTGTGTTAATAAGGTTTTTATTTCCGTGTACCTTATTATAAGTCTCAATATTTTCAGTAAATTGTGCATAGTTGCATACATTTCCCTAACGACCCTAACGTTCCTGCCATGAAAAATTTGTAAGGCTGGGTTGCACCATCTTACTTTAACTTTAACAACCGTCAAAATGTGTCAAACTCCATAAAAAAGTACCGGTTATTGTTAAAGTTACGGTTAAAGTAAAATAGTGCAACTGAGCCTAAATATAACATCGCCTCATACTAATTAATCTGTATAAACTTTACCTAACACCTAGCAGAAAATTAAAATTTTAATCGATATGTCCACCCCATATGAGAAAAATGCAAAATACTTGCGTTTCATGTCACATGATTGGTCTGGTATTCGTATCAGCATTTTATGAGCATTTCTCGTCGCGAAACGGCGGATTTATCGGCGAACGTTTCAAACGCAGCGCAATGGAATGCAAATGAATTCCACTGAGAATCAAGTGCATTCTTCCGTGACTTGCCCGCGATGCTCGCTCATGAGAAGAACTATTTATTTATAAGGTAAAATATCAAAAATTACACCTATATCGGACAACTCAAAATAATTGAAATTCGAGTTATATCGACTATCAATCTGCGTCAAAAACTACGGAAACTTGCTGTTCCTAAAAATAATTTTGAGTTATACTAAGTACTTTTTATCTAGATGTGCAAATATTATAAATGGGATTAAAAAGTTTCAGCAGTTTCAAATTGAAATATTTTTGGGACACTAACCTCATATTATTCTTCTTCAGTTGTGCCAATAATAAGTCTTTATTATTATTATACATTAAGAAGTACGTACTTAACACGTTAACGTCCATTGACGCAAACCCAGAACTCGCCTATTGGATTTCTAAAGAGTTTTGTTTGTAGAAAGTCAATAATATAAGTGTTTGAATCGACTAATTTGTATTCTAAGTATCAACATTTTTTATTAGCTTTTGAGAGATTCAGCTACAAGTCTCCTTAATTTCTTAAATACATAATGCTTGTCAAATAATAAATAAATCAACAACATTGTCGACTATGTTGACATTACCTCAAGTATGTTACCTACTAAAATAAACCTATAGTACTGTGTGTGTAAAAGCTTGCAAATAGAAAGTAGAGACGTGCAAATGTTTAAAAACACATTTCGTAATTACTTTTGACTTTAATATTAAGTATTATTTATCCGTCGGATTACCTACTACTGTGTTATATAGCAAATTAAACGCCAAATGCTGGTTTATGGCCGTAATCGCCGCGGGGGACGTGTTAACGTATTGTGCATGTGTGTGTGAATGTGAATCCCACTCCCACGCTAGGTTTATAAGTCGTCTGTCAGTTCTTCTAATGTCTCTGGAACGGTGGGCATGGTGCGCAAGAGTTCTTTAATAGATCTTATAGAGTTAGTAGAGACTGGATAGCAACCGATTAAGATTGTTATAATAAATAACAGTGTTTTTTTGGGTTTGTAATAAAAAAATAATGCAGTTTTAGAGCACTTACGTAGCCAGAAACTCTTTTATGTCATTCGAACCTCTTAAATTACTTACAACTGCAGATATGAAAATGAAGTTCGTTCAACGTACCTGTAAGCAAAGAAAAAATGACAATTAGTAAAGAACAATATTTAACTTTGAAATAATTATGATTAATATCAGAAATATTTATTCGTTGTGTAACGACGAGCATTAATATCTTAGAATCACGATATGAAAAGTTAGTTTTCCAATTTTGCACGAAAATGTATCATGCTCGTAGTCAATGAAAATCCTTTTCCTTTATAAACTTTATTTTTATATTGTCAAAAATAAAAATAGAAAAACGAGATAAGTCGGTCGTCAAGTTTTTATTTTGTATGTAAGCTGTATTTACCTATAAAGACACATCTTTTGGTCTTGTCGTGTAAAGATGTGTTGTTGGTAGATCTTTGTCAATAAATAAATAAATAAATAAATAAGTAAAGGTCTGATAAAGCGACCTACAAATAAATAAACGTGTTATACCAATAACTTTATCTTGTACCAACTACCTGACATGACTTATGTAGATACAAAAGGTAGAGTAAGCGATTAAGCTATACATATTCTCAATAAATAGGAAATGCTTTATAATTTATTTTTGTTTAATGACTCTACATCAAAATATCTTTAGAAAAAACTATGATGTCAAAGAACTGTAATTGGACTTTGAAACTGAAATACGACATTCAAAGCTCTAATGGCTCTGCAATTCGATCTCGATTATTTAAACTCTGCTACCTCTTTCACACACACCCCGTAATGTTTTACAAGCAAAAGAGACAGAAATAGAGCTGATATCACTTGAACAATTTTCGGAGTCGACCCTTGGTTCTAATAGCCCTAGCAACAGACAGGGTATTTGACCTCGTGCGGACTTTTCGTTCTTTCATTTAAAAGTAAAAATAAAAAAACTACTTAGTTCTTTCAATTAATTAATACATTGTACCAATTAACGAAACGATATCCCAATGAAGCGCAATCCAGTGAAAGTAACTCATAACAATTAAAAATATCGATGTAAAATTAAACGTTAATAGTCTTATGAAAGAAACGACAGTAACTTGGCTTACATTGTAAGTCTTGCTTTTTATCAAATACCTACTACGAGTATTAACAAGGTAGTTAAAGAACGCAAATACAGTTCATTAACTGTCAAAAATTAAGATTGGCTATAAAAACAAAAGAATTCTGTTGTAAATAACTTTTTAAAAGTAAATAAAAATATAATGTGCCAGTATTTTCATAGAGAAAACTGAAAGTTTAATAATGTGCTGTTAAAAATAAATCACCTTGTCGATATGCGCATAAATCACAGGCAGATAGATATCGCACTGTTCAGGCGCATATAATGAACTCGTTAGATCAGGGCTGCCCAACATTTGGATTGCTTTTAAAACAATAGAATTTAAAAGATTCGGATTTTCCTCTACTCTTAACTATCATTGGAAGTATCTAATTTCACAGCTTAGTAACTCAACAAGAGTAAGTAGCACTAAATTGAAAATCTTGGTGGTCTTATATCTGCCAAATAAATGGGAACTACTCAAGCAATGTAAATAACATGACAAAAAGTGGGAGGATAATAATACACATAGTAATTAATAGCAGCAACATTTTCCTACCTGCGAAAATGAATTGCCTGTCTTCATCATGCTAAGGAGAAAGGAAATCCCGGAGCCAAATTGTTCTGAATTAATTAACGGTGCCAAGAGGTCGAAGGGAGCGGACGCTTAGGGTTCGCGAAAAGCCCAAGTAAAGGCTGAGATATTTAAAAAGGGACCTGAATACATAAAAGGGTCCTTCTAAGTGCTCGTTTCGTAAGCTGATTATCTTTAATAACAGCTGGGACAATGCTTGTATTTTGTGTTAAGGTTTTCTAGATATTTTTTACAACACTGACTATTAACAATTAAACCAATTGTCTAACATTTATTAATACTTAAAAAAACTGTAAAAAATAAGTTTTTTTATGTTTTGATTGAAAAAAAGTTGTAAATGAAATTAACAAACAATAATTATCGTTCAGTACACCTGCATTACACCGTTCCGCTCCCCTGGCGATCGCCGGCTCGAGCATAGCAACGGTACCGTACCGGTCGCGCTCTGAATCGCGCCCGAGCAAAAACCGCAAAAAAGTGGCCAGTGTCCAAAGACAGCTTCTTAAAACCGAAAGTTTGACGACAATCTAAAAGTTTTGAACTTTTTTTTAAGAATCAAAACAGCGCTCTGTTGTAGTGGCCAGCAATAAAAATAAGATAAGAAATTGAGAACTTACTTTAAAAAAATATAAAGCAGCGCACGTTCTTTTGTTTTAAACGCATCTTATAACGCAATAGACATTTGAGTATTTTCATGTAATTTTAGGCCCAGAAAGGGCTATGATTTGCACACGCTTTTAAGTTTTCTAGGATCGTAAGTAGACATATCAACTTTTTTATTATTACAAAAATAGCTTATTAACGTCACTTATAAAGACACCATTAAGTATTTTATGCTCACATCTAACAACCGCGTACCACTTCTTATTGAATTCGTCGCTATCTTCATCGCTGTACAAAATTAAGACTTAACATTCCACCCGCTTATCGGTCCCACATCTACGAGTGTGAATTTACTCGTATCAATATCAATCAAGAGAAGTATCAATATGAAGCAAGTGACACATGAATCGACAACAAATTGGGTTATGACAGGCTAACGTCTCTACACGCAACTAGCGATCGCACATGACGATACGACGAATCTAATTGACGATAGCATCTATATTGTTAAGCTGGGGAGACACATTCAAGTGCTTAACGTCCAGTGCGGTGAGTTTAGTAAATTCCTTAGGTAAACGTAGGGCAGACTCTCCATTCTGTAGCATATTTCTTTGCTGAAAGACAACAACTTAACTACGCAAATACACTCAATATCGATCAGTAACAAAATATTAAGAAATTGGAGCAGCATCATTAGTCAATGTGATATTATCGTTAAGAGCTTTAGAAGATTCTAGTAGTCTTACAATGATTTCACCAATAAAAAAAAACAACTAGCAAACTAGTGACTACTAGTGCAGCCTCAGCCTTAGCGGTAAAAGCTTTCAGTTTTTTGGGACCACTTCATTATGTTGATGGCTTTATTACCGAGATCATTAAGAAGAAGCATCGGGTTTCATAGCCTCAGAGCATCGTAAACAAATTAATGTTGAGTTTAAATCAATTTTACAATCGAATGAGGATGGATTGTTCTCGAAGACAAACGGATATTGCACAATACGTAAAGAATGAAGTCTCGTTTTGTTTTATTAAATAAAAATATCACTATCGATAAAAACATAACGAGAAATATTAATAGTAAGGTAAACAGAACTATATTTAAGAAGTCAAAACTGACTTACTTTCTTCTAACGATCGTGACTGTTAGCATTAAGGAACATCACGAAGTCAGAAAGTCTGAAGATTACTAACTAGATAGAATTTCCTCGGATTTATAAAATATTCAAAGCTGCAGACAAGGAATTAGATAACTTTGAGAATTTTATTGCAAAACAAAAATCATTCGTGCTCATGAACAATCAAGGAAGTTTTATGAAGAAATGCATACAATTTTCGAAAGTGTAAACTGTGTATACTTTAGAAATCAGTACGCAGATTTAGATCAGAATCTGAACTGGAATCCGTTGCTGGTGTAAATGCAAACGCAATAGCCCGGGGCAAGACAAAGCCTATTGTTTGGAAAGCTGTTATTGAGCTGTTTAACATTTTAAGCTGTCTGACGAAAGAAATGGACTTTGGTTGTTTGAAAAACACTTTTTGAGCCGGTACTCTGCTTCGGTGATCGCAAATTGACGGAATAGAATTGCACTCCACAGACGATGAAATCAAAATGTGTGAATATTTTGATGAAGTTTTTTCTAATAATATAGACAAAAGGAACAACGGAATATTGGGCTTATGGCAATTTGAATTGTTAAACATACTTACAGATAAAGAAAGAAAGTAGGAAACATGTAAACTTGTAAATAATACATGTATGTACTCACATCCTCAATGCGTTTGTGTCTAGTTAAGCCCTAGCCTTATCCAACAAAAACCGCAGGTGGCCAGCTCACAGCGCGTAACGAATCAACCGGCGGCGTCTATCTCGGCATTTCAATTCTATTTTTTCGCACGGAAAAGTGTGAAATAATTATTCGATCGCGAGCGTGACGTGACTCGATCCCCTTTTTCTTGTTATGGTGTGTGGATTTTGATTTCGCATGGATCGTTCCGCGCGAAAGCTTGCTTCGGCATGCGATATTTGCCTATAAAGATCGTTAAAAATTGCTCTGACATGATTAAGTACCTACTGTAAAAGTAGCCGTTAAGCAAATTAACTATGAATACACAATATTCTACTCTACATTCTTCTTTGCTTTTATTAAGGTTACATAAAGTTTTAAGCTTTGATTAATTAATGTAACATGAACGTGCAAATTCATCTTTTCAGAGAGCCCGAACGAAGTCTTCATTAGTCAACGCACTACGGGCATTAAAAAGGGTGTTGGCATGGTGATAAGACGAGGCTGTACGCAAGCTTCTCCTTTGCCTCAAAGTGCTATCATTGGTACAGTAAGCTGAATACGCGTCGCCTTTGCCTCAGAGATCCCGACGAAGTAATTGGACGTTTCCTCGCGACACGGAACCCTTTGGCGGGCGACCGCGGCGCGTGCCGCTATGTCGGCAAACATACGGCATCCACGGTCAGGGCTGCTGCTCTTGTTAATTAAGATCACAGATTTATCTGTCATGTTATTAGAATACTGTTTCTAGTAGTTATTGGCAAAGATATCTAGAAAATGTGAAAAGATTTGGTGAGCTTTTCCTTGGTTCACATTAGTAGGTATGTCAGTTTTTCACCGATAGACAGCACCGCTCATTACTCTCGCTGGGTGTGGAGCACTAAGCATTGCTCGGAGTACTATAACGGAACGCACATCTATCTATGAATACTATTTGTGTCGTGTCAACCACGGAGTTGACAACCCTGTCGTTCTGTTTTTTCTTCGCTCCTTCCATTCGGAACGACTAATTATTGTGTCCTGCTCGCGACTCGGGATGTCTGCTACAAGCATGTGTCGATCCATCACGTGCTCCGTGTATCCACATTCTTTTTTCAGATTGAGATGGAGCAACGGATATGACATATTTGAAATTGGAACCAACTTCAAATAGGCGCCTTTTTGGAGCGGGAGTTTTCTTTTTTACTGGCCTGCAACATTAAATAAACCAATCTCTTTGCAAGAACTACCGCTAGGCTGTATGGTTTATGACTTTAGTGCTGGACTTGGCATACATACTAGCTGATTTTATTTAAAGCAGTCCCAATTACCTTTTCCTTTTCCTTCATTTAATTAAGACTTGATGACTCAAACAGGAATTCAATTTAAGAGTGAAAGAATTAAAGATATCAAGAGAATCGAGATAAGATTAAGGTTGTTTAATAAACTTTTTAGGTGGTACAATTTAATGGATAAAACCATTATCTGGACGTAATGAAATAAACTCGTGTAAGGTAAACTGAGAGCATAAATAACATGAGTACCATAAAGTACTGTTGAAAAGATAAAATGGAAATTAAAAAGAAATTGCAACCGGATAACCGGAATGAATGCAAAAATTCATTCGTACGGATTTATTTTTAAACCTTGGCTTGTTTCTTTTACTCGAAGTGACACACAGACATATATTTGCGGCAATCTGTTCTATGTCTAGACTTTGTGTGAGGCACTAGGTCATCTTGATAGATTACTTGCCTGGATAGGTGACTAAATTTAGGTTCAAACTCAAGTGGAAATAGTTTTGTAGATGTTCCAAAACTATTAAATTGGTGGAGAGTAAACTGGTAGATCTAAATTAATATCTTCCAGCTAACACACCAATCTAATCCTAAAGTCAGCAATCATAACTAAGTACAAGCTATTTTGATGACTAAATAAAAACACGAACTTAATTATTGACGATAGCAGAGCAGTTCTAAATAAGAAGAATTGTAATTAAGGTTAATGACGGTTTGGCAATAATCCCATTTAATTATACTCCATATGTTCAGCCATGTTGCCCATCAAGCCACCTCTTCAAACATAGCTGTGCCACTATGTTGCAACAACAAAAACACACGCTACTTAAAAAGACATGGAATAACATGTTATTTAACTCTGTCAGACGAAAAATAGGTCACGTTAAATAGTTCGAAGGAGGGTTCTTTTTAGAACCGTGTACAGTCAGCGTCAAATAGTTCGGGACACCCAAAGTAGCCAAAAGTTCGCAACACGTCTTTGTAAGGTTGTGTTATTACCTTTTTGGTCACTTCAGACGTCACGAACTATACTGACCGTACTAAAAAAAAGAGTACAATAATTTATTAATCAGGTTACCGATTAGCAAGAACTGTGCAATGCCTCAAATATGCTTAGAAAATTGTCTCTACATTTATTGTTTTTCTAAACTCTAGGTTTTTTTTTTATTGAAAATGTGTCGCTTTAGTTCCATTATTGGGGCTAAGTATTTGTAACAAATTGAAAAGACAAACACAGCTGTTTCAACTTATTTTGAAGACTTTGACGGACGTCTTTACTCAAATATTTAATCAAATGTTGCGTCAATCAATACCATGTTACGAATTTTATTTTTATAGTATTTTGATATGGAAATGAGGGATTTTCCAAATTCAACAAAAACATGATGTCGACATAAGTATTTTCACAGCCACAGAAGTGTATTTTAATTATACACGACATGATAAATAAATAAATGCAGAATAACAAATGGTCAAATTCTCGTAACCTAACATTTAGATAAAATTGATGAAAGCAACTTCAATGGCGTACCTACACTATAGTATTATTTTGTAGATATTGACATCAAAATTTTGATTAAAATCCGAAATTTTGACCTTTGTTAAAACCAATATCAGTTGGCTGAAAATTAAGTAAGTAACTACTATCGGCGAGTAAGTAGTTCTTAAAGTTCATGCAAAGGGTTTGCGTTTTTCCAGCGTTTTTCAGCCGGCGATAACCGAACCTGGCACGGTCCCTGGAGACACGCGTTTTGTCAATAACAAGCCCATCAATTGTTTGTGTATGATACTTCGGAAATATGGGTCGCGAGTGGTTGAGTCGGGAAAATTGGCAACATCATTTATGTCTCTACATAATATTTGGATCAATCTTTTATGCTTATATTCGCAATGCTATGTTACTTTTGTTTGTCGTCAAATAGAGATTTACTTGGATTCATTTGTGAAAGTCAAACACTTTTTATTAATTATTATAGATGCTATTTTTATAATAGAGATGACAGTCTGACTACTTATCTTGGAGCTTTCGAAGAGCAAATGCTTTTAACATAATGACAATCGAATTTATTAATCTTACCCTTGCTTGTTACAAAACAGTAATTCCAAACAAAGTGACAGGAATTTAATTTAGGACGATTATTACAAAACAAATGTTATCTACATTCCGGCCCTTTCTCACGCCCTTTATCAATTAAACACAAGTAACCACTTAAACTGCTATCATTAACACTGTATTAACGTCACACGAAATGTTCCCAATGATGAATGATGAATGTTAAGAGGTCATCAATCTACACGATCGATTCGTATTGCAAAACTGTGTTACAAAATCCAAATTAGCTCGGCCTGCTTTGTTACAGAGCCAATCTGCTAGATTGATTTACACGTTTTACAACAAATAGTTACGTATCAATTTATGCATTGAAGAGGCATGAATGGCATGATTTTCCGCTTTGACAGTGTTACATAAAACTGTTTAAATTGGCAATAAAAAGTGACTAAGTATTTTACTGTTTTTATTTGTAAAACATTTTACTTTCAAGCGTCTTTTTCGTGGGTTATGCAAGAGAAAGCATTTTAAAACGGAACAAAACTGTTATATCACTGAAGCTAGCGCTATGATCAATCACGAGTAACACGATTTCAATTTTTGCTTTTTGATTTGAAATCACGATTTAATTTTTGCTCTACAGTTTCGCATCTGGTACGTAAAGAGCGTTGTTAGAGAGATTATTTTCTAAAGCATCATAACCTTTGCTACTATCACACCTCTATCTCTCACAACTGTAACTCCTGCTTATACCAGGATATAAAGTTTAGCTTCTAGTGAAACCCACGCAGTCAGTTTGAGTAGTAAACTTTAAACTTTGTCATAAAGTTAGAACGTGACAATATCTCAGTTTCCATTGAATCAAAGGCCCGAAATAGATACAGTAGGTACCTACTTTAGTTATGGTTCACATGTTAAGGACCTGTTAAGTCTTAGATCTACCTTAATTTGGTAAACATCAAAGTTGATTGATTTCCAACAGCATTAAATTGATCGTAAACGATCACATCTGGCCACCCCCTGAGAATGGACACTTCACACGTGGCTAGTTTATTTGTAATTAAAAAGCAATTGTTTAATGTGTGAAAAATGAATGAGTGAAAAACACTCTACTGTTTATTTACTTCAAAATTTTATAACAAGCTTTCACTTGGAACACATTTTGTAAACAAAAATTTTACAACCAACCAACATCACCTATAAATTTTAATCAGCAGGCTACTAAGTCTTGACCTAACTAATAGAAGGGTCAGTTATCCCCAATCAAAAGAAATCCAACACCATTTATTAAAATTACGAAAACCCATAACCTAGCAAGCAGTGTCTTCAAGTCGCCACTATAATTAGAGGCCTATAACGCGTCTAGTTCGACATCTATTTCGGGCCGTGCTATCGACCCCGCGCGCGCGCATATGGCGCATCTCTTCCGCTACCAAACAACCCTATTTGCCTTTTACGGACGACAGAATAATATACACCAGACACTGTTTCGAGAACGATCAAAGGTATTATGGTAACGGTTTATCACATTGACGGTTTTACTACTCAGCCCCGAGCGAGATTTAACGAGATGTTCTGTGCTATCAGTTGGATATTATTTAAGATATTGAACGCTATGTTTATGTCAAATGGAAAGCGCAGACTGTAAAGATAAAAAGTCATTAAGATTCTGTTTTCACCATCAAAGATAGCCTATCTGTTATTGTCTGACAATACGGATGAGTAGGTTAAGACCTTATTTTTAATTGGTGTCTAAATAGACAACCCACGTTTTTACGATTTCTTACGGCAACCGTAAGACTAATCACGCGATGCGAGTAGCGAACCAAAAATTCCAATCCGTAAAAGCAATGTTTAAAAGAATGCATTAACAATCCAACGAAAAAAGCAACAGAGTGCATTCCTTTTTATCTTTGAACAAAAAACCGGACCATTAACTCACAATAACGTGTGTAATAGAGTGCGTTGTTCGGAAACTTGTCTAAAACATTCACGAACACTTTCTACACAAATCAGAATAAACGTTGATTCATCATTGAGCAAAAAACTGAAGTGCTTTGTAAATTGTTTGGAAACCCGAAAACTTGACAGGTAACCCGACGACCTCCAGCTTACACACTTTCTCGACACAATACTTGGAATCGGGCTTTTTATTCGCTAGGAAATTCCTTCTCCATTGTGAAGACATTTGAGGGATCTATTGGTAAGATTGTAATGAATATTAATTTCTCAGCAAATCCGCGTCTCAGCTTTTATATTCAGTAATTCATCCATTAGCCGCTGTCATCCTGTCACACCGTACCGTATCCGCTAACAACCGACCGATTGTTTAATTAGAAAAGCACGAAGTTGGCATTTCACTTTATTGGGTCAAGTTATACTAATTTTAAAACTTTTACCGTTTTGCTTCTTTTGATCTCGGTCCATTATTGGATCCAAATTGAGTCGTATCTTGCTTTCAATTCAATACTTGTCAATCCTGTAAGCGTAATGAGATGAAGCCAGGTCACGTAGATCAACAAGGTCGTGCAGAAATAGCGAGGTTGGAAAGTAATACGTAAGCCGGCATTCAATAATAAACATTATGGGAAAATTACTTTCAAAATGTAATTGAAAAGAAATGAGATTAAACAATATGACGATCAAAGGACAAACTTAAATAACGAGAGGCTTTACATTGGCGTATTCGGTGTAACCGAAGGTTATTGGGTGGCGATAATAGATTAGTACAACATAACAGTTCTGCTGCAGTCGTATGGGAAACTGCAATTACGCCATTGGCTTGATTGGAGGTAATCAGCGATCCACAACATGCCGTCCAATTTTCACGCTAGGGAATCATTATTGGATTAGACACAAATACCAAAGATTAACTGTTTTTTATCAACAACTTTTTACAGCTACTAAAGCTTTTAACTTAAGTATTCTTGATCATAATGATCCAAAAAATACTGATGCACATGCACATAAAACCAAATTCTTTTTTATTGTTGTCAATGTAAAACTGGATGAAATTGAGACATTTATTACACAAAGTATCGATGCCTCATGCATAAAGATGACGCCTCCTCGACATCTCAATACAAAGAAAGTGAGTATTGAGATTCTTCCGTAGAAAATATTGCGGGTACAGATCATAAAACAGGTCTGTCATCTGGCTCTAACCGAGTAAGTAATGGCTGCTTGTCTTATAAACCGATCACTCACAAAACGGCCACAACTAATTTAGCTTGCTGCAACAGCTGAAATTCCGACAGCGAATAAAATTTTTGTGATTTTGAAATTTTCATTGATTGAAAATTAATTGGTCCATCTTTCTAAGCTTCTAATTCAATCATTCTTCAACCAAAGTCAATGCTCAAACTCCTGTGCAACTGAAAATATATTCGTATAATGTTAAGAGCATGTCAGATCAAGTTTACATTTATGTATTGTCTGTCTGAGCTTTAAATCTTCATGGCTCATAAAACCCGACTAATAAAATATCACTCTCAGAAATTTACACCAAAACGAAATTATTCAAAGCTTTAGTTCAGATTACCATTCCAAGACAGTTTGCCTTTAAATAAGACATCGTCGAAGCAATCGAAGATATCGAAACTCCTGCGCAAATCTTCAATTAGTTCTTAGTTATTGCAAGCACAGGAAACACTTAGGTCCCGACCTGGTGCATAACAATTACCATAATGTTGAAATATTCATGCGTCCCGATCGCGAAACAGTGGTAATAATTGCAGAATCGTACCTTCGATTGTGCAAAAAGCCCTATGCTCCTTTCACCTTGGTTGCGCCATGATCGGTGGAGCATGATGCCTCCATGACAATTAGTGGGAGCGCCATGATGTATGGGAGGAAGTGGGAGCGAGTAGCTCGACAGACTCTTTATAGTGTCGTAAATAACTAGAAGTTGCCACACTGTCTAGCCCTGCGTCTTATCTATTAATTGCAAATGGTTACCACAATTATTTCTTCCTTTTCATATAAATGAATTAAAATTCGTATTGTTTTGGTTGGGAACCTTGACTTATTAGAAGTTTTGCATGTCTAAGAAGATACTGGGTTACTAGTGCTGGCCAAAATTGAAGTCAAGGATTGCATATCAAATGTCTGTAATAATGTTCGAACCAAAAGTACCGAATCAATGCATTTACCCAAGCATGATCTTCTAACTGAAAATTATGCAGAATAGGTATATTTTTATATGGGCATCGATATGTACTTACCTACCATAGTACCACGAGTCTTGCAAACGACTCGGACCCGTGAGAATACAGTCCATTTGATGCGCCCGCGCATCACGCTTCGTCATACTGCCACGGAAGCCATAGCTATTGTGTTAATGCATTTCCGTGACTATGGAAAAGCTCATATGCACGGATACGTCATAACAGTACTGTCGGATCAAAAGGTCTGATAACCACTGACAATACAGGTGATAATCGCGCCAAAATTGTCAGATTAATGAAAGGTGTACCAGGGATTTTAAGGATGTGAAGTTTCGGTTATGGATACGGTTACGGATGTTAGAATAATATTATACCAGTTACGGTTACGGATATAAAATCATTTCGGATTATTCGAAAGTTTCGGATAATTTCGGTTACGGATAATAGAATTTTAAAAATGTAAAATTCAAATACTTGCAAGATGCTGCGCGACCCACATAGCCACTTTTATGTATTAAGACGACACCTTTGAATAGTAAAACAGGGAACGCCAGACAAGTCTACGCCTTTGTCCGAAACTATTCGAAACTTTTGAATCGGTTTTGGTTACGGTTACGGATATCCATAACATCCCTGGTATGTAGTTAACACATCAATCAGCCGTATCAGATGTTTGCGCTTTTCTCCTAATAAATCGTTCAATTTTCTAAATAATCGTGCTGTCCGAGTGGCTTAGATCTCGGGCGTGTCGCCGGGGGTAGATAAGCGTTTTAATTAACTTTTAGTAATTTATATCTTTATTAGAGGGCACGCTAATGGCGGAGCGTGATTGCCAATAAGCGGGCGAGTGGCCGATCACGATAGTGTAGTCCTGAGCTCTCGTTCCGTATCTTGGGGAAGATGTCACGTTTCTGTCAGTGGCCGGTGGGACGGAGCGGCGTATTTATCATCGCTGTGTGGCAACCAGGAAACGAGCTGGTGTCTTAGTAGTCGGCGGCGCAACAAAATAAACAGCGTTTTACTTTGTAACTTTGCGAGTCTTTGTAAGTTTGTAAGCGTAGAGAAGGGAGCGGTAAATGAGGTATTAACGGGCAGGCGATGCATGACGACGCGAAGTCATTCACAGACTATAAAACTAGCATATTTTTATGTAGTTTTTAATTAAGTTTTCATTTAGGCTGATAAATAAAATAGTAGGGTAAACCGTATAGCTATTGCCCACTTAAAGATTTCAAACACATTGAAATGAAAAATTAAAGAAAGTATTTTAATTATCGACCATTTATGACTTTTTTCTTATAACTCAATAAACTGTTAAACAGAATATTAACAGTTTTTAGTTAAAACTTACGTAACTTAGAAAATATTGAAATAAATTTAAAATCCTCCAAAAAGTACAGTCATTGCCCATTACTTACACTAATTGCCCACATCAAAGCACAGTAATTGCCCAGTATCTTAAAACAAAATAATCAATTTTAAAATAACAAAATAGGCTTTAAATAAACAAAACAAAACATTAAACTTAAATTCTAGTAGTACAGTCTTCAAAATTTCAAAATAAATTGCGTTTGGCCTTATTAACCGTCTGTCCGTCTGTCCGTCTGTCACAGCCGATTTACTCGGAAACTATAAGTACTACAGTGATGAAATTTGATGGGAATATGTGTTGTATGAACCGCTACAAAATTATGACACTAAATAGTAAAAAAAAGAATTGGGGGTGGGGCCCCCCATACATGTAACTGAGGGATGAAAATTTTTTTTCGATGTACATACCCGTGTGGGGTATCAATGGAAAGGTCTTTTAAAATGATATAAAGTTTTCTAAAAAACATTTTTCTTAAAGTGAACGGTTTTTGAGATATCAGCTCTCAAAGTCGTAAAAAGTATGTCCCCCCCCCTCTATTTTTATAACTACGGGGTATAAAATTCTAAAAAAAATAGAGGTGATGCATGCTAATTAACTCTTTCAACGATTTTTGGTTTGATCAAAGTATCTCTTATAGTTTTTGAGATAGGTTGATTAAATTGACATAATAAGTTTATTATATTTGCTGCTACGGAACCCTTTGTGCGCGAGCCCGACTCGCACTTGGCCGGTTTTTTTGTATTTGCGTTTGAATTTTTATCAATTTTTTCAAGGCAAACCATATTTTTCAGCAATTTATCTTGTAGATAAATTGTTGGATACATCTTGTACAACTTCGATCGCTTTTTGCAAATTTTCTATGCTATATTGAACTTTTGGAGCCTTTGGCATACTGAAAATGAAACATAAAAGCCATTTCAATATTTAAATTTCCTGTAAATTGCAAAACAAGTCTAGCAATGAGCAACTTAAACACTGCTACTGCATGGTGGCAACACTCTAATAATAATTTCCCTGGGCAATAACTATACATTAACATATGGCAATAACTGAAATGATGGTGGGCAATAACTAAAAATATACTGATTTACGTGCAGTGATTACCCACCCTTAAAATGACCGTTAGAAATCAAATTTTATCAGTTATTTTCATTGATAATGGATTTTTTGTATTTGCGTTTGAATTTTTATCAATTTTTTCAAGGCAAACCATATTTTTCAGCAATTTATCTTGTAGATAAATTGTTGGATACATCTTGTACAACTTCGATCGCTTTTTGCAAATTTTCTATGCTATATTGAACTTTTGGAGCCTTTGGCATACTGAAAATGAAACATAAAAGCCATTTCAATATTTAAATTTCCTGTAAATTGCAAAACAAGTCTAGCAATGAGCAACTTAAACACTGCTACTGCATGGTGGCAACACTCTAATAATAATTTCCCTGGGCAATAACTATACATTAACATATGGCAATAACTGAAATGATGGTGGGCAATAACTAAAAATATACTGATTTACGTGCAGTGATTACCCACCCTTAAAATGACCGTTAGAAATCAAATTTTATCAGTTATTTTCATTGATAATGGAAAAAACACTTATAATTTCATCATGACTATACACCATTACTTGAATATTAAATAACTTGCAAAAAAAATTTAACCTCTAAGCAAGTAATTCCTTAGTAAAATTGTTAAAGTCTTTACCTGTTTGAGTAACATTTTCACCCGTCTTGACAAAATCCGCCATAACTGTTTTTTTTAAGTGTTTCCTATTGTAAATTTTAAATATACTGTACATTGATCTCGGAGCCATCTACTTAGTAAATTCAAATGTAACTAGAGGGATTCAAAGTCAGCACCTGACAATATTATTCTTAAAGCGGGCAATCACTACCAGTGGGCAATCACTCTCTG
The DNA here is from genome assembly GCF_004193835.3 of Ostrinia furnacalis. Lineage (NCBI taxonomy): Eukaryota > Metazoa > Arthropoda > Insecta > Lepidoptera > Crambidae > Ostrinia > Ostrinia furnacalis. The sequence continues at coordinate 169,622 of NW_021131365.1, read as the reverse complement.
GTTTACCCTATATATTTTTCAATTTCATTAATTAGCCCGTCGCAATAATCATTATTTTCAATAATCTAGCTTCTGCTCTGATTTCATCAACAATCTTTAAACAATCCTTTGTCTCAGCTAACCGTTCTTAGATTTAGAATTTTCCCAAACTGATAACTTTTCTCAGACCATAATTCCTGTTCAAAACCCGCCCCCGATGAATTGTTGCGCGCAACCACGAAGCTGCGCCCGCGCCTCTCCTAATTGGACGTCGAGATACGCCGATTGACACGAGATAATCACCACAGCACGGCCATTTGTTCGGCTTTTCGACGCCTTTAGCCTATTTTTAGAATTCCCCTTTGGTGGCTTTCCAGAACCGTCCCTTCGCATTAGCAGCTCGACTCAAATCTTGTGTTACCACATGTTACGTTCCGCCAGTGATTAATTTCCCTTTAGCTAAAGTAAACAGTTTGCATATACTTCACACTTTCATCCTAATAAACTATTAAGATTCGCTTTTATGGCCATAAATAGGTGAGAATTGCCCTATTGGATATGAAAGTGGTCACTTTCCTTTATAGGCTATACTTATTCTCACTTAATGCATAACACAACAAATGAATTATGTAACGTCATCGCATATTTACTAGCAAATATCTTTATTAATAGTTTTATTAGTGTCATAAATCTTATGGGCATGTTAACGCCAATATCAAAATACCGCATTTGAATATGAATAGATGTTGCAACGCAGTGATCTCAGTAAAAAAGATCAATCATAGTCTTTGCCATGCAGAATTGGCTATTATAAAAACGATTACATCTCAATACGCGTTCCCATATTAACAGTGTGTAATCGTCGGAAGTGGTATTAAGTGCAGTGCGATGGTCTTCGGTAATTGCAGTGATCGAATCGTGAGATTCAATTTATGTATCGATGTCAGCAGGCGCCGCGGCGCGCGCATCGGCGCAAGAGTCGGTAATTAAGCATTTACTTGATAATTTTAAAATTATACCTTGTCAACCGTTGCGGCGATCGCGATCGCCGGTCGCGCATCGCATGATCGTTGGAAATCGTTAATTGCGTAACAATTGCTAATCGATACTTCAGATCGAGATGGAAAGCGACATCACCAATTGAAGACTGGACAGTGGACAGAGAGCGAGGAATCAATATGGATGAAAACTACAAAATGATCATGAATTAGAAACGTTGAAATAAATTGTAGCTATCGAGCACGTTTTTCTCATTGAATTAATCGCATTATTATTTACATAAGTAATAAATTGTGAGCGGTTCAAACGCCAGCATGTGATAATGCGATTTCCTGAAATCCAGTTTATCTGCAATAAGCGGAATTTATTGAAACAAATGGCCGATAGATAAAGTCATTCATCAAGGGTATTTACGTCGCTATTAGAATTATAGCTATACGGGAAATAATATCTACAGAATAATTTGAAAATAACTTTTTATGCCTCTGGACTGCGATTTATCACTTAATATTTTATTAGAAAACTAGCTCTCCGCCTGCGGCTTCGCCCACGTGGAATTTTGTCTGTCACAGAAAAACTTTATAGCGACTCAAACTATCTCTATGCCAAATTTCATCAAAATCGGTTCAGTGGTTTAGGCGTGAAAGCCAGACAGACAGAGTTACTTTATCATTTATAATATTATCTAAATATATAAAAGGAGAAACTGACTGACTGACTGACAGATCAACGCACAGCCTAAACGGCTAAACGTAGGCACTTGAAATTTGGAAGGGACGTAGCTTAGGTACCGTAGAGGTGCACTAAGAAAGGAATTCCCGAAATTCCCACGGGAACGGGAATTAGCGGGAAAAACAGGATTCACGCGTACGTAGTCGCGGGCGGCCGCTAGTTAAGTATAGATTGTAACTTAAGTCAATGTTTGCTGAAATTTTTTTTTTCTTTACAATAAATAACTAGATATTGTGGTAATCTGATTGGACGTGGGCAGGAAATTAGCTTTCGTGTTGCCTTTCCTATTACATTATCATTGTAGGTACATAATCCGAGCTGGTAAATCGATAATACGAAGTATGTAGAAAACTAATGATTATCCTTTTACAGGACCCAACTAACTTAGCGGTTCTTCCGCACTACGCGTTGTCGAACACACCGGAATTTTGTCGGAAGAAAGTTAGGAAATAGCTCGGTTCGAAAAGCCCATATTATGATAATAACACCCAGAACTCGGCCTTCTAAGTGATAGTTTAAACCTATTACAGCCGTGGATCTAAACTTCAGTACGCATCAATATGATCATCGAAATGCTTATGTTGTCAATTGTCATTAAATTGATTAGGCCGGCTCCACACTTTGGCCCCAGCATTGATCCCAATGCGACTCACCCACCGCGCCGTGTGAATCTAGAAAGTAGCTTGACCCAACGTTGGTGCCAAATTACTATTTGGACAATATAGCTTTGGATCCAACGTTGGTGCCAACATGTGGAGCCAAGCCAAAATACAAATAACAGGTAAAACATCAACAGTTCATCGACCCACAATCAAACAACTAAACTATAAATAGCGCGTCAAAACTCAAACCGCTGTCAATAATGGCCATTTAAATTATTCAATGGACTACAACCGAATGGGGGAGAAAACAAAAGCGGCAGCGGACAGGTGAATGTTCTGTTACTCAATGTGTTACGAATATTCGGGACAGACTACTGGCATGAATAGACGCCACAATCTAGTCTAGGAATAGCAATGACTATATCTGGCATGATTTGTTGGAAAAGAAAATAAAGAACTCGGGAGCCATTGCAGATTCGTTTTGACATTATGTCGCTTCGATAGAGATGTGGAGAGTTTTACAACCCCTTGCATCATCAACAGATACTCAGTCGAAACTAGTGTGACATAGTAATGTGAAAAAAATCGCAAGTAAATAACACATCGCGAGCATTCATAGAACTCTCGCAATTTATTGAAGCTACGAAATTATATTTCACACAAACGTCAGCAAAAACTTCTCCATTAAAAAATACTGTGAACGTGGCGTCTATTCCGCTCTTGTCTATGATTTGTCCTCGTCGCCCGCTGCCCTAATGTCACTGTCAATACTCACATTTTGTCGTTTTGTCAAGTTCATTGACATTCCATACTACTTCATTTATAGGTTACGTGAAAGGGAACAAAATGGCATCGGATGAATGATTATGAGGTATTTCAACATGTATTTCAATAGATGACAGGAAAGAGTAAATAAGTATGACGAACTGGCTACATGAATGAATTTTCATACTAAGCTCAAAAGAAAGAGCTATTAACGTCATTCAGCTCAATAATTACCCAGTTTTTCTTCATACTTAATAAGATAATACCAATCTACGCTACATATATTTATAACGTATGCATTGAAAGCCCAATTAAAGCAGCAAAAGAAAGTAGGGGAAAAACATAAATGATTCATGTCCCATTGTGCCATATTAAAAGAAGACGAGAAGCGATGCAGAATCATATACATACATAAATAGACATCAGTCAGTCAGCATTTGTTATTATCGTTCTGTTTAATATTATATTTAATCCAAACTTTAACTCAATCGACAAACTAATATACCTAGTGCACGACAAATTACTTAGAAGAGCGTAATCCGGTAAACTTCAGGATCAATTAAACAGTCTTAAATTGATTGATAGCGCTATAAATCATCGCATAACTATTTCCTACTCTCCAAGGACGGCTTTGTACAGTCTCTTACAAAACGTTTAACCAATTTTCATCATTCATTTTATATGTTCCAGTAAATGACATTTAAATTCTCTCCTACAAAAGCCAACTGCGAATACGCGTAAGACCAGTAAGTACCAATGTATTTGTCGAATAGCATTAAGCTTTCCAAAGGCTTTTGTCAACTCAAGTACTAATTCGATATAAATTGTTGTTTATTTAAAAGACACTCTTTTCTGGTATAGAGATATGCGAGAGTAAAAATTTAAGAGTTTTTGCCGCTCACTGTACCAAGGTACAGTTAATTGAAAAATTGCGAGTGGTTCTTTAATCAATTAATAAATTGTGGTTGACAGTAAACTCATAGCAGTAAATGATCAGTCGGCTGACCACCCATCATGGTTAACCTAATAGACCTGATTAGAACAACTTTGTAACATGCTAGAGTCACCGCAGACGTATCTACAACCCGGTTGATTTGCCAGTCAGATGGCTATCTCTCAGATGCGAGGTTAGATGATATCTCTAGGAAATTATAGAGTCATGTTGAGTAGCGTGAATTTCACCAGTTCAACGTCAATGTTGTTTGTACCTGTAACAAACACAAAAAATCCAATTAACTATGATGATTTCACATACCACTATAAAGTTTTAAAAAAATAAGCGAGTACTATAGCTTGAGTAAGTTTTGAGAATAGCTCAGTGAGTTTAAGGCTGGGTTGCACTATCTTACTTTAACTTTAACACACGTTAAAAGTATTTAAAACTCTATCCATAGAACACCGGTTATGGAGTTACCTAATAACCTAAATAGTCCAGCTACGGTTAAATAAGGTGGTGCAACTCAGTCTTAGACGAACTTAAACTAAATGAAACTGAGGGTAAAGTTGTCAAACTGGATGCAAAAACCGGACAGCTGTTTTAAAATGTATGGAAGCCACCCTCGATGTTAGACCAACCCATCTCTACTACTTCCACCTGCTAACTAAACCAAGTAGCTTATGATTAGAAAAGCGCACTTTCGCGAACCCAACACGATGAAGGCTAATTCGATGGAATAAATCGTCGTTTTATCGCTTCGCTGCCTATTTGACAAAGAATTAAGGCGCCCGTCAAACGTGGTTGAATGTTCGCAGAACCGCAAACATTCTAACATCGCATCGCAAAGTAGTTAAGCCGAAGAAACGCGCTGCGACTCGGAAGAGTGGCCCCAGTAATCGAGCCGACAAGTCTATCGTATGTAAAATCGAGACGTCATGTAGTAATATGTTATGTTGTTGAAAGAGAGAAAACGGTGTGGATAGTGCAGATGTCTTGTTATGTTCCAACTTGAGAATATAATTTACAACGAACATGGGTGAACATAAATTCGAGAATGTTTAAAACGGCTATTCTGTAGCTACAAGTTTCTCTTGATAAGCTATTTGCAAGCATGTCTGGTTGATAAGTCACCAATCAATATTTACAGCATTTGTATTTGATAGAGAGTAATTATAGGGTATGTTTCATTAATTATACACGTTTTTACTTTGAAATAGCTTCCTGTCTGAACTTATTTTACTCGTTTGCAAATACATTTATTTTTGCTCCAATTTCGGACCCTTGCCCAAATGACCAATGCCCTGGCAAAATCTTTTACAATTACCGCCGCCACTGAACAGAACATCCCCCTATCCAAGCACTAAAACTTGTTTTATCAGATATTCAGACGAAATGAGGTTAGGGCGATGAGTCACCTAAATAGGTGGTCACTCCAATGTCAGCCTAGATTCGGCGCGAGGCCTACTTAACGACCTAGAATTGAGATCCTAAACTATGCATGAAGTGCTGAAGAGCTGAAACCTCGAATAAAAGCTTTATTTAGTATGGAGGTAAAAACATTATGTGCATCTACTAAGCTCTATGATAAAAGCTTAATGTGTGACATGGTTAGTTATAAATTTATGTGTTTACGCTCTTTAAAAATTTAGGTCATTACATTGGAAGTGAATGTTTTCTGACACCATGCCTGGCTGGAAAAAACATTTTAAAAAAGTAAGCTCATCTATACTGTTTGCGTTATCTATTTCTTATTAGTTAATTTTAGAGTCTAAAACGATTATAAAAGCTTGTGTAAAAGTCCTACCTCGTACATACTAAGAACCCGCACCAAAGTGCCTTAAGGTTAGTGAAACCCAAAGGTTCGACGGGTCCCGTACAATAAATAATATAAACCACTTAATCCTTATTTGTAAAACAGTAGACAGACTAATCGGTAGGTGGGTTAACTAATTGTGCGGGCCTTATACGGCAGGCAATAAAGAATATATTTACTGTTCAGTCGATGAAATGTGTGCAACTCGACCATATAACCCATAACCTAAGTCTAGCTATTGGGTTTATTTTCAAATGATATTGCATTAATTTTTATTACTGACAGGATTGCTACCATGTAGGTACCTACCTTAATTTTGAGTTTGTTACCATGAAAGTTTAAAAAAATATATTGATATAGCATTGCTGGTTCTGGATTAAAAGAAAATCAGCAACATGTCCTTTGAAAGTACCTAAAGTACTTTGTATATAGCAGCTTTTATAGCAGCTGGAAATGCGCCAATTTACCCTGCCTTCGACTTTTTACATAACTGATGCTGATATAAATAGATACATTTATGTTAACTATTTTTTTTTTATCTTTAGCCGAAATTACCGGAGTTTGGTTTTTGCAAGGTAATGGTATTTTAAATATGCAGACAAATGAATGTACATATTTAGAGAGTGCTCGTAGCTTCTCGCCAATGTATACGAGCAAACTTGTAGGCTCCATACTTTATGTTAACTATTTTGAACAAAACATTTACAAATGGAATTTAAATTTAGCACTACACATATTTGCAAATTGTAATATGTATGATAATTCCAATTCAATAGAAAAAACGCACTTGACATAACTTAAAATACAATTGACGACTTCAGTTCTAAGATCCAGCCCATTCAGACATGCTATCAATAATTCAAAGTGAATGTCTATTACAATACAATCATGCCATTTGTATAGAGAAAGTGTCCAAATATCGTTTTGAGGACCTACTGAACTAATAAAAATACAGTCAGCCATAAAAATAAGTCCTATTACATCAACTCTATGCCCCCAAATTTAAAGCCGAATATTGGCTGCATTTGTGTGTACGACTGTACCTTTAAAAGCGCCGTTATTCTATGTAAAGGATGCATTATTACGTGACTTATTTTGATGATGGCCAATGGCTATTAATATTGGAAAGCCATTGTTGTAATTCCCTATGGGCTCGGTTATTTAACCGCTAGAAAGTGCAGTGATTTAGAACGCAGTGCGTCAGTGATGCATCGCAAATGCGCGCTGATGTGACGTGCTTTCTTTTGTGTTTAAATATATTAAGCTATTAATCACGTGACAACAATAGTAAATCTTCTATAACATAACATAACTATACTTATTTCTAGCGCAAAGCAATAAATAAATACCGTAAAAGTAGATAAATAATCGGCATATCAAGCTTAACATTATACAGGGTGTTAGGTAAATGGGTATATGAGCCGACACTAGCCCATGTTAACATATTATGCATATAAATGGTATGGTGAAGTCAGAATTTTGATATCATCATTTTTTTTAAATGTTCATATAAAATAAAATTTATAAAATCAGACTTGTAAGAAAATTAAAATAATTAAAATCATGATATCAATTTTCTGACTTCACCATACCATTTATATGCATATGTTAACATGGGCTAGTGTCGGCTCATATACCCATTTACCTAACACCCTGTATACGTGCATACGTATATACGTGCATAAGATGGACGGCCATCTTATGCACTCATGATATGTTGCTATTTTGCAACGACAAATGTAGGTATAGTTTGAATTATTAACTATCGAGTTTACAGTCAGCATCAAATAGTTCATGACACCCGAAGTAGCCAAAAAGTTCGCAACACGTCTTTATAACAATTAGAATAAGGTTGTTTTGTCTTGGCCACTTTGGGTGTCACGAATTATTTTTGACGTTAACTGTACCTAGAAAATGCGCGCGCGCACAAAACGCATAAGAACGCAACGGGAGCGTGCGGTCAGCCTGCTAATGTGGTAATTTTATAACTGTTATCGTATGTAACAATCGTGTCAGTTATGTCCATTTCTAGGTCGACCGGTGTTGATGGTATTGACATCATACATTTTTTACATTCCATGAAGTTTTTATTATTCGTGTTAACATCTTTTTACTACGACGTAACGAAGGACGATGACTGTTACTGTGTAGGTAGTATCCAGAATAGGTGCCTATTGTGCATCTAAGATTACTAATAGGTACCTAGTAGTGTCAATAACCGATAGTTTTCTATTTAAACAAAGCTAGTTGTGAAAAGTAATAATAACGTGATTAGCAGTGCAGTACTGTGAAATTAATGGTGAACGAACTTGTAAGTACCTAATAAGGAAAATGGTTCAATGAAATATCGATTGGACTATGTAATTCTGAAGATTATTAAATTGTTGGCACATAAAGCTAATGATAAATCTGTCGTTTCATAGCTCTAATAATAAATATTTCGTCAATATATTTATTTCACATATTATGCTAAAGTTTCAGAAATAACCGTATTTATCAATCACAAGCTCTCGCCAGGACACTGCGCAACGAAAGCAATCGGACTCGCTAAAGGCCCGTAATCGACTCGTGTTTAGTAGGTACATAATTAGTCATAATTACTTAACCGGATTGCCGTGGGCGAGTTACATTTAATTTTTAGCATTTATTGCCAACTCCAGGGACATCCGTTCGGTGTTCGGCGTTGCTTTCTCACCGGTCGTGGCCTGCTAGGTGGTCTGTTAAATGTCATTTAAATTATTTTCTGCTAATAGGCTTTTAAAAAGCACTTTTACTCGTCCCCGTATTATTTTAACCCTTTCACTGCTTAGGAGCAATAAATGGGCCGATACTGAGAAGATAGTAGTACGAATATCGAAAAAATATAATTTGCTGTTACATTAGTACCAGTTAGTATAGCCGAAATTATTATTTGAAAACATCCTATTGCTCAAAAAGTGTAAATGTGTGTGTAACTTAAAATAAAAACCGAAAACAAACAAGTTCAATAGTTAAATACGAGTAGCTCTATGCTGTATTATCTAAAATCTAAAATCCATCTCTTATTATATGACTTTCAACAGTCTGGACCTACGTATTATTGGAAAGATTTGATATGGCCTACTTAGCTAGAATTAAAAAAAAACTATGAGCTCTAGAAAACAATAAGATGTCTTTGAATACTTCTAAATAGTATCCCATTTGTTTAGACCATGTAGAGTCTACTTTCTGTCAAACGGTCGCGTTCGCATCCCACGGTGGGAATTGGCACATAACATCATTAGTATAAGCAATTAAAACCAGTCTACGGCATATACATCAACAGCAGATCAGACTATACATTTTTGTTGCAATATAGCCCATGATACTACGAAATAAGACGCCATTGGATAGCTTGATAATTATGCTCACAATTCATTCGCGATCGGGGCTTCGCCGATTAATTTACATGTTACATTTAGCGGCAGAGAAATGCGGTTGGCCAATTCATTAATAAAGTTATTATCATACTAAATTCAGTTTGAATTTGCCGACAGGTGTATAGTTTTTTCTTTTCTACTAACATTTATTTCTGACAGTTATTAACAATCACAGATGTTTACGATTCTAAACATCTAAATTAAGCGACTAATATTAATATGAATATTAAGTCTGCATTTATGTATATTTATAAGTGACATGGATTTCCAAATAACTATACAAATGGAAACTTTGCATAAGCTTCTTAGCTTTTACCATCGGAGAAAAATTATATACTACGTTTATAAGTTTCCCACGCATAAATAATCTTTATGCCAACTGAACTATAGGTAGGTATACATACATGCATATTGCATAATAGCAATCAGACATAATCCAAAGATATTTGTCATTAAAGTTTATTTACACAAACTCCATACAAAACATCCACATAAAACCGCAGAAACTGGTTGAAGTAGCATTTTACTTAATAAATCTTCAATAATAATCCAATTCACATCTCCCACAATAACTTGGCTTTGAGACTACCACATAAATTGATCTAACTAAGCAATGACTCAAGGTGAGTTTTACATAGGAATAACTTAACCAAACACGCGCGGAGCCGCGGGCGGTCGCTAGTCAAACCTAACGGATGACTTACCGCGTCGTTAGCTGCTTAAACACGTACTTTACTTGGTCTGACTAATTGAATTTATTCAAATTGTCACTATTTATTATACTACTTACTAGTATCTATAATGAAATTAGATATAGTAGATTCACTACATAATATAAGTAAATAAGGTTATAAATATTTAAGGACTCATAACAAATTATATTCTTCACTTAACTAAGGATACCTCGATGAGGGTGTGTGAGTGAGATTCCTCGAAATGGACGCGAAATAAAATTAATTTATTAGACTGTCAATCAAAATATTTGTTCAAAAATACAACGATATTCTTGCAATCTTAATCATATAAATATATCTCAACATATTCAATTACAACAAATTTGCAGTTAAATTACAATTATCTTGAAAACTGCTTAAAAATTCTCAAGTGCTCTCTTTTACGAGTACCTACAACATACTGGGAACAAGAGATCCTACTAGCACTGTATTTATTAACATCATAGCAATAGTTAATTCATCCCAAAGACTTTACATTAACCAAACCATATTAATATTCTAGAAACGAAATTATTGACTATGCAATACATAAGAAACTCATTATCGCAAGTCGTATGCAATTCCGTGTTACTTAACATAATTTCTAACGCGCCGACTTGTCATAACATACATATTTAATCATGTTGATGATCAGTATCATTACATGTCGTTTACTACATTATAACTTATTTTAATGTGACTTGTGTTTTAATTTAAAATTTCTTTATTGTCAATCGATGTTTAAATAAATTACTTAATTTAACTTTAAGTTTCCCAAGAATTTGTTTGGTGACTCAAACTATCTAGATGGGTACTTTATTTTTGATGAGTTGGTCCTTAATATTTGATATTAGGTAAGTAGTACCCGGACCGGTCGTTGTAGAAATCCTTGGGGGAGGCCTTTGTCCAGCAGTAGACATCATTTGACTGCAACGAACGAATGAATGAAGTAAATAGTTGATATTATTTATTACTGAATTACTGAGAATGGATACGAATTGAAGCCTTTCAATACAATGAAATATGCTACCAAAAACATTACTCCCATATAAACAGTCGAGTGAAACATAATTACCAGGCCAGTAGGATACATCAATTCAGGCCGCAAGTGTAGCATTATACAGCTATTACACGTGCCACTGAACATAACACAATGTAACGTTTCAATTGACGCGTCGTTACACCAATTGTTAAACTAACTATCGGATTACCTGCCTACTTAAAATTCTGAAACAACGCGTATCTCAATCATTATGCAATGCATCTGCATAACAATTAGGCGCCAGTTGAATGTATTTATAAACAATCATTTGGTCATCCTGACTGACTGATGTATTATCAGAATCAGAATCATCATGTATTTTTTTATTTAGTCCCGTTAACCCCTCGTGGTCGAATGGGATCACCGTAATAGTCGAGCGGTAGCGGGGATCGAACCCGCGTTCCTCGGATCACGGGTCAGCCAATCCAACTACTTAATTTAACATACGATAGAAAATAAATTGTTGAAATTTTCTTTTGCAGAGGTGAAACGTGAAACGTATTAAAGCAATGCTTATTTGGAATCTCGATTATATTAAAATACCGCTCCACACGTGCAACGCCGCAGGCAACTTGTAGTATGGTTTAATTAAATACAACATCCATTAACTGATCGCGCGTCAACCTAAGCTTCCATAAGAATATGGCACACGAGTATTTTGTAAAAAATAATTTAGACTTGACTAAAAATTTAAGAATCTTTAGTGCATTATTGACGAAGTCAGCCGTTCAAAGACAACACATTATGTATTAAATTTTATTTAAATCCTTAACACTATTTTAACGCTAATTATGTGTTGTCACAGGTTAATTAAAAATCTATAAATAAACTACAGTTTTCTTTCTCTCGACTCTACTTTCCTTCATTAAAAAGCCATAAAAGTAACGTTAGCGTAAAATATCACGTTTAAATAGGTGTCAAATATTAATTGGAATTCAACTAGCTACAATTTATGCATCCGTATTATTTTTACCTGTTAATAAAGCTATAATCGTAAATTCATGTCACACAATTAAGTATTTTTGATTGCACAACAATCCAAGTTTATGTTATTTGTTTTAGATTCCTATAAACTTATTTTATTACCTAACCAAATTGCAGGTTGGATTGACGTACGATTAGTATTGAAAGTTGTTTAATTTGCTCTTACTTGTTTTTGCACTTTTACATTTCCTGTCACAATCCTTTTAATGGAAGGAAGATATTTGCGGAAAATGTCACTTGTTAATGTCAAATAAAATTAATTTGCGACGTTTTTTGCGAAACGCGACAACGGATGTTATTATGAAGTTAAAACCATTTGACTGGTGTCAATTAAAACTGGTTTCCTACAAAGAAATATTAATTATAATTGGAAACTATATTTTATTTCATAAATTAACACGAATATTGGAATAGATTAGTATCAATTATAACATTCATAACTGTATGTATTTAGTACCAGTCATTTTAACGGCCTATAGTAAAACATGCATAAACTCGGAGCTATGGGGCAGTTATGACAATTTAGATTAATGGTGAATACGACAAATTGACTGTTGCGGGTTCAAAAACACTAAATGCAAATTTTAGAACAGAGCAAAAGCTTTCGTACTAGTGTATTTATCTAGTCGTTATAGTACAATCTCTTCTTAGTTTGGGACTTTAATCTGTTATAGTTGGAACTTAATTTAATTCCCAAGGTACTACTAGTAGAGAGCTGCGCCTACGCATCTCAAAGGGGCTGGAGAAATCTAATTACTTGTCAAACTGTACAGTACACTGTGCGAGATCTGTACTGAGATATGGTTATGAATCCTTAATGGACTTGAATACCTTCAGCTCTTCGATAGATTGTTTGGGTGCGTGACAGTTTATATAAGTTTATATGATATAAATTCATTTCAATAACGTTCATATTGTATAATAAACGTATGTTATAATAACACTTGATATAATTTTTTAACATATAATGTTTACTTCATATAATAAATCATTTCTAATAATATCATTTCAGATACCAATCACAACGCATAAAGACATTTGATATAAACCTTACTTAATCTAAGACTCATTTGATGTAATTTTGTTTAATATAAATATTATTTCACATAACCATTACTTGTAATAAATATTATTTGTTATACTCTTTAATTGATATAATTTCTGATAGATATAACTTTAAGTATGTTCTTCTTTAGCTTGACTTATAAATGACTTTAGTGACAAAAACGAATCGCCGTAAAACCGACTCCACGTAGTCTTGTCTGCCCTACCCCTAGAGTGTAATTTAGAAGCGCGTAGGCACGGAGGGGCGAGGCGGCCCGCGGGCTGAGGAGCAGGTGGCTGGAAGCGAGGCGCCGCGGCTGAGGCTGGCCGGCGAAGCCGGCCAGCAAGCCGAAGACGCGGTGTCGAGCGAAAGCCATCTGCGACGATTAGCACGCGAGGGACCGCCAGAGCCCCGCAGTGCCGGAGCCGTGACAGAAGTCTCAAGTTTTTAGTCAAATTTGCATGCTGCATGCCTGCATGCCTGCTTGCTTGCTTGCTTGCCTGCTTGCCTGCTTGCTTGCTTGCTTGCTTGCTTGCTTGCCTGCTTGCTTGCTTGCTTGCTTGCTTGCTGCTTGCCTGCTTGCTAGCTTGCTAGCTTGCTTGCTTGCTTGCTTGCTTGCTTGCTTGCTTGCTTGCTTGCTCGCTTGCTTGCTACCTGCATGCAATGCTTATTATAACAAATGAACTTTGTATAAAATTATTATTGTTATATGATTTAAGTTTTATAGGAAAAGAATTTTATCTCATTTGATTGTTCGACATTTTATTTTTATATGATTTGAATGTTATTTGTTTTAAATAGTATACATTGTAAGTTTTATAGAAAATATTCATTATATCAAACCATTTTATATAAGTTAATAGTTATTTGTCTTAAAATTATTCGTTTTAAAATTATATCATTCGTTTATTATAGTAAATAATTATTATATTAAACGATTTTATATAATTTGATGTTATATCCTCTAAGTATTATATGATATGTAGTTATATCATACATTACACACCCAGATTGTTTGGCAGTCCCAATTATTTAATTAAAGTGTGACTTAGAAGTAAGATTTCCTTTTTACGACTATAAGTCGTCAAGCAAAACTACCGACATGTTCCCGTGACTTAGGTGGAGTTTGCACCATTTTACTTTAACAAACATCAAACATCTGTCAAACTCCATACAAAAAATACCAATAATTGGTATAGCTACGGTTAAGTTGGTGCAACTCAGCCTCAGTTTTCACATGGCAAAAAAAAATTACAACTGGTTTTTCCTTTGCAAAAGTCTTCAAAAATAAGCAGAGTTTTCTCAGCACACCCAACCAGTCTAAGAAGTAAACTTCTGTCGAGTAAAAGTTATAAAGGGACGTGTTTAGGTGCCTCATATATTACACATGCAGGTATAAACTTTTTACGACCTATAGCCTTCCAGTTTTACTTCACCTGTATCTATTATTCGTGTATAAATGGATGGAGTCTAGAATAGAATCGTAAGCGCCCATCAGTGCATTGCGATAGAAAGTCCCGATTTGCTTGATACTGTCTTGGGCTCGACTTCTATGCTAATGTAGAGACGGCACGTCAAGCTATGCTTACACTGTAGAGTCTTATGTAGTTGGCATAGAGGCGAATTTGCAACAAAAATGTGTAGATAATCTGTTTGCATACGTCTGTACTTGCAAATGTTACATTTGCAACATTACTGAACCAGATGAACTTACTTGATATCAAATTAAAGTCTAAATTATATGCGAGTCGGTCAAATATGCACTGTGGTTAAGATCCCGAGTATTTAATTTTGATATCCCACGAGACCCTTTATTAGAAATGCAGACAACTTGTTACTTAAATATTTACATTTATTATACTCACGTTAATCTCTTGGCTCTTTAGTCGTTTTACAATTGCCACAATACTGACTAATAAAACGTCGTCTTACCTGAAAAGAGAAAACAGAATCATTAATATTCACATTAAAACAACATTTTCCAATAACATCGTAAAAATCGGATTCACACTTGGTAATTATAAATTAAATATACAATTTCACACCACATAAGCGTTTGTAATGCGTCTTCAACGGCGCGTGCGCAACGAAAAATGTGGTCAAACTCGAAAAACGGTGAGTGAAATCTGACGGCTTAATAAGTAGTTGTTTAACGAAGAAAATATTCCGAGATACTTCAAATAACTAACTAAGAGGAACTGAGAGTAAATACCATTAAGATGTTGCGTGATTTTCTAGTAATTTCTTAACAAAATTCAGGAATTAACATTTATTAATAGAGGCTGTCAATTAAAGTTATGGATATTGCCATAATCTTTCGATTTTAATCGTGTAAACTTAATTTAATATAAATCTTTTAAAGGTTTTTTTTTCACTTAACATCAGGTGGACTGCAATCCACACACCTAAGTGCCTATTCACTCTCGCCTTGAAAAGGCCCGGATTATGGTGTTCGAGAAAGACAGCAGCAGGCAACGAACTCCAGTCCCCGGCAGTTCATATTTATGCACGACAAGTCAGTCCCTAGCAAATTATTACAACAATGGGGAAACGGGCGAATTTAGCGTTTCGTAAGCAAAGTCGACCCATAATGTCATGTTTAGTAAATACTACTGTTTCCGGGTGAGGGAAAGGAAACGAGTGCACACAATGCTCATATTGAACAATATGAATGAAACAAAAAACGCATTCAGAGAAAGACGTGTGCGCACAGAACAGCTTTCATTATGAATGGGTGGTTCAAATGGATATAAAATCTCTGCTTGATGAATGTAGAGTGCGTTAAAATCACGGACTTTATTGGACACAGTAAGCACAAATTATAAACAATAACAACACAACACGAAGAGAAAAAAAAGTGGACCATTGCGCCAATAGGCTCCCCCGCTCAGCATTTATCTTGACATGCTCGTAAGGACATGTCCTAGAAGCTGGTCTTCCGCGAAAGCCCTTGTTGTGGCATCACGCATCCCTTAGGAAAGACACCGACTCTAGTTCGATATCTCTCAAAAGGGTGTGCTATGCAGGGATAAATGCTTTTTAAGGGATAAAAGGCTCATCTTTTTTTCTTACAAATTAATAATAAAAAGATGTACGCATTGTGCATTGTCCATAGTGAGTTGGCACCTTACTGACCCAATTCCCATTACTATCCACGTCCAATTGAGTCAATGATTAAGCATCAACAATGCAGAGTCAGCGATGCTTTGAAATTCAAATTTATTAGCCCAATCAGCGTCATCTCGGATTCAATACGAAAATGCACGTATGAAAGACAATGGGGCGATCGTACCCAAAGACAATGGACGGAAGAGCTGTGTTCTTTCATCGATTAATGCCAGATCTGACTTTGATCTAAATACGATATTTGCTATGCGTAATTCTCCTCTTCCGGGCCGATATGAATCGTTTTGTTTGACGAGCAAGCGTAACAATGCATGTGGATTGTGGATGTTTAAAATTCGGTGTTTTCAAAATATCGCGCCTCGTTAAACTTAATTGGCCGTTTCGGATTGTGTTTTAATGAAAATAGTTAGCTGGTTCGTGTCAGTCTAGTAACAACAATATACAATTTCGTTTTCAGCCATTTTTTTTAAATTACCGGCTATGAAGGTAGGTACAGTTGACGCATAAATTACCTTATCAATAGGTACGGTCAAAAGTAGAAATATTGTTATAATATCAACTTTTATACGGTTTCTTTTTTAATATCATTTAGTAATTAGTACCCACTGTATGTGCAAGACACTCCAATTTACCAAAAGCAAAAATTGAGATAGAGCCTAACCTACCAACAGTAAAACCACCTAATGTTGTTATTTAATACCTGCTCTCCACAACGATTGAAGCGTTCAGTGCAACGCACCGCGGCCCGAGGCGCTTCTATTCAAATTACTTCATCTATGGCGCCGCCTATAATCGTGTTACTAATAAATGTGTAACATGTTTGCTGGTAATTAATAGGCCTATTACTGCCATAATAGACCCTCACTGAGATATGATAAAGAACTAGATTAGAACCATTCGACTTGTAATATATTCTAAGTGTATGTTATGAAAGCTTTAGTATGATATTTTGCATAAAGCGTTCTTGATGTACTACCGGTTACCGATGAGCATAACAGCTGTTCCTGTTTTCAAAATCTCATCATTTTATCGAATATGAGCCTATTTGGATCTTTTGTATTGTGAGTAACTAAAGGGTTTTTAAGAATCGTCAATAAATATTGGAAGCCTGCATTAACATTCATAGATTCGTAGTACCATTCAACAAACTACAGCGCGCTTTTATATTGGTCTTATTTAACTACTTAACTTAACTTAACCGTTAACTTTCGTCTTACCATTTAGGTGCATTGCGTATGGGGAAATTATAAAATTATTTGTGTAGGTGGGAAATCATGGGTAACCCTATTGTCGGAGGGCGACGAAAGGGCGAGGTGAGGAGGGGAGGCCCATTCATGCTACAACTCAATGGGGCGATTAATGCAAATTGCAGGGCTGCATGGTAAAACACGCTAGGTCCATAAATGCAAATTCTTGATAAAAACAGCAATGAATGAATGCAGTTTGTTAGCACTGAAAATAATTGCTTGTAAGGTGTTTTAAAATGACTTTACTACAACTATTAAAACGTGAATGAGAAAGAAATGTCACAATTTTACGTGACGATTAACATCAACTAAGTATTGTGCTCTAAACAGTTAACAGATCAAGACTGTTGATATGAATGAGGAAGTAACCACAAACACGGTACCTACATTGTTATGACTACTGCTGCGGCCCATCCCGCGGGCGAAGCAAAGCAACATTATTTCAATTGCCAACTATTAAGCGAGAAAAAATTGTTAAGTGTAAGGGGAAAAGCTAGCTGGAAACAGAACAGCATAATTTACATTTCTACAATGATAGGGTACGAACACTTCAAATTGCATATTATTGAAGACCAGTATTTTTCTTAGCTGAATATCCTTCAGAAATAGCTAGACTCTACTTCTTTCAGTCAAAAAGAGGCACATAATTACGACTTTTATCATACAAGTACGAGTATGTTATGCTCTGTTGTCATATTTTTATCATATCAGCATATCAAAGCAAAGTCTCACAAGGAATAAGGATCTCAAATAGGGCAGGGTTTGAAATTATCCAAAAATTACAACAGATAGTCCTGGCTGTTACTTTTTGACCGTGATGTAGCAACTTCACTAGACCACAAAATTACGGACAATAAACCTGCCCATCTCAGAGGGTAGACTTTTATCCATTGGCACGAGAATTATCCGACCAGACGATTATGTATTTTATGGCAATAATTTCCCATCATCGCCTCGCGGTGTAATAACCGCCCCCAGTATAACTGTACATAGAAATTAAGTTTAAAACGAAAACTTCATCACATAAACTTTTCACCGGCCCAA
This sequence comes from Ostrinia furnacalis, assembly GCF_004193835.3. Taxonomy (NCBI): domain Eukaryota; kingdom Metazoa; phylum Arthropoda; class Insecta; order Lepidoptera; family Crambidae; genus Ostrinia; species Ostrinia furnacalis. The sequence goes on along the minus strand of NW_021131365.1, from coordinate 151,196 downwards.
ATGAGTCGTTAAAAGTGAAATATTTTGAAAGTGTTTTAATTATGATGTCATAAAAAGATAATTTATGATAGAAAATGCAAGTTTCTCGTGTATATTCATTTTGTTGAAAGGTATGTCTACAGACAGAATATAATCCAGTAAATTTTCACAAAACGACTGAAGTTAATCTCAAAATCTCATCATTTTATCGAATATGAGCCTATTTGGATCTTTTGTATTGTGAGTAACTAAAGGGTTTTTAAGAATCGTCAATAAATATTGGAAGCCTGCATTAACATTCATAGATTCGTAGTACCATTCAACAAACTACAGCGCGCTTTTATATTGGTCTTATTTAACTACTTAAAAATAGCCCGTTTACAAATAAGCACCACATTTTCCTCAAAAGCCTTTCCATTCAAGCTTTAATGTTCACAATTGAAGCGAGCTTTTAGCGTATTCGCCAAAGAAAACGTTATAATGATGAGTCTACATTTTAGGCCACATTTATTATCTACACTTCAGTACAAACCACCGTGACTTCAGGCCATGGTTACTGTCTACACTTCAGTACAAGTTACGGTGTCTGATGAGAATACACTGCGGGCCACGGTTACTAAACGGCGCCATATTAGCGCGCAGTTAGCTGAATGGGCTGGCATTAATAAGCCCGTGTGGTCGTTTTTTAAGCGACGCCACACAACGCGATTCGTCGGGGCTCATTCGTAACGAACAATCGGGTAACTGTACGACGCATAATTTTCGCGACACACATTTTTTGGGGTTCAACATGTTTTTGAAAACTCATAATGTTTCATTTAAAAAATAACTGGTAGGAACCTACTTCATGTCGCTTAAGACAATTTATTGTCGCCAAGTTGTTCTTAACGATCAAATCCATAAATTGGCTTTAACTTTTTGCTCTTGAAAACTACTTTTCAGGAAAATGAAAAGCATTAACACCTACAACATTCGAAAGTACTTACTGAAGTACGTAACAAAATATTTGTTAAGTATACGGAATTCTCTAATGAATTTTGATTCTCACTTGATTCAAGGAACTCCCCGTATCCAGGTCAGTCAATAAAAGGCTACTAGACTCCCAAATACGAGACTCACGCTCGTTTAAACATCATTAATTTAAGCGAGAATGCATTTAGTATGCCTTTTAATTAAACGCTTGTTTGTAATATTTTTGTCCGACATGACATGATTAATAGATAATCTGTTTAACTTTCAGAAACATAAGAATGTGCTATTAAAGAAAACAAACGAAACTTAAATAAAAGAAAGTTGACGTATTTATAATTAATTTCAATAAATGAAATTGAATATCTAACAATTATTGCGTCCCACACAGAGTCAGAGTTGATGAGACAAACGTATAATGTCGAAATCGAATCGCTGTTAATATTTTTATCGATTTATCGATTGTTATATACCGTTAACTTTCGTCTTACAATTTAGGTGCATTACGTATGGGGAAATTATAAAATTATTTGTGTAGGTGGGAAATCATGGGTAACCCTATTGTCGGAGGGCGACGAAAGGGCGAGGTGAGGAGGGGAGGCCCATTCATGCTACAACTCAATGGGGCGATTAATGCAAATTGCACGGCTGCATGGTAAAACACGCTAAGTCCATAAATGCAAATTCTTGATAAAAACAGCAATGAATGAATGCAGTTTGTTAGCACTGAAAATAATTGCTTGTAAGGCGTTTTAAAATGTCTCTACTACAATTATTAAAACGTGAACGTGAAAGAAATGTCACAATTTTACGTGACGATTAACATCAACTAAGTATTGTGCTCTAAACAGTTAACAGATCAAGACTGTTGATATGAATGAGGAAGTAACCACAAACATTACCTACATTGTTATGACTATTGCGGCCCATCCGAGTAATCCCGCGGGCGAAGCAAAGCAACATTATTTCAATTTCTAACTATTAAGCAAGAAAAAAATGTTAAGTGTAAGGAGAAAAGCTAGCTGGGAACAGAACAGCATAATTTACATTTCTACAATTATAGGGCACGAACACTTCAAATTGCATAATTATATTGAAGACCAGTATTTTTCTTAGCTGAATATCGTTCAGAAATAGCTAGACTCTACTTCTTTCATTCAAAAAGAGGCACATAATTACGACTTTTATCATACAAGTACGAGTATGTTATGCTCTGTTGTCATATTTTTATCATATCAGCATATCAAAGCAAAGTCTCACAAGGAATAAGGATCTCAAATAGGGTAGGGTTTGAAATTATCCAAAAATTACAACAGATAGTCCTGGCTGTTACTTTTTGACCGTGATGTAGCAACTTCACTAGACCACAAAATTACGGACAATAAACCTGCCCATCTCAGAGGGTAGACTTTTATCCATTGGCACGAGAATTATCCGACCAGACGATTATGTATTTTATGGCAATAATTTCCCATCATCGCCTCGCGGTGTAATAACCGCCCCCAGTATAACTGTACATAGAAATTAAGTTTAAAACGAAAACTTCATCACATAAACTTTTCACCGGCCCAAATGAGTCGTTAAAAGTGAAATATTTTCAAAGTGTTTTAATTATGATGTCATAAAAAGATAATTTATGATAGAAAATGCAAGTTTCTCGTGTATATTTATTTTGTTGAAAGGTATGTCTACAGACAGAATATAATCCAGTAAATTTTCACAAAACGACTGAAGTTAATGTGTGAAACTTTCACTGTATATTACAAGTTGGCTATGGTAATTATGATGACAATGGATACATTATTAGTTTTACTTATCTAAAACGGGAAAATGAGATAGAAATTAATACAGTTTTATACCTACTAGACTCCTAAAAATCAACACGGTATTTTTAATTAAATTTTTTGTGTAGGTAAAATCGAATTAATTAACATTCATCCAACTTTCATAAGCCCGTGGGTGTCGTTAAATAAACAAAACGCATTTAATTGTTACTTCATAATTTACCAATACAGACACAAAACTACAATTTCTCTATGGTTTGACTAGAACTAATCTGAAATGGAATCACTACGGTCACGGTTGTCGATTCCATTATGTGCGTGTGCGCAAAGAAACAAACGATCGAATGTATAAACTGTATAATCACTGAATGGGATATACGAGTATGAGACATGTTTTTATGTTTTTTGAATTATACTTACAACAGACACGCTTTCTTAGTGCGCCACATGTGTCTGGCAGACATAACTATTTTAAAATATAAGCGAAAAAAACATTTTCTAGGAATTTCAATCGAGAATAAAGTTGAATAAATTAAAGACGTCTTGCTGGAAACAATTTTACTGAATATAAGAATAATGTATCATTATTTACTCCTCGTTCACTTAAGTGATAATTTGCTGTGATTGGTTATGTTAAGAGTTTCATGTTTATTTTCTTTAAATAACTACTATACTCTACTTTCTCTACTAAATTCCAAACGACATCATGGGATTGTGTATTCGTAGGTGGTACAAATGTAGGCCTATATAATTTATGGTGGGAACCGCATGGCCATGTATTACATAGGTAACGAGGAAAACACAATTATATTTGCAATTAAATTCTATGTGTATAAGGAAGTACCTAAATAATACAAAGATGTTTAAGTACTTAGAAGTAATAAATTTAATTTTGGGAACAACCACCTAGGCAAGTCATTTGTGATTGTATTTTAACAACAAAGGCCAATGTGTCATCAATGACTGGACAAAAACTAGTAGTAGTCCCAATTATTGTAAATGTAGGTGTGATTATTTTATATAATAAAATAGTTATCCTTACAATAATCAAACATAATTTGATAATAACAGTGAGGAACATGTCAATATTTGAACACAAAACCCAAGACTACTGGAAAATTGAGATATTTATGTTTAAGTAGATAAAGTCATTAAATGAAATCAATACCTACTAAGTAAGTATTTGATCAACGGTATGATATCTCCTATACTTTGTCAAACAAATCGCAGATATAGTGAACTAACAAAGAACGCTTAGTTATTGATGTAACTTGGTAAAGAGAATTATCATAATTTATAAAGTAGGTACCGAATTATAGTTAATGATGTTACTGGATTATAAAGACTGTAGAAAACATAGAAAAATCGTTCTTAAAGTAGAAACATGAGCTTAAATAATCCAACATTAATCCTCCTGTTATCCATCGAGTATATTCGTAGGTATTGCCTCAACAAATTAATGTAATACCTGATGAACTACTGCTTACTAGATTTACGTTTACTGTTCACCTAATTATAGCCTTTATTTGGATACAGTAATAGGTACTGTTGTATGTTGTATAATTACTATTGCAGTTAGTGTTCACTGCACATATTAACGCCTCAACACGTTAAGACCCTTTCCATAGAATTTTCCTTGATAAAAATTAAGTTCAGCAACTGTAAAAATACCCCTTTCGATGTTCCCAATAATGTCTGTTTTAACACCAGTCATGTTGTATCAGCCTGAGTATTTACTGCGGCCATAAAACGAGCCTAAATGTCGCTTAGTTTACGGCGTTTTAACCCACTAATACCCTTTAGGCTGTTTGTGCTTTAAGCTTTCATAAAACGTCTATAATTTTAGGCACAAGTATTGCTTTCCATGTTTCAAAATTTTGCATAATAAGTAATATTCTCTACAAATCGTCGTCCTAAAATAATGAAGATTGTCATCGATGATTGTAGTCTACTTCCATAAAATTAAGACGTAGATGTTTCTTTTATTGTACATCGAAAAATAAACAATCAATTGAAATGGGCCATAACAATAATTACTTTTTAAGCCGAACCCAAAAACAATAGCAAAGACAATAAAAAAGCAGCCGATCCGTAACCAGACAATTTATTCGAGGTCAAAGAGTATGTCTCAAATCAATAGTGACTCACATTTGCGACAATTTCGTGCAATCATCCACGGAAAGATCTCTAAGTACCTTCATATTATCTGAACAAACAACCTTAGTCATACAACTGAAAGTAACAAAAGAACAATGCCTCGGATTTTTATGTGACCTACCAAATGGTATAGTCGTATGTTCAAGTGCCTATTCTTGGCTAATTACAAACAAGCTTTTTATTATTAAAAACTCTTTATTTGTCTTAAAAACAATGCTGACTTCATAAAAACAAAACAAACAACATAATGAGATTTAAAGAAAAAATTACTTGCGTGCGCAAGCTTACAAGAAAACATAGCTAATTATTTCAAAAGTAACTTATTAACATTACGTAAAACGATCTCATAATAAATAACGTCTCTACCTCCCTTACACGGGTGTAACATCATAGTAAACACAGAACTCTTGCTCTTGCGCATTAGCACCAAATATAGTCAGCTCCAGATCACAGCAGCTGTACGCATCAATGATTAAACAAACAGCAGTATAACATATCGTTGAGTTTCTCTATGTATTTATCGGTCGGCTGGTTCCATTGAACGGTATGACATCAAGACATTGGATGCGAGTCTGCGACTGCTGTCATATCCGTTACAGAAAGCACTCATGCGCAACTAAGATGTTATTGGAGGCTGGTACTTACAAGATAACTGGAGACGCAATTACGAAGCATATGAATTTTTCATCGCATACGCACGAAGTCGGAGTTTTCAGATATTCTTGAAGATAAATTGATAGATTAAAATTAATTATGCCTTTCAGAAAGAAGTCAATTTTTAGTTCAACACGACACAAATGATACACATTGGGTCTAAAATGCCTTACATCCTGTGCCGTACGATGCACCCAGTATGCTTTCGTGTCATTATCAAATAACCGCCACTTAGGCATCATTATGTTTGCAATAAGTAGGTACAATTTCAATTTACTGTTACGTGTGTGACACAGCTTGGTTTTTAATTTGACGGATGAGAGCGTTGTATGGCCAAAATGAACGGTACGAAGAGTGCTGAATCCAAAGATACATAAATCTCTTTCGGTAAAGAAGTAAAGAGACAGAAGAATAGTATAGATGACTCTTTTCTGAAGCAGTTCTCTGTTCTTTTTCCGTACACATTGCTATGTACAATCACCATGTTTTTTTTAGTTTTGATGATTCATTAGGTGTACTTTTAAACTTTCGCCTTGCACGTTTCAATTTTATGATTCACTTGCCTAAGACCTTCTTTTTCCGAGATCATGGTTCCATTGTTATCTCAAATTTTACTCACGAAAATTCCAAGAAGCATTCATTGAAGTAAGTTGACTGACAATTGTGAACTATTAAACAATTTACGGGATTCGACACCCGTTTCGAGCGTGGCCTTAATTTAAGGTACGCAATTAGGTGGGCGTTTTTGTTCAAAATTAGTCACATAATAACAGTTGATTGTGTAATGGTCCTGATGGGAAATATTAAGATTTATTGTTGTTCTTTTGTTTTGTTGTTACCAGCAAGAAATAAAATTGACGTTAGTCCAGTCAATAAAGCATTATAGATGGAAAACTGTAGAACACAATTTCTGACTTCAGGACTTTATTTAGACTAGTTAGGAGGTGAACATAGCAAAAGTCCCCGCCCTTAGCCCTTGAGCCGGCGGGGAGAGGGGGGTTTAAAGGTGCCACTTTTCGGTTTTTCGCTTAATCCTCGGAAACTATGCGTCCTAGTGACATGACTACTTTGAACCAAAAAAAGCATATTCAATTTGCTACAGATGAGATAGACAAGTTTTTCTATAAATTGTATAGTTTTCGCGGCATCTGCTCTAGAAGGTCTGTAATATTGGAAATTTTATTTTTGTCTTACATGTTACTATCAGGAGAAAATCGACTAAATCAACATTGAGCAATCATTCTAGACATGCGGGAGCATGTTAAGCCTAGTTCCAGCGAGGGGACTACACCGTGCTTATATTTAGACGAATCACTTTGAGCCACTTTTGAGTCCTCATCACTCAAAAACTACTGTGCATTAACACTTCAAATTTGGCTCATGTGTTGAGACTTACAAGATATACATCAGTTTCAAATTTCATAAATTGGAACTAGGCTTAACATGCTCCCGCATGTCTATAGTGTTTGCTCAATGTTGATTTAGTCGATTTTCTCCTGAAAGGAACATGTAAGACAACAATAAAATTTCCAATTTTACAGACCTTCTAGAGCAGATGCCGCAAAAACTATACAAGATATAGAAAAACTTGACGGTCTCACCTGTAGCAAATTGAATAAGCTTTTTTTGGTTCATAGTAGTCATGTCACTAGGACGCATAGTTTCCGAGGATTAAGCGAAAAACCGAAAAGTGGTACCTTTAAACCCCCCTCTCCCCGCCGGCTCAAGGGCTAAGGGCGGGGACTTTTGCTATGTTCACCACCTAACTAGGCTAAATAAAGTCCCGAGGTCAGAAATTGTGTTCCATGGATTTCTCTCTACACCGTCGTTAAGGCATTCATTGACTGGACTACGTAGGGAGTTTTAAATTAGCGATTTATGTGACATACCCATCTGAAAAACCATAATTACGTAGGTGTATGGGGGCTCATCAAGGTCTAAGTTGGCTGATTATACACAGTACACTCAATAGGGAAAGATACAAAAAAAGTCAAAAGCCAAATATATTTTCCAAGGTTTAAATTTTTATGGAATATTATCACCACCAGTTTCCTCTTTACATCGTGCCGCTTAACATCTCTGGAGTTAACGTTAACAGGACGTTGTTACATCGCTAAAGCTTCATTGTCTTTACGGGACAAAGTATTAACCTCTTTAACGATCACTTTACACAACAAAAAGGCATTATAAGCCTCCGCAAGAATGCCATTTGCTACAAAAAAACAGGTGAACATAAAGTTCTAGAATGTTATCTGTCCACGACATTAGTCAGCGTTTTATGTGGACTTTCATTTCACACGGCAACGTACGAACGACAGCACATCAATCTTAACAGAGTGGGGTCTTATCTCGTACTAATACAGTCTATTTTGCAGCAAAAGTGTAGTCTTATGGTGTTGACGGTACACAAAAAATAAAAACATCTCATTTGGTCGTGTTTACGTTTCTTTGGCGAATGCATCAATCTAGCTGTCTCGATCGACGTGACTGATATGAGCACTCCGCGGGTACTCACCAGTCAGCGTTTCCCATTCTCTTCATCAGAAGGGTCTAGAAAAGTGTTTCTTGAACAATGTAGGTATCAATTTATGTCTTTGTGAGAAGTAATAGGTAAAAGTAGAGTCCGTAGTCAGACTACTATTTAACTAGGTACCAAATAACTTGTGTGCGTAGGACAGAAGCAAAGTTTGTAAATTCGCCGTATTTAATGATTCATTCATGGTCTAAACAAGTAAATTAGAAAATCGCTATAACCTACGAAATGCCTTTATCAAACGCAAAAAAATTCCTAATTTCCGATTTTGTGGTTAGCAAACGTTTTGATCTAAACAGAATTGTAACCTCAGATCAACGATCGTGCCCTTACTGCGCATGTATTTCAGTCAAGATAAATCTTTTCTCAAACCATAAAAAAGGTCGTAAATAAGAGCTGGAGAGCAATAAACTCGGCCCTTGCGCCTATAGATCATAGTTTTCGTGACGCGCGCGCACCTGCCGCGTGGCACGCGTCACGACTGCCCCGCTACAAACTTGGGAACTCACTTTCCCTGCCGCTTTTTGGGATTATTGACACCATTTTTTGGCAATCACGCGCATCACGTGTTCGAATTTCAAAATAATTGGAATTTCGGGTCGAGCTGAACGTACTGCTCATTGTTAGGAATTAGATGTAAATTGTCCGTAGCTCTACATTTTTTGTTATTGATTCGAGTGATGAATAAGGATTCATAAAATCTATCAACGAACAATTTGATCTATTTGATATCTTTTTATTAACATAGAGCCCTTTAATATAACCCAACGATATCATACTAAAACCTCATAAATCTTGCTATATGAAAAAATATTCTAACCGTTCATCTTGCGCAACCCATCTTATTTTACTGTAACAAGAATATGAAAAAATATCATCAGTCAAAAAATTGTTACGTAAAGCTTAAACGCCAACGGGGAATATTAACGGTAATAAATATAAATGAAATGTACTATTACATCTAAATATCTTTATCGCCATAATTATGTGTTAGCTTAACATAAAATTGTTATGTATTAACCCTTTGGCGGTAAAAAACTCAACTTCAAAATATTTGTGTAATGGAACATAAACAAGAACAAGTGAGCTGCCTCTATAATACTACATAATCAATTTATTGATGTTTTGTTTTGCAACTCAGTGTCCATAGGCACAAAATATACATAGGCTACCGCTATGTTTTGGCAACCATATCTTATTGATTGATATAAATTCCATGTTCGCACCAAATTATCTACGTATCCATTCTAATGATCTTACTGCGTTACAAATAATGTACCACTCATTCTAAAATTACATTGAAATTCATTAAGATTTCTCTTCAATTAAACTCGAAAGGTCCTATTGATTGAATCAGTTGTTTCCTCACGCGTTCACTCAGCTACCAATCAATTTCTTTCTCCATTCATAATCCATCATCGGATATGCAAAACAAAACATGCAACTGTAAAGCTCGCCTCGAATAGTTCCATAGATAACATCTACAAATCATTCATAATTGCTACAACACAGACAGAGGCAGTAGGCTTGACATATCTCAACATTTAGTACCGCAAAGACAACTGTATGTATAGTGTCGCTTTAAATGTGGATCAAACGATGACGTTTGAACATTCCCCAAGAGTAGGAAAATATAGTTTCTGTACAAAAGTTGTTACATTTGAGCATTAGAATCAATCTCAGTCCTAGAACATGGGTCTACATCACAGATAACAAACATTATAACCCAGATTCCTTAAAAACCTATAATGGATTGTCACTGTAAAATTAGATTACAATCTAACCTAACCCACTGTTATTTAAAATTCTACGTACTATACATATTAAAACTGACGGAGTTCACAATTTCACTTTGACAGATGCAACAGAAACAGTTGTAGTGAGGCTGCTGATATCCAAGTCTATAACGCAAATGCGCAAGCGTAATGAAAAGATCCGTACGCAAATTGAAAACTATAGAGGTTATTATTATAAAAAAAAACACCAGGAAAAAAGATGAAAGTAGAGCTTTCACTGGAACAATTAATTAAGCACTCTATTGAAAATCATCATCTATTGTCATACTACTCCAAAAATACTACCAAAACCTAGAAATTGATTGTAAGACTGATTTTCACATAAATCTTGCAAAGCATATAACGGATAATTCTTCAAATAAATTATTCATTTAAATAAAACAAGGAATAGGTTCTAATAAATCATTCTGTTTTTTACAGAAGCCGTACAAGAAAATGACAAGATTCCTAGATCAACAGGAACACATAAAATACACTACAAGAGATCAAGATAACGCTTAGGTGGTGGGGAAAAAAACGCATTTATCTGTGCTTAGCCGTTGAAAGTTGGAGATTACAGCAACCTGCTGGTTAAGCTTAGTGCACATAGGGAAGGCTACGGGGAAGACTAGGGCATACGCTTTAAACTACAAAATTATCGATCCCGGCATCCAAGCAAATGTTTGTGTAGATCACAACTCACAAGTTTGATTAAGGACAGGTGCTTATTAATTCGCAAAGCGGAGACACAGAATCACAGATTCACACCAATACACGGTATTAGCATTCTGAACTATTAAAGTGTAGAAAATATTTTCATAATTTTCGACTCTATCTATTTTAGAAGAGTCAGACTCATTTAGGAGAGTCTTTTGCCGAGCTTGCCGCTTATCAGATAATTTTCTATTTTTTACCAAAAGGTTTTATCACTTCCCACAATGGGTTCTGTACCTAAAGCTTTTATCGGAATGTGTGCAAATAGCGAGCGCCCTCGGCCAGCACAGCTCAGCACAGAATTATCAATCAAAAGCACCTCATTACGCCACCGGCGCCGGCGTCCCAACAGGTTCCTCACCTTTTTGCCATTAGCAAATGAGAAACCACGGGCGTCCTGCTAAAACGCAATTTATTTTGCGTGTGAATGCAATAAAAGCTATTTTCGAATGCATGTGAACGAACCACTGGAGTAATTCATGTATGGATTATCTTATCTAGAGTGCAAGGAAACTACAAGCTACATGCAGCATCGGGCAAGCCTGATGGACGCAGGATCTGTTTATCACCATCTTATTAAGATTTCTTGACTCGATTTGCATGCGTTATATCTTCCAGTAGCTAACGATCGTGTTGCTGCATTTTATAATGAACTTAGCGATGCCATCTAAAATATATTATGTAAACTGGTTTATTTATAAATATTTGCAATGTTAGTTTATGTGCTTAGGCGAGATTGTAACTACATATAATTCTTGCCTCTTCTGAAGAAGTAAAATGGTGGTTAGTTTCTGAAGCTTAGGTACGTTATGTCGAATTCCTCGTCACCAAAACGGGCAAGTATAATTATTAAATACGGCGATAATCAAGTAACCGCATAAAACTAATGAAATCTGTCTCCTATCAAGATGCGAGGAAAGCTTAACGTTAGCGTTTAATTGCTCATAATTACATGAGACGTAGTGTGTTATGGATAGATCGCGGCGATTCCCCGGTGAGTGCACAAATTGTGCTCGTGCGGGTAACGGGCCCGCGATAATCGGCGCGATAAAAAGCGCGGCATAACGGCGCGCGATGCGCTCCAGCCGTCATCGCGAGCAAGCCAGGGCTGACAAATAGTTTCAAATCTTAGGGAACGGTTAAAACTGGATGGAGACACTTAAATCAAGAAGAAAATCAATTGCTTTTGAAATGAAGTGTAAACTTTAAGAGAGTGCTTAAAATATTAGAAACTTAAAACTTAACAGCGACACTTAAATCCAGAAGAAAATCAAATGCTTTCGAATTCGAAATAAAATGTTAAAATACTTTATAGGCAGGTGTAAATCATGCAGAGAAGCGATTACGAGATATAGTTTGATGTTTTTTCTGAAATGCGCAAATGGTTAAAGTCCAGTCACCACGGTATAAACAAGCTACCTTAAAGATTTAGTAGGTACCATAGAATGTTTATCTAAGTGTCACAAATTCACCTTATGACAAAAATGTAATAGGGTGATCGCTATAGTAATTAGCCAATACATAGTTATTAGCCAACTTGCCTAAAATAAAAAGAAACAAGCCTAATGGAAGTTATTAAGAGAGAAAAAGAGACAAATATTTTTTCTGAGCAATATGCAGTCCAATGTAGTAAATATTTTTGTCTCTTACTTATTAACAATCCAATATGCCAATAACTATGTATAGGCCAATTACTATAGCAATCACCCTAGTTTGAATCATATTTTACAAAAATTACGAGTTTAGTAGATTTCAGCTCGAGGCGACAACCCTGAATGTGCAAACGCTGCGCCGGAGTATCATGACTTATGTTTGCACGTGAATTGTTTTGACAAAGAAGCTTTATTGGTCTTCCTAACGGCTTCAAAACCATTGCGACGGTTTCAAATATCCTCACAATTAATGTCAAATGCTAAATCTTCTATATTCAAAGCTGACTGACTCACTCACTCCTCACGAAATCTCAGAAACTACAAGTACTAGGAGTTTCAAATTTTTCATGGGGGTTCCTTTTAGAACGTAGGTGCTCACTAAGAACGGATTTTACGAAACTCCACCCTTAAGAGGGTAAAACGGTATCTACGAGGACGAAGTCGCGGGCGGCTGCTAGTGCTTTATAAATCTACACGGACGACGGAAGTCGCGGGCAAAAATGATATTAAATAATAAATTAATTAATTCAATCACACTTATTACCCCTGAAACAATACTGTTACATAGCGATAGCGTGCTCTATACCTTATTGTCTCTACTTTTTTTAACGCATTATACAGTGTGAGTCACGTTAAAGTGTACATATGAAAATAGATGAAACTAGACCTATTTTTATCGACAAAAAAGAGGTCAAAAAATTTTTGAGATTTTTTTTAAATTTTTTATAGAATTTTTTTTCTTCTAATTACTTATTGTAAAGAAAACGTAATAACTTTTAAACTAAGCAGTATATCCTGATAAAATAAAAACAGTAATAATGCTAAATAACAGGCAATACTAAAAAAATACATAAAATACACAAAAAATGCCAATAAATAATAAAAAATGACACTTTTTGAAAAAAATCTGCTTTTAAATTCGTGTTTTTTTGGTTATTTGATAAATTTCTTGAAAAAATGCCCCTATAACCGGTGGTTTTTATTACTTTGTATTATTTTCTAAAGAGATCCAGCACATTATCGACCGATTGCCTTAATACCCGTCCTGTCAAAAATTTTGGAAAGGGTTATGCATGGGAGACTAATGAATTTCTTAATAAAATACGATATATTATGTTCAGAACAAAGTGGTTTCCAAAAAGGAAAGTCCACGACTCTGGCTGCGTATAAACTAGTAAACAATATCATCGAAAACTTAAACTCAAAAACCAGCACCACAGCAATATTTTTTGACATGACGAGAGCTTTCGACTTCGTGTGCCATAAGTTGCTATTAAAAAAATGCGAACTATATGGTATACGGGGAATGGCTCTCAAATGGCTATCCAGTTATTTAATAAATCGCACTCAGCATGTTGAAATATCCGCTCTTGACTCTAACATGGAACAAGTAGTACACAAGTCTGATTTATTAAAGCCTAAAGGAGTTGGTGTACCGCAAGGTAGCATATTGGGTCCACTACTGTTTCTCCTATATATCAACGATCTTCCCCAAATAACTGAACATAAATGCTTTCTGTTTGCTGATGACTTATCGATCGTAATTCCAAATAATTCATCATTGGCATACAATGACGAAATTAATAGATGTGTCGACAATATAATTAAGTGGCTTGATGCGAATAATTTGAAAGTAAATATAAGTAAGACAAAATTCATTCAATTTTTGAATAGAAATGGTAAAAATAAAAAATTAAATGTGACATATAATAATACTAATTTGACGGAAACTGATGAGACTACTTTTTTAGGCTTAAGACTAGACAATCACCTCACTTGGAAACCACATATTAACTACATATGTCAAAAAATTAATCGCTTTAGATATGCACTCTGGAGACTAACGAAGCTAACCAACTTACAAACGGCTTTAAAAGCATATCACGGCTATGTAGCTTCCAATCTTAGATACGGAATTTTGTTGTGGGGTAACTCTATATCGATACAAAAAGCATTTATTGCTCAAAAGCAGTGTATTCGAGCAATCACAAATGTACCTCCCCTAACAACATGCAAGCCTTTATTTAAGGAACTAAATTTACTATCCCTTCCCTCTATGTACATTTTCGAAGCATGCATTTTTGTTAAAAAAAATCAGGATTTATTTATAAAAAAGAGAGATGTATGTAATTTTAGAACAAGATACCCTAATAAGTTAATTCTGCCACATATTAAAACAGATATTTGTAAGAGAAACAGTCATTCAATGGTAGCTAGAATATATAACAAACTACCATCCAATATTGTTGCATTACCTACAAATAAATTTAAAGGTCAATTGTTTAAATGGCTAGTTGATAAATGTTATTATTCAGTGTCTGAGTACTTGGAAGACAAAAACTAATATTATAATGAGTTGGAATGTGAATTCTTATGTATTTTATTGTATTTAATTTGAATTGTATTGTATTGACTTATATTATAATTTGACATTTTAATATTAATTCGATACCATAAAATATTTGTATGCCAGTAATGGTAAATGTGTTTGTACTTTTTTCCATATCAATTGTCATCATTTTTACCCACATTTTTACAAATAAAGTGATTTGATTTGATTTTGATTTGATTTATTACCTTCGTAAAACCAAAAATCGCATGTCTCTATCCCTATCACAACATTTGCTATGATCGTTTGAACTAAGCCTCTCCGGGCGCGCCATTCAACGCTTCGTTAACAACGAAACTGAAAATGGCTCTAGATTTACCGGTTATAGGGGCATTTTATGGAGAAATTTATCAAATAACCAAAAAAACACGAATTTAAAAGCAGTTTTTTTTTCAAAAAGTATCGTTTTTTATTATTTGTTGGCATTTTTTGTGTATTTTATGTATTTTTTTTAGTATCGCCTGTTATTTAGCATTATTACTGTTTTCATTTTATCAGGATATACCGCTTAGTTTAAAAGTTATTACGTTTTCTTTACAATAAGTAATTGGAAGAAAAAAAGTTCTATAAAAAATTTAAAAAAAAATCTCAAAAATTTTTTGGCCTCTTTTTTGTCGATAAAAATAGATCTAGTTTCATCTATTTTCATATGTACACTTTAACGTGACTCACACTGTATAACAAGGCTACAAAAACAAACAATGAAAAAGCTTTTATTGTTTGACGTAATTGATTACCTCGGTTTTTAAATCAATAAAAGGAATAAAACTGCAATGCCTACCTACATGTCTAATGATCACATAATGATTTGAGCAATCACAGAGTCGCAAAATGAAATAAGTCACTATAAAATAAATAACTTACGTAACAGTGGATTGAGGTGTTAGAAGTGAATGTAAAAGTTAAAAAAACGAGCGTGCCAGGTGATGAATTACAAAAAGAATAGAGAGGTAAGTTAATGCATCAAAGTAATTGATCAAATGCCCATCAAGCTTCGAAGCGTGTGAAAAAATGAAAGAGAAACTACGTACATTTTATAAATTCACTTTTTCGCTTAGTAATTTTGGTTTGAACCCGCTGATTATGTTAAAACTGACCAATAACTGACGTTTTCTTATAAAATGAATATCTTAATTATATTTGCTTAAAATACAGTGAGTTGTAATTATTATTACCTAATTAGTAAAGATACTCTAAGTATAAATCTCTATGTATCTAGTACTTATTCTTATCTAACTATTAACTTTTTTAAATAATATAAGAATAAACAATAATGATTAAATAGGATCTCAATATAGAAATAGGTTCTATCAATCACTTTTACATATTGACTACCAAATGACCACTAGAGTCTGATAACGGCATCGTAAACATCGATTTGGACATTATTACAGTAGCAATAAATCGGTTTATGCAAATCGTTTTGCTGAATTTGCAACAAAAAAACTTCGATCATTCAAATATGCATGAGATTCATTGATATACTAATTCTTGATAAAGATTCATTTCAAAATATATCAAGACAGATTAATCAATTAACGTTGTCTAAAAATATCATTCGCCGTCCTTTCTAGCCAAACAGTATTTAACATTTGAAAAGCGTAGGAAATAAACTTAACGAAGTATCGTAAGTTAAGACATTCGTATTCCGTGTGCATTGGGTCTCCGGTTAAATAAATAATTGATGTGTTGGATAACGTTTATACCATTAGATGAGGTGCGTCTAATTCCCTTATATGGCATTCGAAGGGTTAATAGAGGCTGTTGAAGAACGTCACATGTTGGAAAGTTAAATCTTTATTAATAATAATAAAGTGACAAGCTATAAACATTATAATAAAAGGCAAAAACTTTATCAAATACGGTTATAAGAGATATGCACGTGCGTGCATAATCATTAACACTGTTTAATGTAATGAAAAATAAAATTACGTAGTATTAATTAAACCGTAAGATACGAGTATTACCTACTTCTGTTACGACGAATTATAAATGCAGTCAAAACAGAACTTATTCCTAATTTTAAAACGTCCAGTATTAAATTAATAACAATTTATTGAAAAGCTTTAGAAACTCACGATTTCAGGATTACATAATAAACATATGTATTTTATCGAACCAACTGTAGCCATAGAAGTATTTATTGAATTACCCTTGAATATTAACACGTGGAAGGATAAATGTATCACCGTCATTCGTCTCTATCAATTTATTGTCATTGGTATTTACGTTTGCAATGTATAAATAGTTTTCCTCAATGGTATAAATAATTTTAATTAATGTGCAATCTATTACTGAAAAACAAATGAAATTTCATTTCATCTAACGTGCAATTCGCTATTTAAGGTTTTAAGTTGATAAGTTAACTGAAAACCACATGGTTTTAATTTCATTTTGTAATTACGATTTTCACATCCACTAATAATTCCTATTGTTCTCTTAGTCTAAGACTTTATTGGTCTTTATGACAAGTCGCTTTGTGACACATATCCCTAACTGCGTGATCGACTGTGTTAGAAAGTCCATCACTCCAACTATGGTTAGACTTTTTGTTCAGTGCTGATTTACAGCATTGGAAACATGATTGGAGTAATGCCACTGCGAGCATAAGAAAATTCCATAAATAGGTAGTATTTTTTCATGTGATTTTCTCCATATTGATTGAACGGTAAAGTATCGTAACGCGTTACATTAGTGTTTCAAATATTTTCACAGAATTATGCTAATTCAAACAACACACTTGTGAATATAATATAAAATATTAGGTATAAACTCAAGATTGTAGACATTTTAATAGACTCCAAATAAAACCAATGGGATATTTTCAGTTTCAAACATTCGCAATTTTCGGAAAAGGGTCGTATCGTTGCCAAGCCCTATCTAATCCAGTCTGAAGCTCGAAAATCATTACCATTCCGTTTCATGCAATATAGTTTCGGTTACAGCCGAATTTACTATCTGTTTTACGTCCCTGCAAATCGGAACGACGCCGTTTATCATATCGTGACACTTTTTACTGTCTCCACATCACGAATGCTCCGGTACCATAATATTACAGCACTGAATACTGATTATACCTACCCTACGAATTTCGCGAGGTCACGCAAGGATCGACCTTGTTTTGTAAGCCACTTTTTTATTTGATGGGGGTGACTGCTTAGTTGGGTAGTCGACCCAGATTTCTGGGAAACATATGGATTTTGTACGTATATTTTTCAGTGGTTAATGTCATAATGTTATTAATGATATGCCTCATTATTAAAGTAAAAGTTTACCCTATAAGTGAATAAGTTTGTCAGTAGAATAGTATTAATTCAGTCTTTACTGTTCGTCATGAAACATTAAATGGGTACGCAATCAGAACATGCTTGGACAAAACGAAGCATATCAAATTGAAAATCGTTGCAAAGTTATGACATTCAGACGTTTAGCCACCGCCAAAGTTTTTGCATGTAAACTTAACCTGCTACCAGTATGATATGCATGTCATTTGGCTGTTTCAATTTCGTTTGAACAGTTTTTGAAATCTAAAACTTTCAATGACACGAAAAAGAGCAAAATTGTATTAGTGTTGTAAACGAATTCGTTTTGTTGATGTTTTTTTGTTAAATAAATTTTTATTCAATTTCAGATCAGACTTAAGGAATATGTACATTTACTCCATTGTGTAATATTTAAAACTTCCGAAAGATTCTTCACCACTATCAAAACTTTTTGATGCAACTAAAGTGGGCATTACTACGCGCATGCCATTGGGGTGTTTCACCAGTGTTGTGCACTTTTTGCTCGATACCTCCAATGGCTGACATGGTACGGCACAGATTAGATAGCTTATCTAAACCTACAAAAAGGGAGAAACCCACAGCTATTTGTGGCCATTACAGGGCTTGATAGCGCATGAATCTAAACTATTTCGATACTGTTCTCTTATTTTGAAGAACGATGAAAAATATGTGGTTTAAGATATTTATTTTCTCAAAAGATTACAAAAATCACTTACAGAGAAAATACAATTCAACAAAAATATTAATTATGTAAACGCGCGAACACAAAAGTGGGTACATATAAAAACATTCACACGCCGAACATTCAACTGCTGATCGAGTTCGATGCAGGCGCTAAGGCCGCGGATACATTAACTCATTTACGCAATATACAATCTCGTTCACTATATCTAATCCAACGTTTAATAGCAAAAACTCAAAGACTTTAATAACAAATTCTTCACAGAACACGGTTATGAAAGTAAAATTAATACATCGACAGTGCTAACCCGCGTAGATGAGACCCAATTTCAGTTATAATTACCTCATTGCAAGAAACGTACAACGGTCTCGAGCTGTGTCGCGGATACCGCGTCGCAAGTTTTTATCGATATAAAAATTATCGATGCTATGTGGATCGTGTCGCATTTCTAAGGGTCTTAAGTTCAATGTAGAGCAAATTTTTATAATAGCAACAATTATGTTTCATTACTATAAAAGCGAATGATGAAAAGTCTATAATAGACTACTCTAGCAAAACATGAAAATCGAGTTAATACATACGGATCTTCAAAGCGACTCGTACTTGACGCGTTTTTTATATTAAACACCTCGATTGACATAAAAAAGCGTTTATCTGTGGCACGCGTGTTACTCGAGATTGACAAAGAAACAGGATTTTAAAATATCGGCCGAGAACCCAGCGGCGACAACATAATTTAATAAGACACAGGTATGTGCTCTAGCTGCACCTACCGAGGTAATAGAAAGTAGAGATAGGTCAGTTCTGTTTACCTAACAGAACTGGTGTTATTCTGAACTGGACATAAATAAATTAAGCCTTTTCAAGGAACTCTGGCTAAACAATAAATTAGTATTAACATTTGCTACTCACTGCCTTTACGTGAAAACTCAGATTTATGAGTAGGTTAAGCTTGATAGACTTTTATGTTTTCGTTTGTACTTATATTCACTTTTAGTTCAAAGACTGTTAAATTGGTTTAATGTGAAGTTTTTAAGGCTGCTCTATGACTGAACCAGTTATTTTATTACTGCCTGAAACCATAACTTTTACTTTGTCCCGTCTACGCAGTAGTAAATTTAATTATACTTCTTTTAACTCTTTCTTCGCAGCTTGAAGACAATGGAGATCTATTTGAAAAAAGTAGCTTACAAATGGGTCAATAAGATGGAAATTAGTTATTAAAATAAAAAACGTTCTACAATCAACAAATAATTGATTGATTACCGTTGTTCCTATTAGTTTTACTGTTAGTTTAGTTAATTAACATTATCTTGTTTAATAATTACTGCTAGTGCAAACAAATCTTAATCACACTTTCTTGTGTAAATCAACGGGTTCGCAGCAATACCTACTCATGAGGAAACTCTTTTAACTATCTTATGTATATTAAATATACTAGCTTATGTATATTAAAAATAACTGATCTGGAGAAAATAATAATTTATGAGTTATTAATGTAAGAAACGTTTCACTTGATACATGAACACGAGTGAGATTTATTATTAACTCGAAAATAATAGACTTTAGAATATATTTCCTCATAATCATAAATATTTTATATTCATGACTTGCAAATCTGTGATATTTGATTGATCTGCAACTTTTACATTTGTGCAATTTTTCTTTACACATTTTTATAATTAAGACTGTTTCTATTTATCTGTTCTTGACATTTCCAATGTCTGTAATTTTAAGTTCCCCGACTCTACACTCATTTTGTGTTACTTTGGGTTATTCTCAAAAACTACCAATTTTTATAAAGTTTTCACCAATAGTCTGAGGGATTATTAAAATTTTGAAGGGTATAAAATCAGTTCGCAAAAATCAGCTACTCTGAATCATTCCCTATATCTTGGAAATGTCTAGAAATTCCGATAGGGTGTCTCAAGGTCGGCCCTCGGATCCTACGCGTACAAATAGTTCTTGTAAGTCTAAGGGCGTCGGTGTCCGACCGTCTGTCCGTCAGACTAATCACACACTTCCTATGGATATGCTAATACTGAACCTTGGCACGCAAGTATTCGAGCCACCCCACGATTCGAAATGCCACACAATTTTACCGTGTTCGTTTTAATTTTAGCCGTAAACAGCTGATAGGTATAGGGTAATTCCAGGATACATGCCCCAGTGGGATAGGTGCCGCGATTTTAAGTACACTATGTTACAAGCAACTTAGCCTAAAGTTATAGTACGTATAATAGAAAGGGACCTCCCCGTACCACTTTTCGCCTCGCAAACCATCAAAGAGTGCGTTCGTTTAGCCAGTGAGAGCAAAAATCTTCCGCGGCCAAACCTTAGCGAGCGTCGAAATAAAATTGGTAACTGTCTTTTAATGGATAATTTTTTTGACAGCAGTAAAATGAAGCAGATTTTTATATAATTTGATAGACTATCTTATAAATTAGACGGGATAGCTATGTTTAATTCGATTTTTAGTGTTATTATATTTTTTATTAAAAAAGGCACCTATCCTATGCTAAAAGGATAGTTGCCTAATTTTTTTTGGGTATAGATGCCCTTAGGGCCATGTCCCAGGCACCTAGGGGCATCTATCCTAACCTGCTCTTTTTGTCACAAGTAGCAAGTAAGAAGAAAAAAAGAATGTAGTACGGCTAACCTTAGGAAAGTAATAAATAGGGTGCCATTCTGATCGCATTACCTTTTTACCCGACTTCGGGTGGATGTACTATGTACTATTTTTAATAAAAAATATTAAATTTCATTTTTAATTCATTTAAATAATAAACAATCTTAAATAATAATACTTGGCTTGTTTGATTACAAAATGCATTTGGTCCTTAGAATTCAAAAACTGTATTAACGAGTCATCTATCCCTGCATCAGGCAACTATCCTTTGAAGCAATCATACAGTGAGTCTTCTATCCCCCACATTAGGCTTCTATCCCACTTTTTAGAGGTCAATTAAAATGGTATTTACTCAGAATCGGTATAACTTAAACTAAAATAATTATAGTAATATCATAGACGAAAGACCAAAGTTTACAGATACTAAGATGAAATTGTTGATAAAAACTTACTGACTGAGTTACAGAGCTGTTTCAAAAAGTGGGGCATCTATCCTGGACTTACCCTATAGTTTCGCATGGGAACGGTTTGTTCAACTCAAAGAATTTTGGAATGTAACTTATTTGATTTGAGACTATGAACCTTACTATATTTTAAAAAAGACCTAGGTATGTAATGCTAATCGAATATAATTAAGCATTTCTACATATATTTAAATTTCAAAAATCTTAAGAATTACTCATACCAATTCAAATTCTATTTCTAACAATAGAAACATAAAGTCACCTCTAGACAAATATTTTATCTAAACAACCCTTAACCGTTTAAAAACCTGTTCACTCCCCAGACACAAATAAAACGAATACCAAACAAAAAGCTCAGTCTAAAGCTCAGTCGTTTGCGTTGCGTGCTTTCGGCGCTTTTTATTATAGACTATTGCCATATCGCATGTTCGTTCTACACACATTTTTATACGCGGTAACTATTCCTGATACGTTCGATCTAGCCTTTTTATGCCAAATATGTAATTGGGCAAGCCTGAACGTATGTATTTCCGTAAAGTTTATGCAATTTCATTTTTGCATAATATTTAGATTACAGCTAGAATGCATATTTTTAGAAGAGTTTGCGTTTTTTGAATTTACACGTATAATACGCTAAATGGTATAAATAAATATTACATATAGCTAGTAATTACATTAATTAGTACTGTGCTCAGTTTATAGAGCCGCGCATTAAATGAATAATACATTTATTTTAGTTTTGATTCCACATTTATCTTTTACGGAAAAAAACAGGATTTATAACTGTAAATGATATTATGTATTTCAATACTTTTCCTCAATTAATGCAAGCGGCGTATTCTCATCAGCGAGAATATTTTCTCGAAATTTCTTTCAGCCGTGAAATAGTTAATGTGGTCCAAAGAGTCGCGTGACCCACGCATTATCGATGTAGAGTTCAACGGACTTCTTGAAAACTTACAAATTTCGGTGGCAAAATGATATAGGCGAACATTTTATAGGATAATCGATAAAATATTTAAATAACTGAGATTTTTTATAATTAAAGTGTAAATATGTATTCAAGCTTTTAGCTTAATGTGTCAATTAAAAATCATAATCTTTATAGAGTATCGGACTACAAAATCGCACTAATTTCGAAACGTCTCTATTATTTTAATTCACACCAATAATAAAATAAATTAAATATACAAAACAAATATTTATAGCCGAATAAAAAAAATCAAAAAACCGCAAACACATTTAACCCTTGACCTTTCCCAAACAAAGATCCCTACAGCATCCCTGGAGGACTCACCTGTTCTTTCCGTGGCCGATCTTGTAGAGCTCGACGTGCTTGAACTGGGCGTAGGTGGCCATTGTATTTGATTTTTTTGTTCTGAAACACGTAGAATTAACACTCGAGAGCGGTCACTGCGCGAACCCGGTCTGCGGAGGGTAAGGACGTGCGTTCTCAACGGCTGCCGTCAGCTGACTGAGCGCGCGCGAGCCGGTACCCTCGCTTAAGTCGATGCGCGCCACCCTCCCGCGCTGGGACACCGCTGCGCATGCGCGCCCGTTTCCATGTTTTTTTATATTTTTTCTTCTTCCTTTTCCCAAACACCTGGTGGCCAGTTCGCTCGTGACATATGCCGGGCGGATGACTGGTGGCGACAGATGAGAACAGGTTAATAGGCATCGGTGATGGATGGGAACCGGTCGGGTGACGAAACTGGGCTACCGATACATTTGTAGAGAATTCGTATAACATCAAGGATATAATAATAATTGTCATGCACAATATTTTAGATAATTATGCATTTATGTGCAGCGGTGTTTTATTATTATTTTAGCCCCATTTGTCTCTGTCTAGCAAATTAATTCTATCAATAAGTGTCAATAAAATCGGACATATGTTTTAATTTACATAATCCAGTAAATCAAGAAGCTCTACATTTTACGTTGAACTCTACAATATTTAAATACTTTATCGTAAGTATTAATTAGCTGTCAACGTTATCTACAAATCAACACTTATAGCTGTCAGATGTAATTTAGTGCTGCACTTAGATGTCACTTAAATTACATTCTCAAAACTAAAGTGAGAGACACATGTCATCTGATTACCATAAAATGCATATTCATTAGAATGAGCCATTTCTGTTGAAATGCGAAGCTGATATTAATGTCATTAACAGCCAAAAATTTGCAAACTTTCTTAAATTTAAGATTTAAAATGAGTTTTTAAGTGTTGTTTTGCAACTAAAAAGTTTTGCTACCGACTGAAAATGAGTCTGATTTTTACTCATACTGTGATTCTGTTTTTTTTTTTCAGTGTAATACAAACAAACTTAAATTATATTACATAATTACAATTAAATGGAATCATCTCTCCAGGTGAAGTTTGCTTCCACCTTCGGCCTGTACCTCTAGTAGGAAAAACTTTCGAGTTCGTTTCGTTGCGTATTCAAAGTGTCATCGAAAAATTTTGTATGAAAAATTAAACAGCGCCCCCTAGGGCGGCTATAATATAGGGCGGCTATAATATAGGGGGCGCTGTTTAATTTTTCATACAAAATTTTTCGATGACACTTTGAATACGCATTCAAAGTGTCATCGAAAAATTTTGTATGAAAAATTAAACAGCGCCCCCTAGGGCGGCTATAATATAGGGGGCGCTGTTTAATTTTTCATACAAAATTTTTCGATGACACTTTGAATACGCAACGAAACGAACTCGAAAGTTTTTCCTACTAGAGGTACTGATCGTCATTTTCCATCAGGTGAGGTTTAAGATAAGAGCTTCCTAATTGTGAGTAAAAATAACATTGACTTTCACTCATTTAACTTTATACTTCCTTAATGTAAATTCCTTTTTGATCTAATTATATTTTAATCAACCTGTCCGAACAAAATAATAACAAGAAACAAAAGCAGGAAACCAAAATGACCCTTGTTAGTGTGAATACTTAACATGTTCGTGAAAAGCTCCGGCGAAACTAACAATTACTCTGACGTCACTGCTAAGAATGTGACGTCAATGACGCGAAAACAAGGGAACTTGAAATCAGAGATCTAAATGTTATAACAAAGTTGGCAAAGAGCCTTTTAAGAAATGACCATGCAAGTGACATGTAATTTAAGTACCTACGTATTGTTTTAGGCTTCAGAATAATAATTTTAATAGCAGTGTAACAGGCAAAGATTACTCTTCTTTCTGAACAGAAATTGATGGTCGTCTGGTTTAGTGGTTTGCTTACTTATAATGTCAATTGCGCTGGATGCAGGCCGTGCGATGTGGAAGTCATTGGGGGAGGCCTATGTTCTGCAGTGGACGCCCTGTGGTTGAAATGATGATGATGATGATGAATGTCAATTGCAGTTTTGGGTTCGAATTCCGCTGTGCACAAAATTAGCTTAGAGCTTTAGGATCTTTTCACATCTGAGATTATTTCTTAAAGTTATATTACTTTAATATTTACATGTCAGAAATGACTAATTGTGAGACCTAACTATTATCTGTATCCATCCTCTGTACCACATTTAAAGCAAATAAATGATGAATATGATATACGTACCTACATAAATGTGACATATTTAAGTATGTTTATGTATTATCTAGGAGTATGTAAGTATAACTTTGCAATTTGGGTTGTTCTCACTTGGTTGAAACAATTTAATTATAACTCCATCTAACTCATACATTGGCAATATTAAGTACACTTACCGGGAATCACTAGAATGTATAGTATAACTTTAATACTTTGTAAGCTCCTGGAAATCGAACTCCAGACCCCCGGTGGAGAGATCAACTTATCTTAAAGTAGCTTAAGAGTACGTTAACATATTAAAGCATGTAATAAACACATCCGTAAATACATAAAGTCCACTCTCCCTTGCAGTAATAATAAAACGTATTTTATCATATAACATAAAATATAACAGATAAAAACGGTGTACAACAGCATGAATATTGTAATAATGTTACATTAAAGGACCATTACATGCAAGTATCGATTTAGAATTTAATTTATGGAAAGTGATCGAGATAATCGAAGTCTCTCAATCGCTATTATTGCTGAATCGAATGAACTATGGTAATGACGTTTAAATCGGAGATTAATTCATTAAATGGAAAACAAGGGTAACATTTGCATCGGCGGCATTATCCTATTATAAATTTGTTATGGGAAGATGGTTTAGTTTTCTAATATGTAATATAGATAGAGTCTAAAGCACATACCTGTTCTGAGACGACGCTCACGTAAGAAAAAACTTAAAAACCCAAAGAAAAAGGCACTTTTCCCGTAATTCTTCCTTTTTTGTTCTACCTTGCTGCTCTTTCCCGATTAACTTCTTAGTAAAAATTAAGGCTTCTTATATATTAATCAAATAATCTAACTATTTAACGAGTCTCCTTACATTAATCAACGTATGTGGTGAGCATAACGTTTACGCGTTCACGTTAACGTTACATGTCCACTTAGTCAGGGAACCGTAAACATCGGCGATCGCTGCACGTATGGTGCCCAAAAGTTTCAGATTTATAAATTACACATATCATAAAATCAAATCAAAATAAAAAAAATGTAATAAATTTAAACCAGAACCAGAACAACATTTTTTCCACATCATCATAAGGAACATGTGGTTCCAGAACTTAGTTCATAATCATGAGCTGTCCTTTTTTCCGCTATTACTTATTACCTAAATGTAATTCCAATGATTACTGATAATATAATTGGTATAATTGACTATTAACTACGGTAAAAGCAATTAAAATCACGTTTCCTGTAACATTTTTGATAAGTTAATGACAAAAATAAATGTACTCTGAAATTAATGATTTTTCACGGGCTTTTTGGTTCTAGAAGAGAAATGTAGGGGTGGTCCTAATCTACTAATCCCTTACGGAAAAGTAAAGCGAACATCATGCCTTCGCAACCCACTTCCGTCTTTTTAGAGTCGAGACTGGGGAGTTAGGCGAAATCCTATATAAAGAGTCGTATTTCTAAACACTGTTTTGTAATGAGACCAATATTTTACGCGACTTGTGTCCTTTTATTCGACTATGTAGGACATTACTACAACGACGACTTACTCGATATTTGCATGTCGCGTCTCGTTAATGCGTTGTCGTTCACTTGGGACAACAGGTTAATGACCTGTTAAATAGGGTTAAAATCATGGTCACCCTACCAGGAGCGCCATCCGTCTGCGACACGGCACATCAACGATCGACCGATTGCCCGTTTTAACGCCGCACATTATCGACAGGTTTGGGCAGAGTTATTTCCGATTTGGGGATTCGATCTGAAGAAACGTTTTGTTTAAACTTTACTAAACCAATGTTACATTGAACAAACATATTTAAGTACAATTTATTGCTCTTAACAAGTCAACAAGGTATAGTTAAGAGTTATAGCCTGGACTTGGTATTACATGGATCTCACAACTTTTTACCGTAGAACAACTGAGTTGCGAGACTTGGTTTTTTTGACAAGTATTGTTTTTGATGGGATTTATAGTTTCAGCAGGATACTTTACGATGCTTCAGCGGGCGTTCACCACCATTCAAATGCTTTTTCAACCTTTATTATTTTACAATCTTATGCACGTCTGCTTATATTTTATTCATTTTCTCAAGACTGAAAAGCTTACCTGCACCAAATAAATTGTGGAATAAGTGTTGTCTTTTATGGTCACCCACACGAAACGTGCCAGTACGTTAGATGGCATTTGATTTTTGTCTGAGATTATTTATCAATTTCTCTCTTGTTTTTCAAGTCATACAAGCTTTTGCAGAAACTAATTGTTTTTACACATCGTACGTACTAGATGGCATTTGTTTTTTTTTTTGTCTAAGATTATTATCATTTCTCTTTTGTTTTTCCAGGAATAACATATCCTAAACCCTCCGAAGTAAAGCTTTCACAGGAACTGTTGTTTACACGTCGCTTCCTGCGGTGGCGCAGTTATCTGCGCGCGCGCCGATCCGCGTTCTATAATTAGAAAACGCTCGCTTCCTTTATACTGCGCTCGCTAATAGCAGTGACGCTTGCGCAACTGCAGGCAATACAAACATCTGGGCTATTAGCCAGGTTAGTGAGGATCCTGCAAGCTGACCGCGGGGCAGACAACAACAGAGGTTTTTTTGCGGATATGGGCAAATTCGAATTAAACGCATCCTGCACACTGATTTTGCATCCATCATAGGAATTTAAAAAGGATTGTTGTAAGATAAAGAAAGCTCGACTGCGTTTTTAAGGGTTTTATTCTGGACTACATTTCTGAGGGTTTTATTCCATGCAAACCACGTAAGTTAAGCAGCATTTTCATAAATGTGTCGCTGTCTTGCAATTTTCGTGTAATTTCAGCATGTGTTTTCAGTTTCAGAAGAATGTGTCTATCTATAAATCTTCAATATGTAAATAAGGCCCTGTATCATTTTATAACACTACATTAGCGGCGCTACATCAAATGTCTTCGAAAAGATAAATCAATTTCTTTTTTTTTTCATCAACCTTTGAAATCAACGCTGTGGTATCGCCATCATCTCCTCTCACATTGTAAGATAAATGACTATAGACTTCTGCCTATTGAGAACAATGGGTCATTATTAATCTCCCGGTAAATAGAGCTGTGACATGGACAAGTCAACTGTCAAAATGCGCGCCGGTTGCTGTCAACCTGACAGTTGGACGTTCCATTTTTGTGGCCAGTGTTTCTCAACAACTTTCAGGCGGACTTTAAAAAATCTATGTTGACCGGAATACAAATACCAACTTTTTATGAACTAAAATACGAATAAATATGGATTTACGGAGAGGAAAATTTCATTTTCATCAAATACCGTTTGAAATTACGCAAACCCAGAGGGAAAAAATGTAACAGGCGAAACATAATGTGGCGCCATAAATTCTTTAGATAAGATTAATTTAGCTACTGCAATTTATATGGGAAAGAGATTTTAATCATTTAACTTAAGATGTGTAAATGTCATTTATATTTATGTTTCAAAAGTTATCTGTGCAAAATCGATTTAGAAGCCGGTTCTGAGCCAACAATTTCAGGATCTGACATTATTAAAATTATAACTTTAGTTAATTAATACAAGAAAGGCAAGTAACTGGTGTGTGGACCCACGGAAACCCTACTATAACGACAGCAGTCGATGTAAGGTATTAGATTACACGCGATTACATAAAAAAACGAATTGAACAAGTGATGGGAATAGCTTAGTTTCGTTTATATTGATTCACCGATGGTGTCAACTTACTAATGATAGTATTTTATATATTTTTTGCCGCCCGGAAGACTTGTCTCCTTATCAGTTCATACTTAAAGCACTCTTTTTTTAGTGGTCTCCAGACATCAAAAGCACAAGACCTTAATCAGACTTTCAGACTAAAAAGCTCATTAAAACGTTTTGAGCCGTACCTAATCATTCGTTTGCAGGACCGTACACGTAAAATTGTATGACAGCTGCGGACGAATTGTATGACAGATTGACGTCCGGGAGCTTTAAGCTGATATTTTAACTAACTACTTACATTTTAACTATTTACATGTGAACAACCAAGTTTGAGAAACCGCTTAGCACATACGTAACAGAAGTGTCAAAAGAAGCCTCATCTTAAACACACAGCGAAACAATAGCTACGTTTGAATAGGGCTCTCACTTGGATTTAATCAACAATGCCTTACGCTGCTTTGTAGTAAAAGTAGTCCGAGGGACCGAGTCCTTAAATGATTTAGTAAGTTGGAGAGTTTGGAGTCAATTATTTGGGTCATAAGATACTTACTGGTTGTACGATGAAAGTTTAAGAAACCTTGAATCATAAGAGCTTGTAAAGAGGTGCTGCCAAATAATTTATTCGAATGAAAATCCGGATATAATCCTTATAAAATGGCTTTATTCCAAAAAAGAGTCAATGTATGGATAACACATCAGTCAGACTAGATTTTTGTTGATGCTACAGCGTTGTCTTAATGTGCTGTAGATCGTAATAAAAAATTTTGACTACGTCAAGTCAATCGTTAAGAACATAGTGAATATAAAACAACGCATGCCTCTTGGACTACGATTGTACTAATAAAATAAAAGCATTACACCACGGTGAGAACTGTCACTGGATTTTGGGAGTTTATTATTCCGAAGGCACCATAATGGAGTAGGCTATTGAGTAGAGCCTCTTTCATTTCCATTCAAACATACCGACTTCTTAACGATAGTTCGACACAACAAAGTAAACACCTTATGCAGTTGATATTTAGGTCTTATTTTGATGAAAATGTAGAGTCAAATATGTTGTCGACTGTACTACCAATTTCGTTTCGGGGAGACCGAGGTGAGTTTAGAATAGAATAGAATAGAATAGAATTATTATTAGATATTATTAAATTATGTATACCTGGGACAAACAGTCCAGTTAGGTAGTTCCAACTTCGAGAAAGAGGTCAATCGTCGAATCCAACTCGGATGGGCAGCGTTCGGGAAGCTTCGCCATATACTCATGTCCGAAATACCGCAGTGTCTCAAGACGAAAGTCTTCGAGCAGTGTGTGTTGCCAGTGTTGACATATGGATCCGAAACGTGGTCGCTTACTATGGGCCTCATAAGAAGGCTCAAGGTCACCCAAAGGGCGATGGAGCGGGCTATGCTCGGAGTTTCCCTGCGTGATCGAATCAGAAATGAGGAGATCCGTAGGAGAACCAAAGTAACCGACATAGCTCGCAGAATTGCTAAAATCAAGTGGCAGTGGGCGGGGCACATAGCTCGTAGAGACGATGGCCGTTGGGGCAGGAAAGTTCTCGAGTGGCGACCACGGGCTGGAAAACGTAGCGTGGGCAGGCCTCCTACTAGGTGGACCGACGATCTGGTAAAGGTCGCGGGAAGAGCCTGGATGCGGGCAGCGCAGGACCGTTCATTGTGGAAAACCTTGGGGGAGGCCTTTGTCCAGCAGTGGACGTCATTTGGCTGAAACGAGAATAGAATAGAATAGAATTAAATAAAATTGTTTAGAGGAAGAGTTGTGACATTGTCGAGTTTTGGAAACCTATTAACTATCAGCGAGCTCGCCACAGCGCGCATTTGTTTCCTCGAGATTTGAACTAAAAACGCGCACTGTACTAGCTCGCCTGTAGTTGATAGAATAGAATAAGAATAGAATAATAATTTATTATATACTCCTGTTTACAATAATCTCTTAATCTAAGTACATAATGGAGCTTGAACAACATTATTATTTCAAAGAGGTTAGCGTTGACAACTGTACTAGTATACACTGTGTCACAGCTGCCAGCGTCTTCCACCCTAGGTTTATACTATACAGGGTGGAAACGATAAGTGATATCACTCGATTATTTCTAAACTATACAAGATATCCCAAAACTGGTTACTGATTCTGAAAGTCCTTCACGAGCTCTATCCAACGGTACCAATAATAAGTTAAAAAATAAACTGGATCTATCCGAAAATTCACAGTTTCCAGCTTCCATACATTTAGTACTACCACAGTCATGGCACCCATGTCTTGATAATATTATAGCAAGTAAAGCCTATGTTTTCCATTAATAATTTTAAATAAGAATGCAATTTACGAGTTAATTTTAAGTGTTTATTATTTAATAAAAAAAAATACACTTCTAATATTGTTTGGCTGGCATATATTTAGTATGGAGGCTGAAAACATTGAATTTTCGGTTAGATCCAGTTAATTTTGTAACCTATTACTGATACCGTTTGTAAGAGCTCGTGAAGCACTTTCAGTATCAGTAACCAGTTTTTCGATATCTTATTATAGTTTAGAAATAATCGAGTGAGATCACTTATCGTTTCCACCCTGTATAGATAAGTTCCAAAAAATCGACAATGTCACAACTTTCCTCTGTTACAACTCAACTCGGTCTCCCTAAAGTACAAGTCGTTACCTCCTCACTCCTAGATAAAACTTCAGTGAGCTCTGCATGAATAAAGAGTGCACTTCATTACGTATTATGTACCTCCGTAGTCGCGGGAACCTCACCGCCTCAGGGACATTCTTTGAAACACTTGTTACTTTAAACTAAATTGACTATAATTATTTGTATGATGAGTACATAAATGTAGAGATCATAATTCTGATCGTGACAGGCACACTTTTCTTTCTTTTTCAGTTTCAGATAGGTATGTATTTATAGAAACTTTCGGAAAACGAGAACCTTTGCCACTTTCCCTGGCTTACATAAAAGTTTTATAAATACTTACGTACTGAAATGTACTTACATACGTAATCTGAAATGTTTCGGATGAGTTATTTTACGAGAAAGGGAAGCAAATAAAGTTCGAACTAATCAATTCAAAGTAATTATAAACTACATTAAAATTCGGAGTAAATGGCTGAAATAAAGGAGATTGATTTTGAATGGAAGTGAAAGGTATCAGTTTTGCAAGTTTACTTCGGTTTACAGTAAAATTATATTGTATTGAATGGGAAGGAGCTATTAATATATTTAGTACCTCAAGGTAATGTTCAAGTAGATTAATGTCAAACAGCAATTTTTAGTATGCTTGCCTGTCGTTCTATTTGTCTCAGCAAAGCTCTGTGTGCTTACCATGAGTTTACGTTAGATAATATGCTCGATAGCGAGTACGTCAAAAAAATCTATGAAGATTTTAGCTTTTAAAAGTAGCAGCTAGAGGCGCTGAATAATCTGTCATACATTTAACGTCATTTTTGTAAAAAATACGAGTTCGTAGGTACTCTCTAAGCGAGGACACCTAACGAAAACTCATGGTAAACACACTGGCTGATTTTAACGATACACAAGTAATTTAGGTACATGATGGATAATTCTGAGCTAGTTTATTTACATATTCATATTTGAATTAACAGATTATCAAGATTACGTACGGTTTTTACGCTAACTCAAATTATAACCCAACTCTTAAAGATTTAGCACTAGTAATTTCATGAAAAATCACATCATTTAAAATAAAATTTATTTATTACATTTATTTTAGATTATAAAGCTCAATGAAGTATAAAAATGACTTACAACTTGAACCGGACCTGTTGAATTCCATTACATTGAAAGCTCTCAGTATATTGTTTGCTGTTTGAAATACCTAAAGAGAAAAAATTCAAAGGTCAACTTACAAGTGGATGTATAGAGTCTAGAACGTGTCTGTTTAATTATTTTAAAACTCACGAAGTCAAAAACTACACGCCATTAATAAGGTAGAGCTTATTTTTGAAAATGTCAAGTCAAAAGTTCGTGAGATAGTCTAGACTTTCTCCGTTATCCTACGTTTTGTTTACGTAATGTTCACTGAAAATACTAATTAAGTTGGAATGGCTGTTTAATTACTTTCTAAATATCTAATAATGTAATTAGTCTATAGGTTGCTTATTGGGAAATAAGAACTCTTGTAAATGTGTGCTAATAACGTGGAATTCAATCAAAAATGAGTATGTTAACACAAATACTTATGAGCAAGTGTTTCCACAACCATAGATACAAACAAACAATACTGTTTTTTTTATTTTAATTAAAGCCGTACATCTACACTCGACAGCAAATAAATCGAACCACCCGCGACGCGAACTTTAAAGATTTTCTTTTAACACAATAATGGTGCCCCAACAATATTGGTGTTATTTGAAAGCCCAATAAAATATCCTTAAAGAAAAACACATTTAATTTCTTAATAAATGATTAACATATACCATAAATGTGACTTGAAAAAAGACCTCACTTTGGGCTCACCTCTGGGATAAATTAGACCAAATTTTATGGTTATAAAACCAAATAATGATCACACGTGTCCTCTTTAACAGATGGATAGCGATTAATCCCAACTTAACAGTTTTATAGTCATAAAAAATGGCTATAGCGTAACTACCTATTTTTTGAAGAAGTGACTCTGGATCCTTGTAAAGACACATTTTTGGGGTAAAAACCTTTCCTTTAATAAAATGAAGTTTAGAACTAGGCTTTTAAATGGTGCCAATATTGGTGGGAAGTAGGGATGCATACGTTTGAAAATGCTTGTCGCGGGTGGTGCGATTTATTTGCTGTCGAGTGTATGTATAAAGATACCTACTAGGGATTAGTGAAAGCCTCTTGAAAAAGGGCTAGCAATACAGCTGTCAAATTGTATAGACACATCGCAATGCGCTTAAACTGCTCTTAAGCTTTAGGTAGCATATTATGAATAGTTTAATGAATGTTAATCAAACCATTATAATCCTTAATACTTGTTTCCCAAGTGACAGTTTAGAGCAGTCCATTGTGCCATTCATGGACTGTACATGTACATCAAGTACCGTTGGGATTCACTTAAATGCTTTTATTGTACGACATAATTCGGTCAAACGCAAATCACACAGTCAATTATTACACCGGTAAAGGTTTTATTGTGATATAAGAGGCTTAATGCGTTTAAAACGTACCGGTTACATCCAAGTGGTAATTAATTTTAATTTATTTGGCATATCAAAGAAAGTATGACCGCAGGGGGAAATAACCAAATATAAGAGCTCATATCTGGTCTGGCAGTTCATTCGTATTCTTGTGAGATATTCGTACCTGCCTGGGAAATCTTTATCTTGAATTAAGATTATAAATTCTTTAATTTAGGTAGTTAAGGAAACTGAGATACACAAGAAATCAGTGAAACAAAAGAAAATAGCTCAAATCTATATTAAAATTTATATATTTTTTTACTATGACATACTATTTTTTGACGTAAGTATCTTAGAAGTAAGTTATGCCCTAAGCTAACCTGAAGTAAATTTCCATTACCTACCTTCATAAATTACCTAATCAAATTATCGCATTAAACTCCAATTGCTCTTTCAAATACTGAACTTTAGCATCGTATAAATCTGCAAGCCAGCTCGTTATGGACGCTCGCGAGTGACACGCGATTAGACACGGCCGGGGACGCGCGTGAGAGTGATACGCTTCTAACTATAATGTATGGGAAGCTCGCGTCGAACCTGACATCGGTATGTAACCCGCAGTGAATGGAGAACGCTAGGATTGTGTATGTCTGACCCACTTGGATGTTGGTCAGATTGGTTAAGGTCTGGCCATTGCGACCCCAACAATACGCGACCTGAAAGGCTTGGCAGTTTTCAGTGACTGGCCCCATCCTCTAGGTTCGAATAATCCTTCTTAACATCTATTTACAACATTTCATTAACGTTAAAAAGGCTAGTCTTGATTGATAACAAGTTTATGATTGACCTAACTTTAAACACTGTCATAATGACGTACCCCTTTTTAACCTAAACGAACGCTTAAAACTGAAAAGTTGCAATGCGACACTATCTATAATGGACACAAAACTTAGCTCAAAAACAAACAATCACATTCGATTTGGTTTACTATTTCGGCTAGGTTTCGGTTATGATGGTGATTAACAACATTATGATCCTTATACGAAACCCAAAACTCGATTCCAACAGCGTTGATTCAAGGTGTAATAGTTTGAGTTTCAATATATTTTGGAACTTTTTAAACCGCCAACTTGACCGCATCCCGTTTGTATCAATGTATTTTGTTTTAAGTGGGCTATCTTGAACTCACATGCGAATAAAATTGCCAGTGACAATGCGCTTTCCATCGAGAGCTCGAATCGCTAGACCACAATCGAGAGTTCATATTCAATTTGCGATCGGGTAAAATCACCTTGTTACCTCCGTGCCAATGTTTTCTATCGATGACGGATAGGGCTACCATCAGAGGGCCTAGTGTGAGTTTACATCAAACGTAAAAAATTACATTAAATGTATGACGGATTGTACAGCACCCCTAGCGGAAACGTTCAAGAACTAAAATTTTCATACATATTTTTAACGCGCTCACTAGTGAGGACGTTTCATGTAAACTCACACTCAGCCCACAGAACTTATAATAAAGCCAAAAACAAAAACATTTTTGGAACGTCAAGCATGTATTCGAGGTAAGGACAAAATATCAGCAAAGTAACGAGCACAAAAAGGCACTCGTGTATCTCCAAAGTCGAGCGATGGAATGCTTTCAGGAAGCAAATGCGACAAAATGCGAAAATTTTTCTTCTGCCGGAATGTAGCACTTAAAAAAAGTATTTTGCTAGATAAAAATTATGTCTATTATAGTGCCCTGAGGCTGAAGAGATGCAATTACTAGCTATTTAAAATAATATCGGATCGAACGAAACGAATAGGTAGGTATAGTTTGCACTCCGTCAGCAGTGAAGCAAAAACCGCAACAACACGAGGCAGTTACGACCTCGTATTCCTACTAGAAATAAATAAATATAAACCTAACCCTTAAGGTACTATAAAATAGTATTAAACGTGTAAATCAAATCATATTGTTTCGATATCCTGTAAAGCCCTGCCCGGAGTAGTTGGCACACTGTCAACGCGGCGGAGCGCAAAACCGCAACGACGCGAGGTGGTAACGACCTCGCCCTGCCGCAGGTTGCAGGTAAATAATAGAAACTCCTGGCGGAACTCCGGTAAGCAAAATGCTGAAGCTGCTTTAAGTATGAAATTCTATATGTAGATTACATAATATATATACGCTTCAAGCGCATGAAAGTATCAACCACAGCTCAAAATTTCTCTTAAATTACATGTTTATGAAGACTTTTGCATAAAAAATGTGGTCAATTAGTAAATGCATTTTTTAAATAAAATGTGGGCAATTATTTAATAAATTGACTCCCGAATTAGGCAATAACATAACCAATCAATTCACGTATCTTTTACGAAGTATTAAAAGGCCATTCCCTATTAATAAATCTTTAAATAGCAATCCTGAATCTTACAACTCAATTATCAGAACAAACATATTGATATCTTGATTTTCTTTCTTACATGAGTTCAATATTCATAATGAAGCAAGCTAAAATAAAATACAACAATAAACCAATACTTGACGTAATAAATTACAGTTATCTGATAGTTAAGGAAAACTAAACAAAAATAGTCAGACACAAATAAAATACGAAATCGAGTGACGAACTGAAAGTTCAGAACAAGAGCGTGTAATCGAACCAATTTTGAATTGGTAATTATTATGCAATGGCGTAAAGTCAGTTTAAAATCGAGACCGTTCAGTCAATTTAAAGGTATATACTCGCCACGGGCAAGATGCGATGATTTATATTGAAATAATGATAATTTCTGTCATTAACATATGTTTGTGAGGACAGAGATGGGCTGATCTCTGCCTTTAATCTATAGAAAAAATGAGCTACTTAATTGCAACATTTCGCTTGATACGAGTATGCTGTAGAGAGGACTTCGAAAACTTTCAGATACAGTGAGTCACAAAATCCTTGTAAAAGAATACGTGAAACCAACAGCCGAGTGAAGCACGTACGAGGAACTAGCGGAGAGCGTCAAGCTCGGTACACTTATGCGACGTAACATAGAAATGTTTTTAAAATTACATTTCGATCCCTAACCATGAGAAATTCTCGTAATCGTATTTGTTTACTATTTGAATATTAATACAATACAATATTCTGAAGCATCAGTAAAATAATATTCTGTAAGGACTCAAATGATAAAATTAACTGACTGTGATAAAATTAATTAAAGCCTATGATTGATCTGAAAATAGATGAATTTTAAACTGCAAATGCAAGCTATGCCAAAAACATACAAACTTCTAAAGAAAACCAAAACTAACAGTTTAAAAATTACACTACGTACATAAGCAAAACCTATAACCGAGAACAATGTTTTCAAAATTACAATTTTATCAAGTTAGTGTGGCAAATTGACTAAGTGGCAAGGCTCACGAACACTAGGCCCTATCAGGCTTTCAATGAGAAGGTCATTTCAGTTAATATCTTGCTTTATCATCGCCCTTAGCCGAAGGGAAGTTCTATCAATTACCTTTCGCCAAGGATTCGCTTGTTGTACGGATCTAAAGTCTATCGTGACTTAGGACTATCGTGCACGCAAGCTTTGTCATCATAATGGAACTCGTAACGTTTCAGCCAAAAGGCTGTGTAGGTAAGCTAAGAGTGGATCGATCAAGGAAGCAAAAATTAAGAGCTTAAGTACTTCATTTATAAAGTATTGCATCGTGCAGATGCAATACTGTGCACTCTAACTATGTAGGTATGTAAATGTATATGTTATAGTCAAAACTCATAATCTTGGTCAATATCACATTTGACTGATTTTTCCAGTCACAAGTGGATCGACCAAGGGCGTTAGTCAAAACCGCTTTTGACTGTACAAAATCCAGTCAAAAGTTGTTTCGCTTGATTTAAAATTTTACCAATCAGACAAAATTCACACCAAGTGAAAGTTACTTAGAAATTATCAAAAATGTGATATCAAACCATTTATTTAAAAATCTCTTATTGTTATTTAAAAATCTAAATCTTAAATTTATTTAAAAATCTCTTATTGTTATTCTTGGGCAAGATAAAATCACACTTCAATATATTCAAAAACATTTCGATATCATTACTTTATCAATTCATCTGGATTCTGTCATAACGTAAATGAGACAGTTAGTGCCGATGTTCAGGTAGATATCAGCTTGTTTGAGGAAGAACCCCTTTTTATAAAGCATAAACATTGCGCAGATAATCATGTAAGATTCCAATTAGTCCGATAATTACGTTAAAAACTATATTCGATAATAATTTCCAACCATAAAATACTCGGCGCAATAATATCATGGTAAAGAAGCTCAATTAAAATATGGTAAGTCAACGTCATGTCTTTTTTTTTTACAAAATCTTAGAAGTTAAGGCTAACTGTTTATGTGCTTCATAGGTATGAAAATCAGCTTTAAGATTGCACAGATTTTAAAGGCCAATATTGGGTAGCATGTCTTTTCAAAAGCAGATAATTATGTTCCGTAAATTATTCCAAATAAATGTTAATTCATACCTACCATAATAATAATACGACCACTAAATAAACATAGTATAGTATACCTACACCATAGTTTCACTGGGAAGGCGTCAACATTCCTTACAAAGTTACACACAAATTCACGTTCAATCTAAGTATAAGAACTTAAGTATTATTATGCTTATCAATCTCATAATATACCTGATACTAACATAGCACTTGCTTACTAATATAATACACGAAAGCAAGTGCTTACTTAGTCACCTATCGAGATAAGAAAGTAATGGAAGATGGTTATTTAAATCGGTAATTAGGAGCGAGCTGAAAGCCGATTGTAATGTCAACGCAGTTGGTCAGATACCGAGTTAGTTGGTCTTGCTACATCAATTACAAACGCCTACCAACGTACGGGGGAAGGGACAGAAGGCCCG
Source organism: Ostrinia furnacalis (assembly GCF_004193835.3). Taxonomy (NCBI): domain Eukaryota; kingdom Metazoa; phylum Arthropoda; class Insecta; order Lepidoptera; family Crambidae; genus Ostrinia; species Ostrinia furnacalis. The sequence goes on along the minus strand of NW_021131365.1, from coordinate 112,259 downwards.
GTTCTAATAAGTCAACTTTACTTACTTAATAATTAACTTAACTCTTTTCTTAAAGGTTGTTAAACCTTTAAGAAAAGAGTTATGTCATCCGCTTTGCAATGCAGGGAAGTCAAACCTTAATTTCCTGTGGTTGACTGGCAGATAATGCCACCTGGTATTAAGTCCGCCACTGTACATTTGTATGTGCAAAAGTATAAATAAATAAATAAATTACGAACTCTTCCTATGTTCTTCTGATTAATTTCGTTGCGGGTCCAATGACTGTTTAACTTTCCCCCCCCGGGACAAACTTGACCTTCATTGGTTGGGTTTTTATGGCAGTCAAACTGTAGATCCTGGCTACACAGGAGTTGCAGCGGTGGAAATAGTCCCGTAAGTCAACTTTACTAGACAACAACATGTTGTGTATATCGTTGAAGTTATTAAAATGAATACTAGCTTACAAGATAAAACATGAAAAACTTACCCTGAGCTGCACCATCTTACTTTAACCATAACGAACGTCAAAAGTCTGTCAAACTCCATACAAAAACACCGGTTAAAATTATAGTTACGGTTAAAGGTAAGGTGATGCAACTTAGCCCTAATAACTAACGGCCGTGCCACATACATTGACTAAGTTGTAAAAACGTTGTTAGGATTTGTAGAGTTAGCTCTACATGAACTTTATCACAATTCGAGGCGTCAAGATTTCGTCTTGGCAACATTTTACATGAAAATTTATTTGACAGGCTCCAAAAAGTCTGAATTTCTGCCTTTCAGTCTAAAATGCTTCTTCTTATTTATTTATGAAAGGCAGACTTTCTATCACTTATTATGTTGTGCGCCCACCGCACCTGCAATCAAACCTCGTTGTACTGCGTATTTATCTAGTTTGAACCTAATAAACACAATTATCTGTGCTTTAATAAATAAGCCATAGATAAGCTAAAATAATATGGTGGGCGTTAAAATAAATTTAAATTAGTAAAATTCCTTAATAACTTTCACACTCGTAAAGCTAGCTAGTTTACAAGTAGGTATTTAAAAGCTATGAAGATCTAGAATCTACATCCTAAATGGTATAAGGTTCTTTACATACTTGAGATTCCTATAAAATACTTTTCTTGATACAATTTAAGTTCACTTACTTGTAAATATTTTCAGTGATTAAACATTGTCGTAAATCAAAAGGCAACCTGTAGAATGAACTTTAATGAAACCCATTTAACTACTACTTTCATTTTCAATCCCACTGTATGGATTCCCACAAGACATCGTTAGCGGTTCCGTTAAAAACTATCCAATAGTTAACAATATAATAATGACCATAAATCGTGGAGATGATAATTATCTGCGCAATTACAAGGGCGTAACGCGAAAACGCGGGGCGCGTGCGCATGGGCTTGGCTAGAGCTACCACGATCACGCACCTTTGTGAGACAAGTCCCATGCTACTATTTTAATTAAACTTTTAAGTATTGGTTCCCATACCTCAAATGTTTGATAACAAGTAATGTTAAACGTTTTCGTTTAACTATGTGAATGATTAACTATAAGTATGTGAATGAATTAAGCACTCCAGAAACATTATTTAATTTACATGGAGGAGTCAAGAAAAAAATAATTTTCAGGCATATTATGACACTTCTATATTTTTGTTAGTTTATTTTCCAAAACAGCCAAATAGACACTTGAATGAATATGAATCAAAAATCCCTTTAAAATAATGGTTTTGGTCTTCTGTACTTGATGTGAATCACCAGCTAGTCCTCAAAAACATAAAACGCGTTGTCAACCCTACCACACAATCCAAATATCCCGATTAATTCAAGAGCACAGCAGTCCTTTACGCCTTTCTTTAGTGCTCGTAATTACATTGTGCTTCGCCCTGTGGTACGCAGCGCAGAATTACAGAATTATCTGCAGTATTACGTGTAATACACTGATAGCGGGAGTTGTAAGTAGTTCTTATCGCCATAGCAGTTCTAGGCCTCGCTAATCTCTGGCTTGAACCTGCCTGAGCACTCATTTGTATTGAATAATCAAGAGAATGTTAGAAGTGATGTGCTCTTAAGCTACAAAGCTTCAAAAATTGGTAGAACAGAAAGACTAACAAGTGTAAAGTGGAATATCTGAAGTCGAAACATGCACACCGTAATTTTCAGTAACATGTGGTACTGTTTATGGTGGAGTTAATACTGGAATGTGTAAAAGTGATTTTTTAAAAACCTACTTGCAAAAATAAAATTAATTTTATAAATTTTCGTTTTTTTACTTTATTCCTGACGCCACTGAAATGCTAAAAAGTCAACCTCGCTTTAGTTATAATGCATGATTGATTATACACAACTAAAGTCCTATAAATTAAAGAATGTTTGTCATTGACAACAACACAAAAAAACCGAATGCTCCGTTACATGTCAACACTCAGGTGTATCAGCACCTGGACATTGCAATGAAATTACAAGGCTCCTCGGCGCTAACACCGCAATCATTCGCCCGGTAGCCTAACAACGCTTACCGTTACTAATACGTGCTGCTATGGTTCTACGTGGTTGGATCCTGAAATAGAGCCTTCTGGTTTGAGTGCCAGCTTTGTAGGTTGCAAATAATTTGTAAATTAGTAAGTTTTTTTTATTTGGTAAACTTAAGTTTCAAAGTAGGGTTTCAGATACGAACAGTCAAATGAGATACTTTTTATTGTCAAAACGCTGTTCTCCATAGAATTCAACGTCTCTTGTTCATGTTTTTCAAAGCCAACCATTTAGTTAGTTGAATGGTTATTAATTTTAAAATCAAATAAAATTCAAATTATTGCAAGTAAACGAAAAATAGCTAGGTTTTCATTACTATATTATAATTTTAAAGAGCTTGTTTTGTAAGATCATGAAACTTTCATGAAACGTGTCTGGTACCCGATTCTCAGTCTAGCTGAGATTTTTCTTTAGTCTTATAGCTAGCATCAAACCGTTTCCAATTTATTGAAATCAAACATTATCGCTATGTGGCCGCGCACGCGTCGCGCATTATACCGCAATTCGAACGCAACGACCATTGCAATTGTCAACCGTTCTTCGTATTATGTTATCTGTGGTTCTACAAATGGCCGCAACGTTATCCTGTGCAATGCTGTTAGATGTTCGGACATGACGTTAACGCTTTCGCTACGTATCTATTCGATTTGTCACGTTAGGCTACATTATTGCACGCTGTTAACTTTTATTGTCTATCAGATAATAATATGGGCAGAGATTGCGCTAACACAAAATATTTATTATCATCGCAGAATGCACTTTTAGGAGATACGAGTAGATACAAAATTCTTAAAAGCAAAAACTTTACTACTTTCGTAAGAACGATAGAATGATAAGCCATAGTCACAATCTGGAGTCTAGCATGAAAGGTACAGTCAGAGTCAAATAGTTCGTGACACCCAAAGTGGCCAATGGCAACACAACCTTATTCCAATTGCAACAAAGACGTGTTGCGAACTTTTTGGCTACTTTGGGCGTCATGAACTGACGCTGACTGTACTTACATAATTAGGAATTATAAGCACAGGGAATGTATTCCTCACTGTGCAGCTGTATTTTAATAATTAGTTGTAGTTACTGGTAGATATTCGTTGTTTACGGTTGTCTATTGGTTATAATCAAAGTTTAAGGATCCCTTAGCTTTAAAGTGCCATAAACACTGCAAGACATGACTTCAGCAGTGAATTTATGTGCCTCCGTGATAGGTGGCAAGTGCGTCGCTTGACATCGTTGCCAATCTGGCAATCATTGGTTGTCAAAGTTTCGAACTTAGGTATTATGCGAGGTTTAGACTAGCTATAAGTTGACTTCCATTTATTTATGCTGTTTACCACTGTGTAAATAGCTGTGGCAAGTCAACTTCTGCAAGATTTACACAGTGGTGACAGCTTACGGAAGTCAACTTCTGCATATTGCTAGTCTAATGCCCGTTTTCACCATCAATCCCTAATTTTTAAGTGACCCCTATGGTAACACATAACAGGATTTTGTTACATAGGGATCACTTATAAATTTGGGATTGATAGTGAAAACGGGCATAAACTTCGCTTTATACTAAAGTGAACACGTCACATGTTTTGTCTATGACACAAGTCTCATAATAAAGTAGAGCTGGACAATCAAACACTAACCTCTACATAAAATATGTAAATATTCATGTAGGGCACATAATCTTTCGAGCCCTACTTTGGCTAACTCACAGCGTTACGTTAAGTGACCGGTCAGCATTCTCAAACAACGAAACTTTATTATAATAGCAATTTAGAGCTGTGAATAAAAACTATTTAGTGTAAATGTTTATTAGAGCTTTTTCAAATCTGGCGTTACTAAACGGAATATCACTTAGGATGAAGTTTTCAAGTTTCCAAATCCAAGAAAATCTTAAAACACAATTCAACAATCAAATCAACGTAAAAAAAAATAAAAAGCTTAAGAAAGACTAGACGTAGCGATGTAGAGTACAAAACAAAACATGTTTGAGAAGCGTAGCGCAAAATTATCGCTAACAAACGTCAGCTGATTTGTTTATACCCGTCCCGGTAACATTTGCGACAACTCTTCGCTCGCAGCCAACAGCCGATTGTGGTGCTGATAGCGCGTTTTGTGATGCTCTGCGAATGCACAGGCATAGGTACATCAAGCTAAATGCTATAGCATCTTAGGTAGTTGCAATACGTGCTAGTTTGCAATAAACAGTCTGCTGTTTTGTCAACTGTACCTTCTCATCAGACAGTCTCAGACAAGGGATTGTTGAGAGCCAGGGATAATAAAAACTGAAGTTTTTTGCTAATTTTTCTTAACACACTTTTCATAATTGAAGGCTTTTTAGGATGTCGCGTATAAAATACAAAATCAAAGTTTCCATTGGTATTTAAATCCCGTTACTTGCTCATAAGGTATTTAAGAGAAGATGATAAGCCTCAAGCTAAAGTTTTCGCATCATAAGTAGTTGTAAAAGGCTCTATTTTGAAAAGAAAAGCTTTCGCATAATAAGTAGTTGTAAAAGGCTCTATTTTGAAAAGATGATGATGTGTTTAATGTGCTGTTACTCGTTGAGGAATCTCAAAAAATACTTAGTATTACCTATACTACTATCATTCTTCATCAGTCAAGTCTGGCAAAAGCTATCTATTTTGCAAACTCGGCACCCCGCGGTTGGCCTATTAGAACACAATGGGAATGTACAATTGTACAAGATAAATTACCTAAAAATCATTTGCAAAGAGCATTCAGTGATCGTGGTACAGATAACGTTGTGAACTTGTGAAGCATGCGCGTGATTGCCGAGTGAATGCTGGGAGTTTACAGGCAAAGCGCAGGCGGACCAAGGGCTAGGAGTTTTATTATTTAAGTCATTAACGGAACTTACTACTTCTGCTTCTGAGACATGAAACACAGCCTAAGAATTTTGAAAATGTCATCAAACTGTGACCCAAAAGGTGCTTCTAAACACTGCTGAAAGGTTTATGGAAAAGAGTTGATTAAATAAAAAAATATGCTAAAAATATGTCCGTGCTATGACACCGCTAACCTCTAAAATAACTTACCTACATACGAGTACTTATATATTTCGCTAACAGCTAGGTACATGCATTAGTTTAATAATAACAATGAAATGTGTGTGTTGTAAGCATAGGACATCAATCATAACTACATAGGTACATAATTATTTTTCCTCCAGAAAATACCGATACTATTTTCTCATTGACACTGTCCCTTGTACTATAAAGCTCCAAACAGCTTGTTTTGCGTAAGAATCAATGCATAACTCATAACATCGCCGTGTAATTATTGCTGCGCTTGCGCACGCTATTGTCCGAACGCTCTAATGTTAATAACCGCTTATGTAACATAAAGAAATAATTATGGAAACTGCATCGTGTTCTACAACTTTATTTATGGCCAGTAATTTCGTTGTACGGTTCAGAGCAAGCGAGAGGTTATGGATTGGCTTTTAATTCGATTAATTTGAAATTATTCATGTCAAAATCATTAAATGAGAGATAAGGAAAGTGCTTTCAAAACATGTTAATTGGTTTTGAAGGTAATAAATAATAGGCTTGTAATATTTTTACATAACTAATCGTAAGCATTAAATAAGGGCCGTCAATTACTCGTATTTTGTTCTAGATATACGGTACATAAATGACGTAAACAATCGTAAACAATTTGAAATATTTTATGCATTTTTACGTAGTCAAATAGTCATACTAGGGAAATCTATCACTCCTGAAAAATTTAACTATTCACATTGCTAAAAGGATATGCATGATATGTACTGTCAATTTGCGCCAACACAATGCATTAACATACTAGATAGGACCCGTCTTTTAAACAGTTTTCAGTAGCTTGAAATGCTTATTAAGATCTGCTTACTACGAAGAAAAAAAAAAAAAGATAACTTACATCTATCCGTAACAAGACTATATTTTCAAAAACCTACAAGTAATCAATCGGCAACAACAATCTATTTCTAATTGGAATTAGCGGATGTTGTATTGAGTCCGTGGAGTGGGTTTTCAGAACCCGTTCAAAATCGTCGAGATAGCAATAAAGATTCAGAGAGCAGGTAGTGATAGTGTGGAGTCGCGTCCTGAATGTACGCTAGGGTCGTTGGAGCGGCACTTCGGATAGGATACGAATTGTTAATTGTCTAAAATAATTAAGTTATACATGGAGACTTTGACCTGGCCGCAGACCGCAGAACGCATCCAGTATGGAAAATCTTATAAACGTCCCATTGCAGGTCACAAGCCTAACAACAGCCAAAATCATTGAAATTTGAAAACCATTACTGCATTTTGATCAAAAAGTTACCGGTTACATTCAAATTGACTCAAATTAAATATAGCTAGGTCTGTGTAGAGTTTCTGATAAGATAAGCTAAAAAGCTAGAAACACGCCAAGATTCTTCCTGTCTATCAAAAAGGCTACTACCAATTTTATTCAATAGACCAGACTTCACAATTTTTTGTATGAAACAAGACCTTTTTCAACTTCATAATACTCGTATTGGTACCACCGCCTTTAGCTTGATGTATTTCTACTTTAGCTCATCGCATTATCTTTCTAACGAGCAAATTAAATAAGTTTAATGTCGTAACCATAATACGATATTATAATAATGGCTCGTGATTATCATTAACCGTTCTTGCTGAAAATCAATGAGGAAGGCACAATATGCTTAACAGTGGATCAGTCGATGTCTTGATGGCGACGATAAAGTCAATTTGTAGCGGAAATAATAAGTGCATACTATAATTAGCTACTACGTGATTGAAATCCACTTACGTAAACAATTAATTAATTTAAACTAAGTTATCCCACACGCTTTACTCAATCCTATCGAATAATTTAAACTCAAATAAGTATTAAAAATGTAGACCAAACAAAACGGCTGTCCAAATAACTTACATTCACAAACGTTGCTTGCTTATATGTGAAGCAGCAAATCGAACGCACAGCGTTGAACAAAGCTCTGTGATTCCACGAGCACTGTGAGACCTCATAATAATGTTTGTGAATACGGGCGTTAAACGTGTTTTCTTTTTTAACGTTTAATAGGTTGCCTTATCATTATATCACCCTCTAGTCCTCTTCATTCGTACCTCAAAGGCTTTAATTTAGATTGTAAATATTTAGAAATCTGACAGAGGCAGAGAATTCTACTTCTTAACACGTCATTAATCTCTAGTGTCTAAGTAAAAAGTTCACACTTGATTAGAATCTTCTAAACACGCTCAAGACAAAAATCTCAATTCAGAAACGGGGCATAAGAGAAACAGCTCACGAAAGTTCATCTAGAAAGTTACTTATCACCAGTTTTATAAAGCTTAACGATTGATCCCTTATTAAATAGTCCAGTTTCAGGGCCAGTTTAAAAATCAGCGCTCAGCTTATAGCTGGTACCTTTTGCTTACCTATAAAACTGTAAATTCCTAAGGTTAAATTTTTTGTTTATATTTTTTTCTTTTTCTTTATTTCTGTATACCCATTCACATGTAATTTATTTTTTAGTGTAGCAATAAAAAAAATTCATTATCATTTTCCATTTTCAAATATATCCGCTACTTTCGGTTAAGTTTACGAATCGTAACATCCCTTGCGCAGACGCCGGTAAATTAATGTTGATAAACAGAGGCGATACAAATTAACAACAATAATCGAGCTAAACAAGGGCCCGCAATGGCGGCGGAAAGTGTTCGGAGTACACTCGAGGGGAAAATGACAATCAACTTTCTATTACGAAAAAAAGAAAATAATAATTAAATTATTATAATGAGACTGATAGAAAAAGTCACATTTTTGCATATATTCACGACTTATGGGATCTTTCTACATCCAACAGTCTAATCTATCCTGAACATTTTCTAATTTCCTATAATAGTCTTTTGTAAATATAAATTCGAGTAGGTACATGGTATAAAGGGTGTCACCTTAGTTGTTTTAAAATCTTAGCTTGATGTGACAAGCAACGATATTGATTTTATCCATGTTTAAATATTTTTAGAAAAATATTCAGTTATAAGTATCATAAAAAATCACTTAAAAGAAAGTCTCTAGCTTCTAGAACTAAAAGATTTAACACGAAATTAGGTCATTATTCTTAAAATAATTGCTTTTGCAATCCTTACAGAATCTAAATTCAGCACAATTAAACAAATTTGTAATTGCAATTAAGCACCTGAAAACGAAGTTTTGAAAAATTATTTTACTTTTCAGAGAAATAATACAATGCAATTAACTAAATGAACCTAATTTAACAAAAATAAGTTAATAAGTAGCAATTTGTACTTTATTAATAATTAATAAATTGTTACTTATAGAAGGTAAGTAATTTCGAAATAAAAGTTACGTAAAGCTTTTTTTCTTTAATAATGTACTGTAAAAACATATTCGTACATAAGTGGGCTAGTCTGGCGCTAACCAGCGGATCGAACAGACTGACACTTCAGTACCTCTAGTACGAAAAACTTTCGAGTTCGTTTCGTTGCGTATTCAAAGTGTCATCGAAAAATTTTGTATGAAAAATTAAACAGCGCCCCCTATATTATAGCCGCCCTAGGGGGCGCTGTTTAATTTTTCATACAAAATTTTTCGATGACACTTTGAATACGCAACGAAACGAACTCGAAAGTTTTTCGTACTAGAGGTACTGATAGTTTTTTTATAGGCTAGAAATTTATTGAAATCCAATTTAGTAACCCTGTGGTACAAATTATCGAACCGGTTGGCTAAATTGGACCGAAGCTCTGAACTCGTACTTTGTTGATTTGTGCTAAATATACAACAATCATGTTAATTAATACTTATGAAATAGTAAGTTGAATAATGTATCTTTTATTATATACCATAGACATTAGCAAAAACAAAAGAAAACTATGTGTAAAATGGGATTGAAAAAAATTGGTCCAAATTAGCGGACTCTCCCTTATACAGCACTGGCAGGTGGGATAACTAGTTACTGTGATTGTGGATTTTTTTCATCGGGTGAGATGCAGACCAAGAGCAAAACAAAGCAACATATTTAGTATACGACTGTACTGGACAACCGCGACCAGTTGAGATAGCGCGTCGCGACTACAGCACAACGAATGGAGGCAACACACGCGATTCGCATTGTAGATACAAGCGCCTGTTGGCCCGTAACCGCGTGGGTCGTGTCGCCTGTTTGCGTCCACCACCGTATTCTTCTTCGACTCTAAAAACCATATTGAGACAGTAATAGAGCACAGAGAGAGCCCTTCATAAATGCCTGGATGTATGAATGGTAAGTATTTTGCACTGTTTATCTTAAGTCAGCCGATGCTGATAAGCTGTTGGACGTGAACAGGTGACATGACCTTACTGAGACTGATTGAACAGCTGCAGTTTCTACGAAAAGGCCACTATAAAGGTTGCAGTTGACAAAGACATCCAAGAACTTGAACAGTGTAGATCTGTTTCAAAGACCATCAAAACGAATTGAAGCTACAACTTCCAGAAGTTTCTAAGAGATAGTTAAGGCATAGGCTATGTACCATAATAGACAAGTAGTAGGTATATGCAAACCCGAGTGACCATTATTTTCAGAAAAACCCGAGATTGAGAAAGTGAGTTTCATCATTGAATTCGCAATCATTTGATTGTACTGAAATGCACATCACTATAAATCATTAAACGAAACATTATGATTTTCCAATTAAGATACATGTTTTCCATAAGATCAGTAAATAAATAGTCACCCGTTCAAACTCTATACGTCTTACGGAACAACATGGAAAAGTTAACATCGATACAACCAAGCAAATCGCTTCTAGCCAGCTACCCGTGTTCAGATGTTCCTTCTGATAGATTTTCTATGGGATAATAGCCCGTGTGAACCAATTCTAGTGGACTGCATAGTATAGTGCATAAGTTTTCTCATGCGACCGACTCGGGCCGTGTCGGAAGCCGTATACAACTCGACAAATACATAATTGGGCTGACCATTACATTAACATACTAACATGCGTAGGTTATAGAACATTAAATACCAATATCCTATGTGTTTAGGCATAAGAGACGATAATAATAGCGTGGAAGGGAAAATCCAATCTTACACGAAATGTTGCTGATATGAGACATAGCGTTTAAATATATAATTACTGTGTAAGAGTGGTTTCTTTTTTAATGGTGGCAACATTCAGCCGGTACCCTATTAGAAACTATTAGATGGTATAAGGGGAAGGGCCTCTTATTTATGAAAGTGCCACCCACGGAGAAGTCGCCAAGCGGCGAAAATCGAAACATTGAGCTGGCAGTTTTAACAGCCAGAAAAGTTTTAGAGAAATTTTTGGTAAATTAAAAAAAAAGAACAAATAAGAAGAAAGCAGAAATAAAAAAAACGCTTCAAGAAATGAGAAGAATGGCGGTTGATCTAAATGGTTTTCTTAAGGGTACCAGGGCTTTGGCAAGCTCGGCGTGAGATAAACTGCCTGATTGTCCATCAGATAAAATTTTCATAATTTTTTTTAACGCGCTCAATAGTGAGGACGTTTGATGTAAACTCACACTCAGCCCACAGTTCTAGATAGACTTGTGACTAGCGGTACTACATAACTATATTTACTTTATTTTCTGAATTACCAGTATTATTTTCATTGGAGAAATCAGAAAACGTCAATTTGTCCAGTCGAATTGATTACATTTTTTTAATTGTCTGTCTCGACAATCTCGGTGCATGTCCGTCACTTGCACTTTCGTTCGCGAGCGTACGCGATGAGTCAACGACAAGAGCTCATTAGCCGATGAAAGTAACGCGAAAATCTTCATATTCATGTGTCCATTTCAAAAGCAACATCCAACTTAGGTTCTTTTCCAGCTAAAGCAAACAAATATTTTTCCCTGGTGAAAAAAATACTCACCATTGGGTATATCACATCTCATCATCAACAACACTAAGAACATTGGGTAGATACATAATCCATAAATCCAATATCAAACATTACATTTTACTCTCTTGAAGAAAGGGAAAAAAGATTAATTTTTTTTTAGTCCATTGGCAAGCGAAGAGTGAGTCCAGTGTTTGGATGGCCTGATAATCTTTGGAATTAACCAAATTAGCCAAAGAAAAATATTATAGATACTGGTTCACCACAATAATTATCAATGAGGATCGAACTAGTGACCTCTTGAATCGTAAGTCCCATGCCTGTACCGTTGCGCTTATATCGCATGTCTGTCGTGGGGATTGAAATAATATGCTAATGCTTGCCAACAAAATATTATCAAAATTATCCGTAGGTATTATCAAAATGTTTTTATCTTATAGCAACTCACTGGCATCTCTACATAGCCTCTACTGGCCTTACATTAGTCTTAGAACTAAAGTCTAAAATCTACTGATAGGCGAAAGGCGCCGATCTGCGCGCGGGCAGCTAAATAGCCCTTGATTAGGAGAAATGTGATTCGGAATATCATTGGAAGTTATTGCTACTCAGTTTCACTTTCGATTGTGCCGACAATGTAAGAAATCTCTTCACGCTTGCATCTTTGCCAGATGGATGATAAAAATGACGTGTAATTTTATCTTACTATCGTGTGAAACCACTGAGATCAGAGTACTGATGCCAGACATTACAAGCGTGATAGACGTTTGACGTAGCTTAATCAAACCGACCAGAATCTGCTTCAATTGAATTTTGTTCATGATTGTTAGCAAATAATTTGGGTTAGATCAGTTTGTGCTTGTGCTTGTTTATTCCCAACTGTGATATCACACGTTTCCGACTCATATGGCTCAGGAGGAAACTGTCAGATTTATAGTGGGTAAGCTTTGCTAGAAGTAGCAGGAAGAGTTGACACATAACCGACTAGACGCCGTCGCGGCTGATTTTTCTGAAGCGTGGATTTTCCTGACGAAATACGAAATCATTTTTTAGTCACCATAAACTATTCGTTTGCCTTGGGATCACCTAAGTTTTTGTGTTCAGAAAAAAGCGACGTTGATTGAGCACATCAATTGAATAGATTCGTTCAACTGTATTGGAACAGTCGAAACAAAGACTTGCAGTACACGTGCAGACACTAAAAACAAAAGACACTCCAATCCTCAGCAGACCCCGTTGCAAAACGAAAAATGCTCACAATAGCGGCAATGTTTACAGTCTATTTAACCTTCTGCCGCCAGCCAAAAAGAAAGTTACATGCTGCGTTAACCACGGGAAATTCGCCTAAATTACAGTTTAGAAGCGTTTTACTCTAATTGGCCGGGTTCATCAAAAACGCATACCAAAAAACCATTTGCAGTCCGCGGTGGCGCTGCTGTCTATGCGACATAGCCAGAAATGTACGCGAAACAGAAAGTTCCCTGATTTTGTCAACTACATGGTGTAAGTATAATAATGTGACTTGTTGCGAGTGTCATTGAGGACAATGAGGACGCTTTGGCCGTGACACTGGTTGACAATGACAACGATTTTGGCGGGAAAAGTGAAAAAAAAACAGTATAACATGACTGACAAATAAGGGTGCGATATTACATAAATGTACCTACATACGATATTATTTTATATCATACAATGTTATTGAATAAATTGTGTGATTTTTTTAAATTATCAGTCTAGAAAGTGAACTAGACAAGAAATAAAAGAAGGGAAGAGAATTTAATATTAAGTTTCACAATCAAAACAAATCTGTGGATTCATGAAGCAACTGAATCATTAAAGTACACGAAAAAAGTTAAAAAGTCGAGTAAAATAATTTGAACAAATGTCTGCGAACAATCACCCTAACACCCAATACACCTGTAAAAGAAAAGATCGCACCATAATTGAGCGTACACCACAGCATCAGGCGAAATGTAACGGTTTGTGAAATGACAGCTAATGATGTCTGTGGGATAAAAATTGGCCAAATTGCCCGTCGCCATTGCTAATGACCGTGGTGGTCTATTGTCAGCAGCGGCCACAGATTAAGCATAATACTTTAGAGATCCCTCCAGTCTAGACGAAAGGTTAATTAGTTTAGTTTTTTGTAATTGTTCCATATCGCTATGACGGTACATGAGGTTTATATTCTGGTATCTTAAGTACTTGTAACAGGTGCTACTTTGCTACAAAAATTATGGTCTGAAATGCTGGCGGTTGTGCGTTAGAAACAACAAATTAATAAAATACTTTGAATTTGTTCCGAATATAACAATCGGTATAGGTACAGTTAAACTTTACACCTAAGCAAATAGCTTTAAGAAAGTTTTTTATCGTTGTTATTATAATAAATCTGCACCTCGTGTACGGCAAATGCCAATACTAAATAGGTGCTTATTAGCACTTAACTGAACGCCATTAACTCACAAAACGGGTGCCCACCCTATAATTTACTGTTTACGTTAAATAAGTACTTTTCTACGGAACCTTAAACGTGTGAGCAGAGCCCGCACTTAAACTGTTGTTTCCATCAAAATTGATAGTTTTCATGAACGACGCCGTAACGTGCGGTACACTGACACACATAACACAATCGTCTCCACTTTCCAGTAATAGGCCAATCGTTATAGTAGACATTTTATTGTAATTTTCCACATTATAATGCAAGCATTTTCCGCATTTTTGACAATGGGACATGTCGTTTGTTTTATTAAGTTAGATCTGTCATTTGAAAAACCGGTGTGCGTTTATTTCAGATTTATTTGCAATATTTCATAGATCTGAAAGTTGTATCGGAGTGATTCCAGATTCATCATTTGGAAAACCAATAGATATGGTCTGATTTGGTAACCCTGAATTAATTGTATTTGGATATACTTTTTAGGATATTCATCACAATATGCATCAGCATCAACCTACAAGAATACCGGTAGACAATAACTGTTTATCTCGAGATCAATTAAACTCTACATAAAATAAATATCAGAGATTTAACAAACTTTGCAGTTTTGAGGAACCGGAACGAAAGCATTCCATAACAATTTACTAACACCTTAAAATAAAGTGTCGCATTAAAAAATAGATAAAAATATTCCGATTGGCACGAGGCGCCACGACTGAATCCAAGCGCACTTTCGCTATTTCAAATATTAAAATTTCACATCGGAAACACAATGATAGACGCCTGCGTCGCATTACGCAACGTTCGAGAGAGAGAGAGAAAGAGAGATATCTAAAATAAAAAATCGCAAATCTGAAAGTGTTCCAAACTTCTAATCCCAAATTATAAAGACAAAAGGCGGGTATTGCGCGGTGGACCGGCCAGCTTTCTCCACCATTCATCATGGCGAATTTAATCGTGACAGGTACGGATCGGACTTTTGGTTTGCAATCAGACCGTGTTACTTAGATTAACAAATTCGTTTTGATATTGTCGTGAACACAATCATCAACTTTGATTGATTCTTAATCTTCGTTTTCTTGGTTCATCGTTCAGTGTTGAAAAAAAAACCGTGTCTGATCAGGAACAAAATCGCCACAGCTGATCTTTTATTGGAAGGGAATTCAATTTTTTATCGAGTTTTCGGTGTCCCATAGAAAGTTATAATTTGAGAAGCAGGATCAGCTCAAACCTTTTAGAGACTCTGCATGATATCAAAGCACACCTATAGTACTCGATTGTTAAACGAATATTTACTACCTGTTTTTCAATCCTTTCTGAACAAGAACGAACACATCTAATCTCTACACCAGTTTGTCTATCTAAAGATATCTCTCGTAGTACCAACTCCGCTCCTGTTTCATTAATAATCCAAACGTGAATAGCGTTCGATTGCTGCGCATGGGCTTTAAACATGGCGGCCGACATAATCGGATTATGTCCACAGTGACGGCATCGGAAATGCGGACCACATACGTCCGAATTGTGAACGTGGAAGCGACGTTTGGTTCCGTAGAGATACTATTTATACAGGTGCCTGTTGGGAAATCCTCGTATGCAATAGGGAGCTTCACAAAACTTATGCGTCGAAAAGCGCACAGGTCTATGAAAATTGGCTACAGACAATTATAAGAGCACAATGAAAGTTAGTGATAATTAAAAATTATTTTAGATTTTGTGGGATCTAGAAGTGGGATCAGCATTTTAAGATTTGGCAGTCGGCTAATAAAAGTCAAAAGGAGAGTATTTTGTAATAAAGCCATAATTTCTTTACAATCTTAGCTAACCAGCATACGTTAATCAGAATGTTAATTGAACAAAAACTTAATTCCAACTACTAAAATGTACGAAAAACCGAAAAAAGAAACTTTTAATTCAGTCGTTTACGAACAACAGTAATCAAAACTGAAACACTTAAAAAATAATCTTGAATGTCCAACGATAAATTGCGTGAGGCAAAATAACATTTAAGATTTGTGTGACCAACAACAAATCATTTCCCGTGGCTCTTAAGCTGAATCTATGGCGTTTTAAATCTAATAGAGCCGCCGCACGGAACCCTAAACGAGGTTATTAATAGTCAGAGTAATTAACATTTTAATCCAATAAACGAGGCGCCTCAACGACACTAAATGACTCTACACTTTTGATGTGTTTGTTTTCATTCGAAAACTATCTGTAGTAATAAAATTTGATTACTCACTCAATTAGAGAACCACAAAGGATGTAGTATTTACGATGTTGCGTGAAAAAATCAAATTAACTTTACTGCGCTTTGTGGAGATTTATTTTTTACTTTCCAATGCAGCAGTGTGTTGAATGATAGGAATAAAGAAATTATTTTTATTTTTTTAACTACGGAAGTACAGTTAAGTGCGTATCAAACTTATGACACTATAATTAACTT
The DNA here is from genome assembly GCF_004193835.3 of Ostrinia furnacalis. Lineage (NCBI taxonomy): Eukaryota > Metazoa > Arthropoda > Insecta > Lepidoptera > Crambidae > Ostrinia > Ostrinia furnacalis. Next base: position 96,008 of record NW_021131365.1, on the reverse strand, counting down.
TTTAAAAAAATAAAACCGACTTCAAATGCGTGAACACAAAAAAAACTAAAAATTAAAAATATTGCGTATAAAAAAGTTCATCCCCAATTTTCCACCCTTGGGGGTGAAATATTTTCTTCAAATTCGCATGAAACCACCCTTTTGATAATACCTATTCAACAAAAAAATAATCGTTCAAATTGGTTTATAATCGGCGGAGATATTGCGTATAAAAAAGTTCATCCCCAATTTTCCACCCTTGGGGGTTGTTTTTTTATTATTAAATTGAAATGGGACCACCCTTGAGGTATTACCTATACGCCGAAAAAAGATTTGTTCGAATCGGTTCATAATTGGTGGAGTTATCGCGTAACAAACATAGAAAAAAAAAACATACGGGTCGAATTGAGAACCTCCTCCTTTTTTGAAGTCGGTTGAATATTAGCACTAATGGACGTTTTTTTTTCCTGTAAGAAAATACTGTAGAAATTAAAGGGCACTCATCATCGTCATCAGGGCGGATTATCATTAATCAGCATGAAATCCGTAGTCCATTGCTAAGAAAGTGAGACTGACTCGGAGGTTTCTGGGTTCGATTCCCACGTGGGACAACACGTAGTGTTCAATCTCTTTGTATATTTGTAGCCAGTTTGTTTAGAATATAGGAAAACCAAAAGTAATCACCGGCTTTTCTTCAGATCGCCACAAAATGAATAATGGTTCATTAATAACTGCGCGCGCGCGTAATGTGAATATAGCTCAATACTAATAACTAACCTTTAAGGATATACAGTCGCCAATAAGGCTTTGTTGCAAAGTAGCCTCTATAAATTACTACATAAGATGCTATACCAGCTTTATGTGCTGTCATCTGTACCTCGATAGACCCCATTTACTTTGTTGCATTAATAAATTTTAAGATACAGACTGAACTTATTTCATCCGGATGCAACTAAAATTATGTGTTCAAACTAAGTTCATCAGAACCCTTCATCTAAAGTAAATTATGGTAGTTAAGAATACAGGCTGTGGTCGGGCATCGGATTCGATTTCCATTAAGGACATGGAATTTTCAAAAAGTTATTAGATATTGCAATTTTAGTTTTAGGACAGGTATCAATTATCATAGGCAAATAATGATCAGAATCGAAAAATAGAGGCAGACTGACAAATAAAGGGACAATATGATGCCTCCTGATTTATAAAACTTTGAAAAACAACTCTACAAAAGCTATTTCCAAAATCCTGTCAAATCTGCCCCAGTATGAGTCATATTTCCTATCACTACTTGGAAAGGGAAGCTCCGAATACCTTCTAGAAACTGCCAGTCATTGATAACTCAAAATTCCCAGCATTCCTTTCGGGTTCAATAGCAAAAACTTAAGTGTAATAATCTTCGCTAACTAGTTCCGAGATAATTTATCTAATGTTCAAGGCAGGGGTGTCAACGGACACGAATAACCCCCGTATTTACAAACGATGCTGGCTTATGTGAAGCTAATCGAACGCACAGCGTTGCATAGAGCTCAGTGATTGGTTCGTGTGTCACCCTGTGCCTCCACGCGCACTGTGAGACCTCATAGTAATGAATACGGGCGTTAAAGAGTCACATCAAGCTAAACACTAGCATCTTATGACCCCGTAGTAAGTGCCATTTTCCTACAAAAATGTATACTTCAACTTGCTGTTGTCCGTACAATTTGCAGTGTCAGTAATGACATTATTAGTTACCGCATGCTCTGCTGTAGTATTAACTCTATTACTCTTTGAGGAGTGAAGCAAACAAGAATTAGTAGAAAGTAGTAGAATTATGAGCAAGTGGGTATTACAGTGAAGGTATTAACGCGTTATAATCGATAGTTGCATACAATAATTGCATTCGCTGAATGATTTTAGCATTTGCAATGAACGGGCGGTAGATTTTCAAAGCAGACCAGATAACTAAAGTAAAAGTTATTTACTTAAGTATACATCCAAGCCAAGGGACAATCTCTCATTTTTTTCTGACAACAGTGACTCAGTTTACTGACCCACTTTTTGTCCCAAAGCAGTGATAGGTTTAAAGTAATATTGGGACGTGTTAAAGCGCTTTTTAAAAGCCTATTTGCACAAAATACATTACTATCACCCGAGGTCCAACTGTCTCGAAAAGGTCGTCCTACACTACACTAGATTTTCCATTACCATTACATAAAAAAGTAGGTATACCAGCCAGGCAAATAACAGTATGGTTATTAAATCAATAACATGACTAGTTCTAGTTATGCTCAGATGTTTAATTGCAAAATACATAGCATAATCTAAGCTCACCGATCATGAATACCATAGTAAAAAGTTTAACAAAAATAAATGAACATAGGCTTTTAACTCCTCAACCTTTCGATGCCGCCATCCATTCCAAACATAACCGACGTACTCGTAACCTTTAAATATAGGTACTTTGGTAGTTAAAGGCGGTATTTCCAACAATCGCCGTAGCTTACTGCACTCGGCTATATAGTGTAAACAAATAATGTCTAACACCTCTCCTGCTAGGCAATTATTTACCGTACAGCGTTTCTCAAACTGTGGTAGTGGTAGTGGGAATGTTTTAAGATATTTAAATTCAACAGTCATAATAAAGTCATGGAAGTCAATGGATCCAGCTATGCTAGCTAATTATTAGCTAATTTGCTAGCTTATCCTTTCAGTCATCCATTGATGAAATGGATAGGCAAAAAACCTGCAGATGAGATAGGTATGGCAAGCTTTGATGCAACATAATGGTCCCCTCAAATGCTGCAATGTATAAGTAGTTCTAGTTCTAATTTAAAAAATGCTTGGAACTTTTGTTCTTCAATATGAGTTTAGATACTTATTGTTTTACGTGTTAAAAGCAGTGAACGATTGAAAACCACTGGCAACGAAGAGAAAAAGCACAATTTGTATTAGCCACTATAATTGTTCACGATCGGCCATAGCGGCGCGGGCGCGTACTTCGAGAAGCAATTTATATAATTTTCTATTCATCCGATACACAAAGAGATAGCATTCAAAGTGAACGGCTACGTGGAAGTAAGCTAATGCCTATGCATTACTTTTTTACGATCGGCTAAAGGTAATATCGGTCATATTACGCGTGTTACTTTCGATATTTAGGAGTCCGTACGAGAAGATAATAATTAACTTTAAAAAAAAATAAAACCGACTTCAAATGCGTGAACACATCGAACAATAATCGTTCAAATTGATTTATAATCGGCGGAGATATTGCGTATAAAAAAGTTCATCCCCAATTTTCCACCCTTGGGGGTTGTTTTTTCTATTATTAAATTTAAATGGGACCACCCTTGAGGTATTACCTATACGCCGAAAAAAGATTTGTTCAAATCGGTTCATAATTGGCGGAGTTATCGCGTAACAAACATAGAAAAAAAAAAAACATACGGGTCGAATTGAGAACCTCCTCCTTTTTTTTGAAGTCGGTTGAAAATTCGAATTTTCCGAAATAAACTTTTAAATACATACAAAAATAAGGCTATGTGGTGACTCCTCTTTTCTCTAGACAACAATAACTTAGTACCTATCTAGATTCCAACCAAGTCATAAATACTTAGGTATAATTCTACGAATTGGGCTATTCATCAATCGAATCAAATTATTCAAAGAACTGTTATAAAGAAATTTCTTTAGTTCTTGTGTCTAATCCTGTCTCGATCTTTTAAATATCTCGACTTACTGCAGACACATTGTTTTGTTTTTCAAATTACCAAATCACTTTCTTTTATTATTTGTTTATTACATAACTGCCCAAAACTACACAAAATAACTTAATCCGAAACGGATCACAATAAAAAAACTTAACCGATTGCCATAACAGCTTACATAACACTCATCTGATGTTGATGACGTTGATGCCTTTGTCTGATTTTTAATAAAATAAACGGGCTTATTGATTTTGTGCGAACATTCACACGCGAACTGAGAATATACTGTTATCGCCTCAATCAAAATGGGATGATGAACTGAGCACTGACATGGAATGGAAGCGAGATAAACCTTATGTCTATGGTAGAACATAGGAGCCATGAAATTATGTCGAACTTGGACAATAAAGAAAATAATTGTTGGATGAGTTTTATTTTTAGAAATAATTAATATTGTATAACCTTACACCCGAGGGCAAGCTGACTGGAAGAAGGAACGAAAATAAATGATTATTATAATAAAAAGGTGGTAATGAATAGTTACCAAAAACAAAATACGACAAAATACAACTTTAACAATACATTTATTGAAACAGTGGCGGATGAAATATTTTCTTTTGAATTAGGTATGTAACACAAGTGGAAGCTATATTTAACGGCATTATATCGAAAGTTAAAAGGGAAACTTTATCAAGGATCGTAATTTTTACATTTGGCAACTAATAAGCATTCATTAGGACTTCCGTTAGATCAATTAGCGATAAACAATCCTTATCTGATTGCAAGAAAGATGGATATTGCAAAGATAATCTTTAATTAGTCACAGAAAAACCTGAAAATGATCACCTTAGCTAATGCGTAGAAACTTTATACTTATGTTAAGCCTACAAAATCCTTATAATTTGTTACTTTGATGTATGCAGAGAAAACTCAGATAGCAATTTTACACTTGAATTATTGGCGGAAGCGATTTCACTATGTATACCATTCAGTAATAGGTAAATAGATACCACTTAATAGGAGTTAATTCAATACATTTTCCCATTTTATACCAAGTTTAGAACAATGGCAGAAAATCTTTAATATCTCCAAAAATACCACAAGTTCTGCGTCAGACAGTCAGACCCTTAGGCAAGACCGATGGATGAATACATACGCTAAGTTGACAAAAGTATACCTACTGAAAGATTGCAAACTATTGTAGAGTTTGGAGTTAAGTATTGCGGTGGCATGTCCATTACAGCCGTAGATAGTGAACTGGAAACGACAATGAAAAACATAATTCAACGAAAATTAATTGATAATTAAACCACTTCATCAAAGATCTGAGAAAAACTACTAATCAGCATTGATTGAGGAACCTGGACTTAAACATGAAGTTAATCAAATATTCTACAACGCCAATAAAACTAATTGGTAACTTAATGTTAGTTACGCACGCACATTACAGTTTTAATGTTATCATTAATCTGCCTAAGCGAGGCACGTGATCTCTCAAGAAAATAGATAGGAATGGTGTTTCTGTACTTAAAATGTACTAAAACATCACCATCTAAGTAAAAAGATAAGTGCCTTTTTTATTAGAAGTACCTTGAAAGGAAAAAATGGCAATATGTGCAGTGGTATATAGCTCTATCACAACATTTCAACTTGTTTCTAAGGCTGAGTTGCACCACGCAACTTTAACCGTAACTATAACCGGTGTTTTTATGGAGTTTGACAGACTTTTGACGTTTGTTACAGTTAAAGTGAGATGATGCTCAGCCTAAATAAAACGTGTCCTAAAATGGTGAGTGATGTGTAATAAATTGATGGGTGAATCTAACATTTAGGCTGAGTTGCACCAACTTACTTTGACCGTAACTTTAACAATAACCGTTCTTGTATGAAGTTTGACAGATTTTTGACGTTTGTCAAAGTTAAAGTAAGATGGTGCAACCCAGCCATAATATTTATTTATTCAATGAACGGCATTCACAGTTTTCCCGTAGCTACTTCGGCGATCGATTTCTAATGTAATACACATTACTGTGCCCAGCGTGTGGCCTAACCTTTCCCAACTGTTTGAAAACATCAGATTTGTTTGCACTTTGGAATTCACTTGCGCGGCTTATCAAAAGAAGTCCAATCACCGAGCTGTCCTACGTGACGTAATAGAAAACGAACTATTGTGCAAAGTACCTTCATACGAATGGCCGAATTGCATTTACTTCGAGATCAAATTGGTACCTGTACAGTGACGCAATGGTATCGAATAATATCACACAATAGATATTTGACTACTTACTTTTCATAATCCAAGCTGTATATAGAACTTAATGAACTTTCTTTTCGAAAATACCGTCTGTAAATTACTATCCAATGTTAGTGTGTCATTCTTAGTATAAGGCTGGCCTTCCACGAAACCTGACTTCGCTCTGAAACTACTAGCGGAGCTAAGTCTTTTTCTGCGAAAAAGCTGTTTTTAATTGAACCTACATATTGATAGCTGGACAAGATTATGAATTTGATAATCTTAAGATCGAGCTTAGCAAGTTAAATAAAATTGTAATGAAAAATCTGAGTAAGCAGAAACTTAGAAAGTTCCACAGAATTAGTACTTGTAACAAAATGTCTGAAAATATCGTTATTATCCATCAAAAAGTCACAAAGTGCGCTACTTTTATTTGTACGCCTAGATCAGTGGAAAGCCAGGTTTAGACGTTACATTGATTGATCCTCTTTGAATGAGCCCGCCTACAATCAGCAATTTAGTAGCAGAACATAATAATATTTCATTCATTATTATGCGTTTCTAATTAAACCTGTGCAAAAATCAATGAACTTGATATAAATTACTTATTTAATAACTTCATAGATTAATGTTTAGATTTGGCATTCAAATCACTTTTACTTTTGATATTTATTAAAAGAAATTTCGAACACAATTAATCGGATTGCAATAAAGATCTTATCTTAATGGATTGAGTGAAAACATGCCTCTGGAGAGTAGAGCCAATAAAATTATAGATTCAGATCTAAGCGATCATTCTTCTGGTCCGCCAAAGTAGATAGCGATGTAGTAAGAGTAACGCACTTTAGGTACCTACTTCAGTCAAACTATTACTAAAGAAATCAAAATGTTTGCTAGTCTGTATATTTTTTCTGAAGGAGCTATTTTTGTAAATTAACCTATCCTGAAAATTCATTAGCTAGAGAAAGCTACAAATCAGTTTTCACTTAAAAGTTACCTTACTGTAACGATAACTTTCTTTGCTGTGTGAAATGCTGTGAATACATCTTCTGTCTGAAACTGAAAATTCTTTACAATTGAAAACTACAAGTTGATAAATTAAACTGTACTTATATGAAATAACTGAAAGATACAGGCGGAGCCACATGCAAAACTTGTAGAGATGCACAATAGTGACCTTATTTTCAAAGAATCAAGAGTGCATTTTTAAAGTTAACGTCTTTCGAGAAAATGGACAATTATGTATGCATTATGAAAACTATTTCAAACTTTATAGGATCTTGATTCCATTAGGTAATTTCTTTTTAAACCTACTTTCTTTAAAAAATTAAATGCAGGAACGAAATAAAAACTGCATTCCTGCTTGGGGATTGAGAACCACTTATCGCACGATGATTCGTTCAACAAAAATGCATTCGTTAACTGTATCTTTAAAAATGTTAAAAACCCAAATTGCAAGTTCCTGGCTTTCTAATTTGGTAATGAGGAGAATATTAGGTAAAAGTTTATCATAGTTATCTTAAGGGATGGGTTCTTAGAGTTCCTGTTAAGATCAATGGAAAACTGGTGCTAGTCATGGCGGACAACTGGAACTCTNTTTTTTAATAATTTTAAACTTACTACCCATTTCCTCATAAACGCGTAGAGGTATTAAATTGAAATTCATACCAAATACTCAGGTCTATAATACCTTTAAGCTGTAACAAAATCAAACTTCTATGTCAACGCAATCAAAAGAAACAGCAATTTAAGCTGCATATTTTGAAACTCGCAAGTACTCGCAAGGGAATCAAAACCTAAAGGGTACTTCCAGTCGACCTAGAATCTCGAAATTTGGTAAGAAGCAATAGCTTACAGCACAGGTAACAGAAAAATTCCGAAAAGCTTAAAATTTTAAGTAGTTATACCACCAAAAAAATTGTGATTGTAAACATAATTTCAGTTATATTATAGATAAATGATATGTGTTAATATAAAATAAAGGATTACTTAAACGATAAAGAGATCTTTGTCTTAAATTTATGCTCCTCCATCTTTCCCCATTGTAATGTTATGAATTTCATTTTGCAATAAAAATACCATAGTTATGACTCGATTGTCGTAATGAACGAACTTTGTAAACCTTGCAGGTTTGTACGGAACCCTCGGTGCGCGAGTCCGACTCGCACTTGGCCGGTTTTTTCTATGTATGTTGACTGATTACTCCGTCAAAAATGTAGACGATTTTCAAAATTCTTTTTTGTTCGATAGAGTGCATTTCTGAGGTGGCCCCATTGCCACCAAGTCAGGATCTGATGATGAGATCCTAGAGAAATCGAGAGCAAACCTCAATTTTTATAGGCACCTATAACGTTTTTAGGGTTTCATAGTCCTGACAAGGAACCCTTATACACACACCGGCAGATTTAGCGGAACGCAAAAAAAAGTATGAAAATAAGGAAAATTACTACTGATCTATGAAATATTTATTATACAAAATAAAGAGATAATTAAAATAAAATAAAATAACATATATTTTTTAAATATTTAGTCGTTTTTATTTAATAAAAAATCATCGAAACGAAATTTCAATTTTTCAGTTTTGAACAAAAATTAGAAATTGTGGCCAGATTAAAAATTAGGGTAGCTTATCACTATCCAAATGAATGAATTAATGATGGGTATTTCCCCCTCTTGCTCTGATGATGGTTTCCATTCATCTGAGCATGCTGCAGTTAATGATATGAAGGGTATTTTGGGGCAATGTCTGCCATTCCTCTAGTAACGCGTTTCTCAACACCACCGGTGGTATTCTGAGTTTAACACATCTTTTAAGAAAGTCCAAGACATGCTCTATAGGATTCTTGTCTAGGGATCTTGCCAGCCACTGCATCATGGGTATATCCAAATGGTTTAGATGTGCCTGTACTGAGCGAGCACTGTGAAAACGAACATTATCGTGAATTAAACTAAAGGAGTCCACAATAAATGGAGTAAATGGCACATCATGTTCTTCTAAAATGTTCCTAGTGTACCATTCAGAAGTCGTATTTCCTCCATCACCCACCACTAACTCCGTGCGAGCTCCCAAAAAAATCCTTCCCCACACCAGAATTAAGCTACCTCCATAAACCACGATATTTTCAAAATTAAGACTAAATGTTACGTTCTCTTTGTGTCTCCATATTCGCTATCTTCCATCGATCTGGTTTAAGAGAACTCTGCACTCATAAGTGAAGAGATCATGCCTCCAGTCGTTCAAGACCCAATCACGATATTCACGTGAAAAGTTCAATATGTTTTTTCGGTGCTGTGTCACAAGTTGGAGCTTTCTCGGGTATGCACGACCCTATACCAACTTCAGTAAATCTCCTGTGAACTGTGGGCTCAGTCACTCTTACTCCTCGAGTGTCTTTAAGGTTATTTCTGGCTTGAACAGCAGGTAACCGCGACTTTCTGAAAACTCGAAGTTGTAAAAAACGGTCATCCCGTCGCGAAGTACGCCTTTTTCTGACTTGAACCCTCCTCCTAACGACAGAAATGATCAATCTGTACCGTTGGTTACTGCCATGGGTGGTCGATACTGATCAACGACGTCTTACGGCAGCCGATTTGTATGCATGGCCGTTACTTCTCATTTCATCTGCCTTAATGATTTCTGACGGTGCTAAGCTGGGCATAATAAACCCTTATAAGTAACTGAATGCTTACACAACAAAATTCTCAGAAAAAAACATCTTTCACGTAAAAGAAATCCAAATTAGCAAAAGCTTCATTCAATTCAAAACACTCAACGAAACTGTTGATGGGGTAATTTAAACAAAATAATTAAAAAAATATACTGTTGGCAATTATTTTTTTCATATTTAGAATTAAATTAAAAAATAATGTCATAATTAGGCATTTTTTTTCTAAAATAATGATGATATTGATGCTTTTTTTTCCGTTCCTCTAAATCTGCCGGTGTGTGTATTTGCAAGTCTTAGTATAGTTAGGTATTGTTTTAAGGGCTGATTTTTCAATCGTCAGATTACTTTTAATTGAAGAATAAGTTTGGCACAATGACAGTTTCAGTATGAGAAATATGTTAAAATGACAAGTTTATTCTCAGTTAAAAGATAACTGACGATTGAAAAATCGGCCCTAAATTATTAAAACAAAAATGTTGAATCATGTAAATGTAATATTTGAATAGTCTAATCGTTTAAGGCAGAAAATACATCAATAAATAAATGTGAATATTGTCATTAGGTACGTGTCAATATTTACATTTATTTACGGCAGTTTACATAATCTCTAACACCGGATCGATGGCAGGTAACCAGCTAATGATAAATGCAAAACAAATGGCGCTTTCGACAAAACACACGGGTTACAGTACGTCAAACGGAATGTTGCGGTGATTGATAGCACTTGTCGTGGGTGCATATGGGTTGGGAGCCTTTTCACCTTGCGCAGGGTTGCCAAAAGCGAAATTTTATTTCCTTCCCGGAGGACTTAAACCTTTTAGCAATTGGGAGACTGGGTAACAAAAGTTAGGGCGGTGAAACCAAAAAGAACACTGGACCGTGAGAAGCTGAGGCCTCCAAAGAGGCTACACACAGGCTTGTTGCTGCCCGCTAAATAAAACTCAAATATGGGTGGAGTGTTAGTTATGTAGTTGACTCTACTCTCAAAGAATAGTGATGTCGCGAGGTTCCTTCAATATATCTACATATTTAATACGAATTATTCCTCATCACTTTTTAACATAGTTTTTTAATGCAGAACAAGGTAGGTATTGTTGTTGTTATGTGAGTTTTAATCACCATCACCACATTCCTGCATGAATTCATGTAAAAAGACATTTAATTTTTTTTAATAGAACAATAGGTAGTCAGTAAAATGTGTCATTTATTTTTTAATTATGATCTCACAGCCCTAACTCTACGTGTGGCCGCCTCACACGTTATCGAGATGGGCATTCATCAATCGCGACACCTAACGCAATTATTCAAAGCGGGATTTTACTTGTAATTGACTTCTTGATGGCTTCATTTGTATAAGATTGTACAAAACTACAGACAACTTTGAAAAATCACACTGACTCTATCTAGTTTAACAAACTCACGATGTATCTACATCTTAGGCATCATCGGCTTTCATTTAGAATTGATAAATATTCTTAGATTAAAGAAAGATATGCATTATTATGAACTAAATGCTGAATTTATGCGTTTTAATATAAAAAGCTTGCCTGTAATTGTAACTCTACTAAAAATATCTCGACTTTTAAATGGTCACCAAGGCTGTAATTTTTTTATAATTAATTAGTCATCAAAAACTTTGCATTAATCTATGTGGTGTTATGTTGGTACTAATCGACATCAATTATAATATCTAATGAACATTATCTAAACAAACTAATGATAGACTATGAACTTTTAATCTCAAATGAATCTCCCGCACCTCCAGTCTTGTAAAATAAGCTAAAAAGGTCTCGAACTTACGCGATATCTTAAAAGGCTGTTAAAATAATATCTTAGGGCAGTCGTTTGCACTATCGCCTGGACAAAGGGCCTGAGTGCAGCGTGATACACGCTGATGGTCAACATTACACCAGCTAGGTGGAGGTGCCTATTTCCAAATTCATAGAATTTTATTTATCACTCTTTAATTATTGTTTTTTTTTTCTAATTCTATTATATTTCTATTTTCTTATTTTTGAACGTAGATCAACTTTTGAGCACAATAATCATGTCTTACCTAACTTTAATCACAGATTAACAAAATCTTCGATCCATAAGAAGTGGGATAAATAAGCTAGGTACCATTATAGGAAAAAAGCTTACCTACTTGCATTTCATTTACTAATTAGGTACTCTATTATACCTACTTATCTACTAATACCTACTACCTATGTACTACATGACCTCTTCAAATAATATTTAACCCGAAATTGTACCTGACTAGTATAATGATTAAAGGTAGAGTCGTGCGTTTCTAAAATTGGATACAAGTAAAAGAAATCGACACCTATTGGAGCTTCAAGAGAATTGCGTAGTCACTTAAAAGGAGCTCGGTAAGCTTGTTTTCGACAGCTTTACGATAATTTGGAGGCAAAGATATAGTTTTCGTGGGTTCTCGTCACGATCGCTAGTACACTGCAGTTTTAAGTTACAGTTTTTTAATTGGTGCGCCTTTTAAAAGGGTTGAGTAAACTTACTAAAGTACTAACATCGCTTTTATCGGAATGGACCGGTTGAAATCATAAGAAATACCAAACATGTTACTCATTTTGCCTTAGGTACCGCAGATTTCACTAAACAAGAATAATTACAGGTGAATATACTTTTTAAAATCAAAGTAAAAACTAACATCGAATGAATCTTAACTGAACGATTAATTTCTTATCAAGGAAGTAAGATAAGATTTATAACCTCCTATGTATAACAGTTTAACCCCATATTTCACTGAGCAATCAGCATCTCAAACTACACAACCCAAATAAATCAAATTAATCTATTCGATTCAATCGATCGCGCACAATCGGATCGATATAAATCTGATCACGTAAACATTTAGACGGCGTGTTCGGCGCACACGCTCACGACCGCCATTGTTGTCGCATTTCACGCCACGACTAGACCAGTGTTGCCAGATTCGAAGTTTACTCCTTAAATTAACGTGATTTTACACAGTAATATAAAAAAAAAACAAATTTCACTATCGTTATTACAATTGCCAGAAAGGCTGTAGTGCGGGAGGAATGGCGACGGATTCGAAATCAAAATCAAAAATATTTATTCAGTTTAGACCACAAGTGGCACTTATGAACGTCAAAATATAGTCAATAATAAAAAAAGAAAAGATAGCCCTTATGGGGCACTTTACATGTCTCCTTATCTTTTGGGCCCTACCAGCGCTTCGAGACAATGTTGTTGAGATTGTTAGGCTTGCCACCGGACCTGGTATGACGCTCACGACCATTCTGGCAAGAGTGTAGCGACGAAGAAGAGAGAGAGATTACAATTGCTACAGATCCGAAAAGTCTAATAAAAATTACTTCTGATCTATTCTTTAAACAAAAGCACACCAAGGTCCATCTAGTGATCTACATTTACTTACTCTCCGTTCTATCCTGTATCTGACAACAGCATAGAAATTTGACATTTCATAGGACATCTGACAGTTTACAAATATTTCTGTATGTTACAGTCGATGAAAATTAATAACCAGAAGCAATAACGATTGTTATCACAAATACTTAGTTAACAAAGAGCGCAGTAACTGTGTTCTCACTATGCGACTCTATTTCTGAAATTTAGAAAATCAACGTCTGCAGTATGGTAACACTAATAAATGTACCCGCGTCACCCGAAGACACCATTCGAAAGTGTGGAACGAAAGCGATTTAAAAAAATACTTAGGCCAATGATTTCGTGAGGAATTTGTTTAGTACCGATTGCTACGTTTTCGTAACTGTCGAACGTTAAATTGTTTTATAAGAATAAACACGCGAAAACAACAAAAAAATATGTCTGTTTTACCACAGAATAATAATAAGTACGTACAGAAGTTTTACTTCGCGAAGGTATTTAAAAAAATGTATGCTCAATGTCATTAACAATATGGTGTAATTTAGCTTGTCTCAAGAGTCAAGCACCATTTTGTTGACAAACGTCAGTGATCGGCACTACGCCGAAGCTATAGGGCTGACTTCGGTAAAATGATGTGACGTGAGGTGCCAAACTGCGGAAAATGGCGGAGGAAATACATGATTTAGCATGAATTATCATGAATAATATTAACTACTTATTTACCTCTCAGTGTCTTGAGGCAACTTAAAAAAGTAAATACTGTGTTTTTATTATTATTTAGGCAGTTAAATACTGCACAGTATTTAGTACACCATTTTCTTTATTTTCTTCCATCATACACAACAATACGCGTGCGTGAGTCAAAGTTCGCTCGTATGTGAGGCCTTGTCGAACAGTATCCTGTAGGTGGGCCATCGTGCGTGTTTTGTTTTCGATGTAAACTCGCGGAGATGAACAGGCCTGGTTTTACCTGTATGCAAAATAAAGGCATGATTTTTTTTTGTGAGGCAGGACAATTTCAGAAATCCAGGCGATGCCAAACTAAGGATGATGTGGTTTATGTGATTGATTGATCGATTTGATTGACAATTTCAGTCAGTTTTTCGTTTTTATGCAGTATGTATACTACACGCGACGTGTTTTACATAAAAGTATAAGTGTACACATAACTAGTTCACAAAACTGGTTAATAACGTACAAAATATTTACCGAACCATTAATCATAACATCATCATAAATATTCATGAATTCTCACGGCATCCATCCGAATATCAACGTCAATGCGAAAGCTCGACACCACCTCCGGCAATGTCTTAACGCGTATTAAAACGACGTATTAACTACCAAACTTGCTGGAGATGAAGATGGCTTTATAACAACACTTTAGACGAAAGTACCTAATCCATACACTGGTTTGGTTACCCATGGGCGATCTGCAACAGTAACTGTAGAAAACGACATCCGAGATGGACACAGTTTTCGGCAGGCTTTGAAATATTAGCCTGCGTTTGTAAAAAGACACATGAAATGTAGTCTATCGATTTATTATTAAAAACCTTTCATACGAAGAAAGTAAGTAGGTACTCATATTTCTATCAAATTAACAGAACCCAAGAGATCCTTTACCGTTTCTTAATTTACAAGCTTATGTTTTTGTAAATTGGCTAACTTGATGCAATGACAATGCCGATGCCTTAAAATTGATTAATGTTAATAAAATTAACAGACGAAACATAAAATAAAAACTATATGTCGATAATGGCTTAGCTGTTAAGTTAATATTTGAAGATTAATTAGTTCCTTTCAATTAGATACGAGCAATTACGGACGATGAAGTTCAAGTCTAATTAATTCTATTTACTCAGGTATGAACGAATTCAATCAATTTTAACTACCGTATTAGGTATTTAAAAAACCAATTACTTCAAAAAGAAAAATGTGACCATCTGAAAGGTTTAGAATCGCTGACTTAGATTAAATAGCCGAAGATGCGATAAGCGGAGCTTTGATACCGCGACCACAATTTGTAAATATTTTTATACGAAAGCCGAACAACACCAAAAGTGAAATTAGACGGCAATGATTTATTAAACTTTTTACTGTTGCAGTCCAGATCACTGATAAGGTAATAGGGTATCATCACAGCGAAAGTTATTAAACGGTACATTCTTAGAAATACGCAGTAGATATTTTTTGTGAACGGATTTTACTTGCAGATAGCTTATATAAACGTACCGATAAATATGCCCTCATTTATTTTTGGAGTTGTCAACGTTTATTATTTACGATTTATAGATTTTATAGATATGTAACAACACAATTGCCGAGTTTATTTGTGTTCTTTCGTTCTTTATTTGCAGAACGTAACTATTTTTTGTTTGAGAAATGTTTTATCGGCCTCATTGGGTACAATTTATTGCGCATTCCACATACAATCACGTGTCAGACTTACGTTTATCCATTTGCAGAAATGTACAAACATATCTTTGTTGTAACATGACACATCTAATAACAAATTAATAGATATAATGGTCGTTTTTCAGTGTCTGCAATGTTCGTGGTTCCTGCGTTTTGGTAGATGCCGTAGTACTTTCAATTTCCTTCAATTACTTCATTTTCTTTCTTTATTGCTCAACTATCTACGTTAAAATACAAACGTGGTATAGATAGATCAATAGAACGGGCGACATCGGAGTTTCCAACAAAACAGAAGATAGAGTAACGGGGCGGAACGCGGTGTGACACAGTTATGTCATCGGAATGCCATTGTGTGGCGTCAATCAAGCCGCTGCAGTTGTTCCGTCGAAGCTGGGTGCGAGCTGAGTGCACGAGGAAAAGCGGGGAACATACAGCTTGATTAAGCTTCGCGCGTCCTGCCATTGGTCGCGCGTCCTGTCAATGGCCTATGCAAGCGCAGTGATCGCCATCGCGATCTGCACGCGTTAGTTTGGCTAAAGCTTTAGTGATTCTTCGTCGCTACACTATTGACAGAGTGATCGTGGTCGTCACACCTGTTTTGGTGACAAGCTTCACAATCCGTCGCCATTACTCCCGCACTGCAGCCCGTCTTGTACATTCGTGGAGTGGACCACCCTTCATTTGATTTTGTTCACTGGGATGAACATTCAAATGAAAAAAATAATATGCCGAGTGCATACGTCTTAATTTCTGGTAAGTTTTTTTTTTCACTAGAAAATATACTTAAATTTTGGTAGAAAAATATTTTTATGTGCTAGTCACAGTCTGAAAGTGTTAATTTTAGCCAAAATGCCGGCCATAGCGAAGACCAGGCTTTAGTGTCAAGGTGTTTATTCAAGCTTTACATGTTTTTTATTATAATTGAGTAATGACAGTGGTTTTAACGTATTGCATAGTGTTCATGCTTAATAACTTGATTGATTTACAATGCTCATTTAATAAATAAGCCATGTTATACCAGGTCAAAGTCGAGTGTTCATCCCAGTGAACATTGCCAAATTACTAATAATCTTTGATTGTTCATCCCAGTGAACGTTGTCAAATAAGCTATGAAACGTTTATTTTTGCTTAATTTTATTTCAGTGGACTAATTTCTTTATTTAGAGTAATTTTTTATTTTGTTTTGGATGTTGGCAGCTTAATACTGTATATTGCATGAAATGTAATATCAGAATAATGTTTTGTTACTGGTAAAAGTGGACATAATTGTTTTCAAAATTTTCATGCTAAATAATTACATATTTTAATTTAGCGGTTGTTTGTAGATTCAAAATTTGTAGTTCCAAAGAATATTTTTGTTTAAAATCATTTTTACTTTTTTATTTAAACCCTGAAGAATATATTTTATAAATGTGGGAGCTGTTTTTTTATTATTTAGTGCGACTTGTCCACTTTTAAGTTATATGAAAAAAAAATTATGATTTTTTCTTTATAAACATTAAACATTGTTTTACCTCAACGATCACACAAAATTGTATGGTAATAGTTAATTTCTTACTATTTTGTGCACCAAAAAGCATTTGATAATATAAATTTTACTTTTTATATGAATAATTGTTTTAATTTAATGCCGCTACCCTAAATTGGCAATGTTCACCCCAATGAACAGTTAAAATTCTCCATGTATTTGGCAGTGTTCATCGGGATGAACATTGTTTTTTTTCTATTTGGTGAAGTTCCGATTTTTTATATATTTTTTTCTGACCTATAAATAACCCTAAGAACATAAATCGGACGATGTATTTTTGTTTTTTGATAAATAATGAGTCTGCCAAATTAAGGGTTAAGTTCGGTTTTGATCTGATCGGTCCAGCGCATATGCGACTTACCGCGCACTCTTGATAAGAGATAGATAAAACAAAACATTACAGCTCATTTTATGAATGGAAGCTAAAAACTATATTCTCATAAAATAGACCCTAGTGTACTGTACTCGTAGTAGTTTGTCACAGTTTAGAAATCTTTTTGTTTGGACAAGGACATGTTACTTAAGATTATAAAACATTATAAATAAACAAATCCGTAGATTTCATACAAAAACATAATGTTAAATAGGGTTATTTAACATTATGTTTTTGTATGAAATCTACGGATTTGTTAAATAGGGTTATTTAACATTATGTTTTTGTATGAAATCTACGGATTTGTTTATTTATAATGTTTTATAATCTTAAGTAACATGTCCTTGTCCAAACAAAAAGATTTCTAAACTGTGACAAACTACTACGAGTACAGTACACTAGGAGGGTTCCTTCTGACGCAGACGGGTAATGAGCTTCAACGAGCTTTTCCTATGAAACATGCGCACTGCCTTAGACAAAATGGATTTCTCAATCCACCACTAGCCATGATTGCCATTTTCGCATAACTGCACATCAACCGTTCACTACCGCTCACATGAGATTATTTTCCCCGGAGATTGTTCCCAAATAAACACTGCATTACATTTGACCGAGTTTTCACTGCAATTCTTAGTTATGTTAAAGAACTGCAAAATTGACAGACAGATTTTGCATAGGTATGGAAAACCTATTCTTCAGATAAAAAAATACCTGGCGATTAGATTTGTTACAGTACCGAATAAAGCTCAGTCTTTTTAAGAAAAAGCGCGTTTTAAAAGGCTATTTGTAGAAAATAAATTACAAATACTATTATACTATTTCAACAAGTCTGCTCCTATCTTACATAAGTAGAGACATGTTACTTAATTTTCGTCTTAAATGTCTTAATCTTTAAAGGAACAAAAGATCATTTTCCGTGATACGGTAAAAGTATGCTATTTTAAATAGCTAAAGATAAATATCACCAAAATGGCGTCCTGACCTTTACGGTAATTACTTTTCACTATGACGGTGTATGTTTATTTATCCATCAAATTAAAGCGGCCATTTTGATAAATCAAGGTAAGTACTTATCGTTATGAGACACGCCTAGAAGAATAAGATGTTATCTGGAGCCATCTATTTATTACGTTTAACCGCAGATATAAATATAAGGCGAATCGCAAAAGAAAGACAAATAATTCAGTAGCAAATAAAAAACAAAACAAGTGAAAAACAGTGTGACAGAACTTATCAGATGAGTTAAATTTTTTATCAATGCTGATACTGATACCTATTTTGAACATGGCTGAATGGTGGAAACAAAGCTGAAGAAAACTAATTTGTCAGCAGATGATTTTTATTATTGTTCCTAAATTCTAAGGTCGATGGTAAAAGACCACCTATTTTAATATTTTTAATTGATAGGAAGTAAAGCAAACTATCTCTAGATTAATTTTATAATAGTGTTGTCTTATGAAACTCTGCTTTCAGCGAGCCGTCTGCGCTATCCCTAACAACCTGATAAGACCCCATCTGAACTTTCCTTCATAAAATTGCATTATTTATCGGCGGCGAGGTTTATAAATTTGATTTTATTACGCAACGCGCAGTGTAACGAACAGTATCGGACGCGATTCAGCCCGTAACGGCCGGTGTAAATTATACCTAGATCGGTGTATTAGTCCAGTTTACACGGATCGGAATTCGAAAACGAAGATTTGTCTGATTTTGGAATCGTCGTCGTCGTCGTCGTTTCAGCCAAAAGACGTCCACTACTGGACAAAGGCCTCCCCCAAGGATTTCCACAAAGACCGGTCCTGCGCCGCTTGCATCCAGGTACTTCCCGCGACCTTCACCAGATCGTCGGTCCACCTAGTGGGAGGCCTGCCCACGCTACGTCTTCCAGCTCGTGGTCGCCACTCAAGAACTTTCCTGCCCCAGCGGCCATCAGCTCTTCGAGCTATGTGCCCCGCCCACTGCCACTTGATTTCAGCGATTCTGCGGGCTATGTCAGTCACTCTGGTTCTCCTACGGATCTCCTCATTTTGGAATATCTAGCTCATAATATAGCTAGCTCTACATAAGTTTGAATTTAAATCAGATTTCCTTATTTTAAATTTTCCGTAAGTTCATTCATACAGGCAAAGGTATAAATCATACAGCTTGGGTATTTCGCGCAAAGGAATCGATTCAAGAACAAATATTGACTGTCACACGCATTTAAATATCTAATTGCAATCATCAGTTTTAGGTTTGGGCATCACACACAAACTCATATGTTACTTTGCACCAGGAGATTTAAAAAAAATGAAAAGCATGAGGCTACTTAAGAAGAAGAGGTGATTGATTGATTGCTACAGTACAAAAAGCTGAATCGATCTCCCCTACAACAATATAGATTGCTGAATTATGCCATACCTACTCACTAGATCCATAATCTTAATGTAAAATCCGTAATTCACAGATTAAACGCAAATTGATCTTAGCATTACTGGATTTACTTTCATTAAATCCATATAATAGCTTTCGTTTCGTACGATGCAGCGGAAAGGCAATCAAACTCGCAATCAAATTCATAATTGAAATCGAGTCGTTGCATTCGATTCAACCGAGTGCATTGTAACATTTCGATCGATGTAACTTGACATAGTTTTTTTTTTATTTAGACCACATTTTTAACATTTTAAAAACATTTTTAATTTTATTTCCAAACATCTTTAAAGCTAAAATAAATACAGAATTTTAGTTCCATCCAAAGCGCAATGATATTAATAATTTCAACGATTAGAATATGATTAAAAGTTTAATAAAAATAACGAGGTAACATGCTCTACTTCAATAAATAATTTTATGTGTCACAGAAATGATATTAAAATAAAACTAATTAACAAGTAGCTCCTGAAAGAAACTCTTGCGAGTAATTTAAAACAGAACATAGCCCTTAACCATTTTCAATAAAACTTAATTGATAATTACCACAGGATGTGACTGAAATTATTGCGACTTTAACGGACAAGTCTACCTACAAGACTAACTAAATTCATTCTACAGCAATAGATTTAGCTTGTAATCATAACTTATAATACTTATGATATAACAAGCAGTCTACAATTAATGCTCGACGCGTGACTGTATTTATTTTTAACACGAATTTCACTTTTCTAATGTAACGTACGGTTATTATTAATTTATTGACAGTAAATATGCATGTTGTTTGATGTAGCACACACACCTACCGGGCAGGTGGACATGTGTGATCTACTTGGGGTTTTTTCTCACTGGAATACTAGATAAGATGCGCTAAGATAGAGAAAGTGTGGTAAGCCTATTTTAAATGCTACATTAGTAAAAAGCCATAGGTCGCTGGATCATATCCGGCTCGAAGGACCAATGAAAAGAGCAGAATTTATTTATCAAATTATAAGCGCTAATGAATTGAATAATTTATTAACGACTTTAAGTTAATTAGCACATTACGTTAGTTGCACAAAGACAAGATGAAACCTCTTAGTTATGAATATCTTATTTAACGTGACCCAATGAATTATAATTATTAATAAACGCAACGCGTATGTTACTATATTGTAGTAGCTATTAATGACTTAATTCGAAATACTATGTCAATTACTAAGTTCACACTGGGGGCAGGAGCGTTCGCGCTCTACCACCACCATAGTCTGGAAGGCACTTGCCCTATACTTTTATACTTTGCACCAAGTATTTATTCTGTAACGCCTCAGACATTCCACGGCATCCCAGTGAGGTATGACTCTAATGACAAAGCATTAATATATCTTTTACAAGATCGCGTCAAATAAATCAACAGCCGCCGAGAGTCGGTGGCTCCGGCTCCGGCACGAACGGGCAGCTCGCACGGAGCCGCACGGAGCCGATTAATCAGGAGGTGGACGTTATCGATAAAAATCACGACACTTCATTTAGAACTTCGCGGTTGTGCGCGGGCGCACGATAAAAGGTGCTGGGTAACGGCTTCATTTGACATTTTAGTGTCAAAGAAGGAATTCATCGACTACTCAGGTTAGGTGTGAAAGAAAATTCTTTGTATCTGGCTATTAACTAGACAAGACTTGATGGTTTCTAATCTAAGCCTGTTTTTAGATGAAGAAAATTTAAAGTCATAGCTAATTTTACTAACTTGTTTTAATTAATCAGAAGGTGGGCGTTCATTTAGAACGAGAAAATCCTCGCTGTGATTGCCTAGTTTTCAGAAAAAGTAAGAGAGAATAAGTTGACTTATCACTCCTGATAACCCGTATATTATCTTCAATAAGAAGCATCTCTATGGCATCTGTGTACACCGATAAGAGCTTTCTAAAGGCACTCGATGCTCGGATCAGTGGGAAAGGGTGCAGAGGTCGGCAGTCCGCTCCCGAACGAAGCGATATCGCACTTGCAGCCCCTCGGGGCTATTCCGAAAAACGTTATCCGAAGTTTCGAATGTTGCCATTCCTCTCAGATGCCAGTATGAGCGACGGTGACAGATAGACCCGAAACTACGTAAACGGCGTTTCAGAGTAGGCCTCCTGATGCGAATAAAGTCGACAAACTGCATTGGGAAGATTGTGACCTTCTGCCAGATTCACCTTTGGACATTGACAAATCATTTTATTACCTTAAGTGAGAGAGGCCATAGCCATAAGATAGGGATGAGGACATCGTAAATTGGTATCGTGTGATATTATGATTAAGTTCATAAATTATTAGTTGACACCACCAATTAAATTGACACACGTTTTATCCAATGGACTTTGTTAAGCTTTAGCAAAGCTTGACGTCACTTTTTCAGTAACTTTATTGATTACAAACGGTTATTAATTAATTGAAACTAATTGTTATCAAAGACGAATTGGGTTTCGAATGAAAGATGAAAATGTTTTTCGATAAATATTTGAGATTGTGGAGAAACAAAAAGAAAATAACTGTAAATAGGTTGGTTGCTAACAAGTCTCCTTTAAGTTTCCAACCAAAACTAATAGATACAGTAATTATTTTATTGACTTCACCTACTTTTATAACAACCTACTACCTACCTACTAGTACCTACTATTTTTCATATCTTGACGACTGACTGTCCTAGAGTCGCCGCAATACGAGTACCCATCATTTCCTAAAACGCAGCATTCCTAACCAGAAAAAAAGCGTTAACGAGAAAACGATTATATCATTGTGGTACTGCTTTTCTTATTTGTATCGCTCCGGGCGGCCAGTAATAACCGGGTTGCGTCACGGGCTGACGGACCAGGGTGGCCAGGGTTTACATAATTATTAAGAACCTTAATATTGAAGCCATGAATCATACTGCTGTCAGAATAAGAGAAGATCGCGACCATAATAATTATAACCTAAATTAATTCTTAAACTTTCTTAAACTACCAATATTTTATATGAAAATTACATCAAATGAAATGTTAATCTCGGTAACATTAATTAAATTATCGTATGATTTTCCATTAAAAATATAGATACCCAATATAACCAAAAACTAGTGGAACTCTATTTTTGACCGATTTTGAAGATAGACTGAAGTCTGAACGAAAACCTAAATCTATATAAATAAAAATGAATTGCTGTTCGTTAGTCTGATTAAAACTCGAAAACGGCTGGGCCGATTGAGCTGATTTTGATTTTAAAATGTTTGTCGTAGTCCAGGGTAGGTCTAACTAAACGGTGAGCAAATAAGGAAAAATTGCGATGGCTTATTTATTGCCTTTAAGGCGGAACAGATTTCGCGGGGTCAGCTACTTGAAAATAAAATGTTCGCACGCGGCGCGCTGCGGTTACGCTCAAATTGTATTTCAGTTCGCGCTAAACTAACGAATTTTCTTAAATCGTAGAACTAAATTAAATATAGTTGCTTATAATGTTAGCTATCTACTTAATCCTATGAGGTCGATGGTGTTTAACAAATAACCCTGTAGATACAAGTCCCAATCATCCAACTTTCTCCGGCCGCCTGGCCACCCTACGCGGCGGCGTGCGCGCGCGCATCGCTCGTAAAGTTACGAAACGAGACGTAAGCAGAAATAAACTAGCAACAAAGGGCCACGGCTGAAATAGGATGGTTCAACTAACTCTTTGGGCCGGTGGCGAAACGCGGAAACTGGACGGGAGTTCCAATCACTCAGTTGTGGCGAAATTTCGCGTGCGCTTTTAAAATAGTGTCCCATCACTAATTAAGAGAACGAACAGGCCCTTCTTCTGGAAACATCTTGCACGTGATCAAACGAAACTAATGAAATGGGCAATTAGTGAAATGGGCCTAATTAAAAAAAATGAGTTATCTGAAGTTTATTGGTGCTGAAAACTGTTTAAAGTAAATTGCATGAAGTATAGTCAGTAGTAATTTGTGTCATAAAAATTCTCGTATACGATTTAATGCTATCCTGGGTCGAAATAAAATGAAACGTTATGGAAATTCATTAAATCTGGCATCGCAAAGAATAAAAAAAAAGTAGAGAAATAACGTCTTGATCATTATGTACATAAGTGCTCCCGTGTCAAAAGCTAAATTTTCGGTTGCGAATTAAGGCATTATTTAATTAGATACTAATTAGTACCAATTATAATCGTAAATGGAAATCATTACAATAATATAATTAAGTAAATTAGCACTCTTGAAAATCAATAAAATTGCTTTAGAATCTAGTAGAGACGAGAAGATTTTACAACACCTAACGCTGGTATTGGCTGTCGTTCCTTAGCCCCAACCAGCAGCAGGAATCACCCGCTTCCCGGTTCTGTGCTATGTTTAGAGCGGGAGATTTGCGCCGCGTTTCAGACCGCGCGTTTCCGCGAACCGGCGCGTTTCGCAAGCGGTCCATTTAGCGCCGCACGCGCCGAATGATCCAGCCGCTGAAACGACAGGCGGACACACACGAAGCGACTATTGTAGTATCGTAACCCTATGGTTACGATTATTACTAATTAACGACGGAACGCGATCAGACGACCCACTAAATGGCTTTCCATTTCTCTTTCTCTATTTCGAATTTTTCATCCATTTTGTTAAATGAAGTTCTCCAAGTTTTGTTAACATTTTTAATCTTCCAAAATAATCATAAAGTTTTCTGTATGTATGAATTTTTAATTTGACTCTACTTTTTTTCAAGACCCAAACTCAGAAAGACAAAAGTACTCACTTTCTTGTTGATCTCGTAGTTCCAGACGGCATTTATAAGTGTACTTACCTGAAAAGAAAAATAACAAATGAATACTAAAATACATGCAATAAAATTAGAATGGATTTTAATAAATCGTTACAGTTTTCTAAACATTCAACGTATAAACCCTTTTATTTCATTCAAAAGAGAGAGGCTAATAGCATAGGCCCTCCTCATACCTCAGATTCTGAATAAAATTCCTTAATGAAATTTTTGTTTTTAATTCACACCGGAAGTCGCCCACAGAATCGGACATTACATGCGAAAGGTGGAATCTATTTAAAGCTGGATCATATTTATTCATTTGCAACAGACAAGTAAGCAGCAAAACATAAATCACGAGAAGTAATTAGGTCATTCGTAGCCTTTACAATGATCCGCGCTACCAGGATGCTAGGAGCTACCAGGAGGTTGATATATGGACGCGTGTTGCGAGACCGCGGCATTCGTTTTGTATGGCGATGCATTTATCATGCACGAGCAAAACGAGGTAGCAACTCTTGACCTGGTTGAGATCAAAAAATCAATCAGT
Source organism: Ostrinia furnacalis (assembly GCF_004193835.3). Classification (NCBI taxonomy): domain Eukaryota; kingdom Metazoa; phylum Arthropoda; class Insecta; order Lepidoptera; family Crambidae; genus Ostrinia; species Ostrinia furnacalis. The sequence continues at coordinate 71,038 of NW_021131365.1, read as the reverse complement.
CGTAAACTACGAAGAACTATTCAGGATTCCGTATAAACTTTCAGACTGAAAAATTTGGTTCTATTTAAATATTCCGTAGCCTATCTTCAACCATAAGAAGACAGTTCAATTGGCTACCTATGAGATATTTTTAGGGCTAATTAGGTTAGCCGTAGCCTTTACAATGATCCATGCTACCAGGATGCTAGGAGCTACCAGGAGGTTGATATGTGGAGGCGCGAATACGAGAAAAATCATAAATATGCTTCCACCTAACCTAGCTCGGCACCCTGCGTAGATTATAGAGTTAATGAGTGAGCAGACATTAATAGACCTAAATAAAATTACTGCCAAACCCATAAAACGATCATAAATTATACTCACTTTAAATGGAACATATCGCCAAGAATAGCAACCTACTTACTAAAGTAGCAATGAGGAAGTCAAAGAAAATATAAACAACTGGAAGAAGATTGTGATCAAGATAAGAAACACTGCGTGTTGTTAACAGTTAGTAAACCGTCTTTCTAACCTCCCCAATTTTTATATTAGCACAATAATGGCTTACCGTTTCTTGCCAATGTACACTGCTCAATTTAACTTTATTCTCTCATGGTTATTAGACTGTGGAACCCTAAAAAAACAATTCAAAAAGCACCGCACCGCATCCGCGTTCGATAGATCTTGTCCGAGCGCAGTAAAAACTATAAAATCTTGAGAGCAACATTAGAAATTGTAATTGCACCAGATATAACTGCACGCGCTGCATTTGAATATTCAGCGTGAATAAGAATTCCTATTGACAAACGCGTCTACGTCATGCACAGGGCTGACACTATCCACTTGGCATAGATCAAAATAATAGTTTTTTTTATATCAAGGAAAGCTAGGCAAATAACTGAATACTGAATAAGTGAATTTAATTTTTGATTACATAATTAATCCAATACAAACAGATGATAATGTAACATTACAGAATATTAAACAGTTAAAAGTATGTACTTCGCCAGAAAAACAATTATTTAAATATTTTTTTTGTTAAAAATGTTTCTTTTTGGTTTTTTGGCTCATTATTCAATTTTTTATCATTGATTTTATCCGCGTAACATAACGTTTAATCATTTAATATTTATTATGTCTCGATTCGCGGGGGTTGAAGGGCTACATGGGATTGAGTTCATGAAAAATAATTAATTTAACATATCTGGCTAACAATCTAAACCTTGTTCGATTATCTAAAGTTTTGCTATCACCCCTGAATGCAGCGGACCACATAGTCATATGTTGATCAATAGACACATACTACATGCAATAAATAAAACACTTAAAACGCTGTGCAATTTTCCTAGCTAATAATAAAACGTATATGACTAACAATACAAGAATATAGACTCTACAAATAATAATACACTTCTGGACACATCTACTGGCCCACCTTGTATTTTCAGTTTCATTTGGTCCTAGCTAAAATTTTATATTAGGTCGAGCAAAAAGTTTTGATGCAGATTTGAACCTGGAACATTCACAATTTCATTCAATAGTTTTTTTTTTTAATTTCGAACACAGAGTTTAAAGATATTTTGGACAAAAGACAATTTGGAGCCTGTTTGTTGATATCAAACAATCGAATACCTAGTACGAAAACTTGGTTTTATTGGTTTACTTGGATTTTATTCTTGAAAAAGTAATTGATATCTTTGGTTTTGCAACAAACATTACTGATTCTTAACATTAAGGTGAGGTTCTATCAATAAATCTATGGATACTTCACCTGAAGTCGCCCGCCCAAGCTGTGGCACTTATTCAGGCCGGACACAGCCAAAGAAACGTGAGTGCTCAACTTAATTTAAGTCCATCTGCGGTCCGAAATGTTTATCGGAGGTACCTAGAGACTGGTGGCTTTGTTCGTCGCCAAGGAAGGCCACGATCTCGGGTCACAACTGAAAGGCAGGGTCGATTCATCGTGACGACCAGCTTGAGAAATCGTCACCTTACCTCCATTGAGATACAAAACCAACTTCGCGACTTCCACGGAGTATCTGTGAGCGCTCGAACTGTTCGGAGAAGGTTCATAGAACGCGATATGGTACCACACAAGCCAGCTAATGGGCCCAAACTAACGCGAGTCCACCGAACAGCGCCTTCATTTCGCACGCAGTCATTAAAATTGGACACAGCAAGATTGGAGCCGTGTACTCTTTTCTGATGAGTCTAAAATTGTGTTACATGGCAATGATGGAAGGAAGAAGGTCTACCGACGTAAGGGAGAGCGTTTCGCACAATGCTGCTTTGAAGAGAGGGTTGCTTATGGCGGTGGCTCATGGACTGTCTGGGGCGGTATATCCGCGAGCGGCAAAACTCAACTTGAGGTTGTTACAGGACCACGGCTGCCAACATTAAATGCTGAAAGGTACATTCGTGAGTGCTTAGAACCTCACGTGATACCATACGCGGACTACGTGGGCCCAAATTTTCTTTTTATGCATGATAATGCAAGAGCCCATGCGGCCGGCATCGTCAGGGAATATCTTCGGGATGTGAACATCACAGTTATGGACTGGCCAGCCAGAAGCCCAGACATGAACCCCATTGAGCACATGTGGGACGAGCTAAAAAGACGTGTTAGGGCTCGTCAGCCAGTTGCCCAGACGATGCAGGAGTTGAAAACTGCCATAGAAGAGGAATGGGAGATGATCCCTCAAAATTTCATAGAGCGGCTGATAAACTCTATGCCTAATCGTATGAGAGCTTTGGTAGATGCCCATGGAGGCAACACGCGTTATTAAATTAAACCTTTATTTGATAAAACATGTTTTTTATTCAAAAATCAATTGCCTTTAATAAGGCGCATATCCGACTTGTTAGGCGTAGCTCCATGTCGTATGGTATTCTGAATTCAAATTTAAAACCATACGATCGCAAAAGATGGTAAAATGTATCAGGTTTAAAACTGCATCAACAGTTTTTGTTCAATCTAGCAATCATATTTCGGTAGGGGCCATCGAAACCTAAACTCTAAGGTGGGCCAGTAGATGTGTCCAGAAGTGTATATATTACTGTAATAGACACATTTTCTTTTTAACTGCCACATAACTAGTACTTATCTTAATAAGAGCCTCATAAGCAAAAAGTCATTTTCTATTCACATCTAGTAGAAAAGAGTACTACAAATATCTCCTAAAACCTGTTATGAGACCATTTCAGGCACACAAATTAACCTACACACTTCATTTTCGTTAAAGTAAATTAATAGATTCGAAACTAGAACTAAATACCGCAAAATGAAGCAAAAACAGTAAACTCTAATTAGTATAAAATTAATTTAAGGAATAAAATTCGCATGACATATCCGACATTAATGTAAAATAACGAATAATTAAAATTAAAGGTACTAAAATGTAGCAGTTAATTTGTAGTAAAATAACTTTTGCTAATAATGTTTAAGCTAAGAGAGCTAATTTCAATTTTAATGTCGGTGAGTGGGCGTTTTCCAATGTCATTACGACTAATACGGTTATACCCGTGTGTAATTACAGTAATTTATTCAATTCGATAAACTAATATAGATTGTGCTTAGTTACTACACACAGTTTATCTGAAACTAGTGATGTCCATAACTTAACATAATTTTTACAGCTAGTAATTTTTTTAGACATTGTTGTAGAAATTAATCGGGATGCAGAACATGACAATTAAAAAACTGGTAAAGAAAGTTGTTCAACATAACATTGCTGAAAAGTGAAAAATATTCATTTTCACTTTTCAGCAATGAGTCGTAGGGACTTTCACGTATTAATAAATACCAATAAGCTAAATCAATTTAACCAAAATGTATTGTTTCAGAGCTCTATACAACTAAAAGTAAAATCAGTTTGGATTCCTAATAAAATTCAGTGCGTTGTTAGAAATTTGAGATACGTACAGATATCTGTAATATTCAGGTAATTTCCAGGGAAACTTTGCAGGCTGACGTAAAGGTTTAAAGCAGTTGTGACTTGACATTCTGTGCGATGTGCTGCCGATTTGTCGATCATCGCCAGTCATCCCACAAACATGAACTTTCAGTAATCTGACTTGAGTCGAGTATTATCAGTCCGTTTCTTCCATTCGCAGTTCCACTGGCCATCACTAGCGTCGGCGAGCAGTGGCCCAATAAATCAATGAGGTTCGTTATGCTGGACATTAGGCCGACCATCCCCGTGGTCGCAGATATAAAGATTATTATGATTTGTAGCCGTGGCCATGCCCGTTTGACACATCCAGTGGCCGTCGTGACACAGAAGCAATTACGCTGTGTAATTGTGAATTTGTTTACTTATCGCGCTCGCCGTGGAAATCGAAAGAGCTTGAGGTACTGTCGATAAAGGACCGAGAGGAAATGGAAAACTGTAGTTAGATTAACAATCATGATGTCGGTACCATTACTGGGGGATAAGAATGTGTTATCTTTGCGTGGTCCTGTATTCATTAATGTTTTAGAAATACTCCCTTTTCATGTAGAGGCCATTTATAGAGCAACAAGGATGTAAGTTCACTTACGGTAAACGTTTTATCGCGCAAAAGTTTGTCACAGTCATTTTGCTAGACAAGATCACAGATTAATGCTCAAATTTTATTATAAACTTACGAGTACTATTTGTCGTTTGTTTTAAATTGGTAAGTAAGTACCTACGTATTTTTACGAGGAGATCCACCTCAAATGGATTCAACAGAACTGATTGAATGATGCTTTTATGTGAGAAAAGTGACGGATATTGCTTCTTCTCAGTCAGCACTCAGCAATGGACCACTTATTGTCCCGGAGCAGTAGTAGGGTAAAAGTAATACTGGGACGAGTAAAAGCGTACTTACAAAAAATCAATCAGTTTATTGAGTTCTAGATACAAATATAATGTAAAAGGGTCTACCAAATTTCGGCGCCGTGGAAGCATCGCGGATGAATGGGCGGCAGCGGCGCGTGGCGCGCGCGCCATTCTTTAGCGTTATTGGCCGATAACTCATGCTGTTGATCTGAATGCCCCGAATATTAGACACCATGCATGCAGTCCCATTTGAATTATGTATTTACTGGTATGTATTGAAGGAAATGTATTAATTCATTGCTAGGATACCTACGAAGCAGACGTTTAGAAGGACATCATTTTTATGTGGAAAAAAAGGTTAATTAATTTGTATAAATATACACTCATTTATTACATAATATGATTACAGAGCGCTGATCGTACTACCTATGAGAGCGAAAGACAAAATATTTGTAACTGTCTGTCTATGTTAATCACAAGATAGCGATGTGTGTACAAAACCATGGCTACCCTATTTACTCTACATACCAAAGGGAGTGTCGAAATCGAATCTGATCGATCGCTACCGCAGTTATTATAAGACAAAGCGGAGCTTCTTTATCTAATCACAATTCAGAGTGCACGGTAATCAACATTATTCATTTTTATTGATGCATTTCGAAACCGTAATGAGAGCGAAACAAACAGGTAAATTGCGAAATGTTAAATTTTAATAGACATGATGGATGCTCGCTTTAATGAAGTTTATTTCTACTCGTAACAAGATGTAACTGTCCTTTTTATAGAGTTTGCCTGCAAGACACAAGATTCAGCTTGGAAAAGATGCTGCGAAACATAACGTCGCTCAACTTCTATATCTTCAAAAATGTTATGTTATTAAACATAACATCTGGACAAACTACGCATTTTAATTTATTTTACACTTACTTGAAAATAAATAGCTTAAATTAATTTAGTCTTCATCCTACTAATATTATAAATCCGAAAGTTTGTATGTTTGAATGTCAACATATTTGTTACTCTTTCACGCAAAAACTACTGAACGGATTTTGTTGAAACGTTACAGTATCATTGTTTATAATCCAGAATAACATATAAGCTATTTATGACGATCTATGACAAACTAAATTTCACGTGAGTGAAGCCGCGGGCAAAAGCTAGTATTTTATAAAGCTAGGTCAGGTACTTATGAAAATTTTCAAATCGACCCTTTTTCTTTGGGGTTTATTTATTTATCTAAAGGCGTTTAGTGTATGTGACTCAAAATCTCGTTTGTTCGATACTTTATATAACATACTATAGAGTACACACGCATTTTAAGTAGGTACTTACCTACCCATGTAATTGGCCACGCATTTTGTTGGTAAAAGCACTTCCCTCTGCCCTACACTCGGCCATATGATTACCGCGCCGCCTATCATCACTTCGCATTCCTCCGCAACCGATTATTTCGGTAATAGCCGGTAAATGTATGGGGAAAACCGATTATCTCTTTAAAGACATCGGCCACACGCTAATGTGCGAAGGCGAGTTGTGAGAAGCAGAGAATGCGCGGGCGCCGCGGGCTATTTGTACACTGTTGTTTATGAGAAACATTAGCTATTGTAAACAAGGCATTATTACTAAAACTTAAGTTTTAACTTAAAATAACCAAATTATCAAGTTTTGTTTGATGCTAGATTTATAGTTCTGCTAGTTCAGATGCCACTTTGTGAAAATGACAAACCCATTTCATGCATTGCATCAATATTAAGTGTTGCATAACGTCTTCCTTCCTCTACTACCACAGAAATCACAAATTCGAAATTAAACGAAGATACGAGTTGAATGGGTGTACGGGACCCCTAAAATTATGTAAAACGTTATCTAGGTACCCTTTAAAGTTTAGTACCCTCAACCAAGTTATGAGTAAAAGAAAATTTTACTTAATTATAAGTTACATTGTATCAAAAATGTAAACACAATTTTCCTCCCGGCTAATTCGAATGCATTGACGACTTTTATTATGGCTTTTAGTTTATTCCCACGATATTATGAATTGCTATTACGGGTTAACGGGTTGGAACACACCATAATAACGTATCGGCGCATCCGCAACGAGGAGCATAAAATAATTAATTTAACAACTCTACGATATACTGTAGGTACCTACAACGTAGGTACTACTCAGAGAAAGGGAATTCAATACAAAATGAACCATTTCACTAGGTGGATTGCATGCGGGTGTTCTTATGGATGGCGAAGGAGCTGTATTCGCAGGAGGACGTTTAAATTAATTGAATAGATCCTAAAGGTTCGGCCAAACCATCGCGTGCAGCCTGCGTACGCGATAGCGATGGCAATCCTACTGATTTCTACTGCAGGCTGAACGCGTTGGTTTGGCTGAACCTTAAGAAAGCGGAAAAGTCTAGGTTCTTGAAGCGCCAACAGTGGCGTGACGCGAAAATGGAGAATTTGTCACATATTAAAGTGTAATTGTAACTAAAATACCTATACATATCGGAAAAGATTAGTTTAGGGTATTTCTAGGCATCCAAATAAAAGTATTTGGAGGCCTTGAAATATCCTAACATTTTTCGATATGCATTAGGTATTTATCTCTTCTCCCTTGACTACGCAAAAAGTAAAAAAGAATACACTTCCAATACAAAGTCTTGTCTTTCTCTACATTACTTACTTTCGAAATTACTTGGCAAGAAAAGCAAACTACCTTTAGTAGGTATTCGTACTCTAATAATAACTCAACATGTATCATAATTGAACTAACAGCTTTCAAATAGCGTTTCTGAGTAACAAATAGCGTAGAAAGGAAGATGTTCAATATCCTCAATTGTAATTGCTTCATATGATTGCAGATTGCGGGAGCAATTGATGATAGTTCACTGTCGCAAATTGAAATTACCGCTGGCGACATTCATTGGATGAGACTATTAATAACTATCTATGCAATGGCCTTGCAATGGCCCATAAATTAAAAGCTAAAAGTTTAGACAACACCGCTTTATCAAAATTATCCGAAGAAATGTGTCAGACAAGAAGGAACAGTGGTGTAATAATAAAAAAAAGTTTTGTGAAGGTGACGACGCGTCTGATGAGGTCTCGGCTCATTAATCCGGTATAGGGGAAGGTAGGTTCCAATTCAATCGCTGTAGACAGTAACATTCAATTCTGTTTGAAGATCGTGTTCGCTTTGCTAACTCCCCAATAAGTAATAACTATAAGGTAGTCTATGCAGAAAAGTTCTCGAGTGGCGAACTGGCGACCACGGACCGACGATCTGGTAAACGTCGCGGGAGGAGCCTGGATGCGGGCAGCGCAGGACCGTTCATTGAGGAAAACCTTGGGGGAGGCCTTTGTCCAGCAGTGGACGTCATTTGGCTGAAACGAACGAACGAATCTACGCCAAAGTCACATAAAGTAGGTAGCATTATGTATGCTAATTTATGGCGAACATTGTGGCATATGGGACGAGTTCCCTCGTGTCCAACCACTTGTCCGAGGTCAGTTCCTCAGGAGTGTCCTCAGGGTCCTTACTTAAAATAGGGTGAATTTTATATAGGTGTAATGATAGTTATCAAAAATGATTTGTCAAGTCTAAAAATATTTTACAATCGAAGCCTTTCACACACGATTATAAATCAAACTCCTCTCGCTTGGCGGCTGTGTCGATGTCGGCTAACTATAAAAATAACTTTCAATTTCCGCAATATGTTTAGGAAATGTTTACTACACATTAATATTATTTTGGCGAGCCTAATCATCACTCAATAGGCTAGTTGCCTAAAAAAATTTTTTTAGTCCGTAATGTTTAATATCAAAAAATATTGGACACATATATTTTTATTTGTCAATCTAACAAATAATTACATAGTTATGGTGCGTTGAAGTTGCGCACGACGTCACAACGTGCGGCATTTTTAAGCAAGCGTTGACGTCACGGGCCTCTTCTTATGAACTTTGGGGCGCTTTATCTCTTTAAATTTTCATTAGTTTGAAAAAGTGAAAAATACGTGTAGAGTATTTTTTGATAAGTTAACTGACGGACTAATTAAAACTCTTGCTTTTTGACCCAGGCAACATCCCCATTATCACTATTAGACCACGAATCAATCGTCATGATTGAAACGTGTTTCATAATAAATTGATACCATAGACTATTAATTATGCAGTAGTTTCTACTGTTCAAATTATTTAGTGACCCGGAGCCTTAACAGCGTGTACGACTGGATTAATAGATAGGCTTTTATCATAGTGAAAGCTTCGAACATACGAGTACCTACATTAATCAATTATGTTTGCACTACCTATGTTTTGAATTTACAGGTCTAGGTGCTAACCGATGATTTTTATTTCAAGTTATTAAAGATTTAGCTCGAGATGCAACTCTTAACCTAAAAAAAAAATACTATAAAAATATCGAGTGTTTATTATTGAAGTCCTCTGAGACGACTTGACCGATTTTTAAGAATTTTTGGTAAATCTGAAAATAAGGCTTTTTTGCCTATAGGTGCAAAACAACGTTTTCTGAGTCAGCTAGTTAACAATAAAATTAAGATAACAATAGAAATCATATTGTCGTACAATGGTCGCAACTAACTCGCGACGCAGACGCAGGAAATATAATATCCCAATGCATTAGTTCAAGTTCATAAGCGGCTATTTATTGTCAGGGATCTCCCGGCAGAATAGAATAATGCCTCACTTTATTAGCGATCCTGTTAAGCTGCAGACATTGTTCTTTCATTGTTATGAGGGGGGATTTTTTATCGTTTATTTCATCAAGCTTGATCTCGCTCTTATTTTACATAATTGCATTTATGATTTTGTGTTTGGAAATTCGTCATCAGTTTATTTAGTCTCCATTGCAAGAGCACACTCTCTCTAATATTTATGGGCAAATAAAAAATTTGGCATTGGCCAGATATTCCCATATTTGACGTTTACGTTATGTTTATGACGAGATCCGAGACACTCGAAAGACACTAGCGCGAATGGACGTTTGCGCGAAAAGACATGAGCGCGAAAGACACTAAAACCCGGAGTGCATATTGACCATATTCTAAATGGACAATAATACTTGGAAAACTGCTCCTCTCCTTAATGTCCCCAGGCTTAAGTCAAATAGTACTGAGTATTAGTGCCGTCGTCGGCGCTCACGCAGATCCGTATTAGTGGAGACATTAATAAACTATGATCTGCTTTAATATTTCCGCCTACTGCAAAAAAATTATGGCCCAAACGGTTATGCAGCGAAAAGGACGAAGCTTATAAGTAGCCACTAAGGCTGAGTTGCACCACGTAACTTTAACCGTAACTATAACTATAACTTACAAGGAGATTAACAGACTTTTGACATTTAAAGTTAAAGTAAGATGGTGCAAAGATGGTCCAGCCTAAGTAAACTTTCAACAAAGTTAAAAAGCTTAACGATATACCTTAGCTAAAGTGACCAGTGTTCGTTTCAACAACTACAGCATATTTAAGCTTAACCTGCAAACTGTCGCAGAGTAAGAAGGTATAAATTGGCCTACATTTAAATTTAAAGAAATCAAATCTAAAAAACTCTCATGTGCTTTAAGCACTGAAACTGTCAAGAATGATGATGATCCTTAAAAAATATGTTTCATCTTCAAATATTATTGTCACGACAAACGTTTAAAAAGATAAAATTACTACATATTGAACGGAACAAGATGTACGATATCGCATTACAATTGATAGATTCGAAAGTGTGATATAGTGTAACAAAACGACGGTTATCATATTATATTCAACATGTCATTGTGTTATTGCCCAACAAAGCTTATAGTTTAAAGCTAAAAGCTCATGGTAGCAGACGAATTAATGTTAGGTTTATGCCCGTTTTCCCTAATTTTTAAGTGACCCCTACGGCCCCTACCTATGGTAACACATATCTAACAGGAATTTTGTTTTCATAGGAGTCACTTAAAAATTAGGGATTGATAGTGAAAACGGGCATTAGAGATAAATCTCTAGCTTTCGCTGAATTGAATTTTTATACTCACAAAAATGTGGTATTCAAATAGGATACTTCGTTCCGTCAAGAGAAAATGTCAAGTCGCATCGAAGCCAAATTCCCTCGAGTCTCGGTGACAGTTCAAACTTTCAACACTTGTTCTAATAATGCGGACATTTTTTCTCCGACCTTAGTGACGAGATTTCGATTGTGATAAGATAAAATATTATTCTAATTAGCGATGTAGGTACGTGGATTTGGGTTTGTCTCGTGAAGATATTATACATACTTAGGTGTTAGCATACTCTGTTATTAGCTAGCAATTTTAGGCAAATTGTTCATTCACACAACAGTCCGTTTTACTGCTTCATTTATAAATCCTATAGTACTTACTTTTATAATCAGTTATGACGTATGTAGTTGAATTGAGCAAATGCATACACACGACTGTGTGTTCGATATCCAGGAGATTCTACGAGTAAATACCTACTTAATTGATCCAATACGAACCAAATCCGTACTGTATCTACCTGTACCTCTAGTAGGAAAAACTTTCGAGTTCGTTTCGTTGCGTATTCAAAGTGTCATCGAAAAATTTTGTATGAAAAATTAAACAGCGCCCCCTAGGGCGGCTATAATATAGGGGGCGCTGTTTAATTTTTCATACAAAATTTTTCGATGACACTTTGAATACGCAACGAAACGAACTCGAAAGTTTTTCCTACTAGAGGTACTGAAGTAAGTAGGTACTTCTTTCGACTCGAGAAAGAAAAAAGTGAAACCGTGTATCTTTTATTATTGCTTAGATGTTTTCTTTTAAATAACACGAGCTACACGTCCACCGCCCGAGAACCTGATTATGTAAAATCAGTCTGAAGTTGTTAACCTATTATAAAATGGCCATTCATTTAACCTAAATGTCATGCATGTCATACACGTAAACATTAATTCCATTCATCCTGTGCAGGAGAAATTTGGCTTAAGTTCGATTAGGGACAGAGCTGTGATTTTCTCCCGCATAATTACATCTGTCCTCTGACTGAACTATGTTTTTTGAGAACGTTAGTAACGAGCATGATTATAGTGATTCGTCCAAGTTATAGTGTAAACAAATAACACTGACGCACTTAGTCTATTGGATACCATTTACTTATTTATTCACACACATTGTGAACGTTAAAAAGGGCAGTTTTTATTTTCAGAATCAGAATCAGAAATATTTATTTTGCCCGAACATATACGTGCGAGAGCTTGTGTATGATTCGCTATCCCTAACCTTCAATTGATTATGGTGTTTGCCGTAATGGCTGTACAGTCGCCCGACGCTACCAGCCCTCGAGTTCGTTGTACACGGTGGAGGAAGCTCTAAATCTTGTTTAATTAGGGTAATTGTAGAAAGCCGCCAGCCTACACACCACACTGCATTCATAGCGTTGTTGGTCCGGTGTTAATTTTTTCAAATGCTAAGAATATTTTAGAAAGAAAAAGCTGACATAAATGGAACAGGGTCTTGGACATGTTCCGAGTGCAATAACACCGTGGTAAAGCAAAAAGGAAGGAAACGACAAAGAACAAATTTTATGGGATAATTAGTTAATCTACATAATTTTATATTTACTTCTTGTGTATATTCCCGGGAACCGTGATTATGTCGATATGAAATCAAACCGAACAGCTACTCATTAAATTTATGTTTTATCTGGCAGCCAGTGGTGAGGTGACTGAGTTTGTTGCGGCGTTTCCCAGCACCAGCCAAATGGTAGGTCAAAAAGCTTAGACATAGTAAAAGCCTAAAGACACCTTGAGAACATCCTCTAAGGCTGAGTTGCACCACCTAACTTTGACCGTAACTATAACGATAACCGGTGTTTTTGCATGGAGTTTGACAGATGTTTGACGTCAAAGTTAAAGTAAGATGGTGCAACTCAGCCTAAGTGTTTATTATTAGAGTAGGCGCACACCGTTGATTTTTCGTCGGCCGATAGTTTAGTCGGGCAGTTGATCAGTATGGGCATGTATGGGAGTGCGCACACTACGCCGATTCGATTTGGCCGATTCTTCATACAAATTAAAATCGGGCACAACTATCGGCCAACTAAAAATCAACGGTGTGCGCCTACTCTTAGTGTGTTGGTTTTTATTTTCTTTAAATTTTATTTAATAATAATAAATAATAATAAATATCCTTAGACATTTTACACTGCGCTTCTAGTCCCAAACTAAGCAAAGCTTGTACTATGGGTACTAGACAACGGATATAAACATACTTAAATACTTAAGTTTAAAGTGAGTTATCACTATGGAATAGTATCTACTTACAAAACGCTAAAGGACATTTTCAAATAATTGACTTCGACAACCTATGATCTCTAATTTAATATTTACTAGAATGGGACTAGAAGCGTAGTGTAAAAATGTCCAAGGAATTTATTTACTTTTTTTTATCTATTCGCACCATGATTTGGTGAACCATTAAGTAGTTAACTTTAATTTATTGAGGGTAATTGCCCTTTTGCTAAATTAAAACTGTGTAATGCAAAAGGACGGTGAGAAATAGATATGAAAATCAGTGATAACGTGCTATCGAAGCTAAGTTAACATAAATTCGCGATAACAATTGATTAAAAGAAATTATTATTTACCTGTGTTATTACAGACAAAAGTATGTCCCACTAAAAACATTTTCTTGTAAAATGACTCGCTCTGTCTAAAAGTTATCAGATCTCATGTAGAGTCAAGCTCTCCAAACTCTACACGCCCTAACTTCATAAACACGACTCCTTAATCAAAATATGTGGCTTGGCCATTTCGCTACATTCACATGAGCGTAAGTTGAAAAATTTATTCACTGTTCATTACTTTTCCGTTATTAGTTCTCGTAGAAAGAAACTCGCCGGGCCAGCTATAGTCGCATAATAAAACGTAAAGTCAATACTAACCATTGTCACACATTAAATATACAAAATTAATAATACAGAATTAGCAAAACACCAAAATCTACTATCGTCAATACTAATGACTACCTCCTATACATTGTGGTCACTAGTATCCACGACATCAACGTCATCAGTTCGATAATCATCATAACAATTATATGAATCATTTTCATCGTCTTTATTAACAAACGATTCACGTTCTTATAAGATTATGATGTTATCTAAGATTTCATTGTGGATGTTATACGTTATCAATCCACCGTGGACTTATATCAAAACGAAAAAAAAAAAACTTTAGCGCGAGTTAATACGCTACAGTGACATCTATGAGCAGACATATAAAGTAATGCTTTACCTAACAAACAAACATTATCTAATCTGTAATAATTAAGACTAAACAAGAATCAGCATTAATGTGTACAATTGAATATACCTATTAGAGTAACGTTTGGTTACTAGATGGCGTTAATGTAATAGATTCCTGTATACCGCGGTATCCCTTTTTTTTATCCGATCTACCGAACCTTTACCAGCCAGGCTTAGAAGAGAACTAGCAGCCGTTTTACGACCCTGTGGATGGAGTTCCATAAAAATAGTTTGTTTCTCAACGCATGCTAGGTTGCCAATCGCTTTTTTCCGCCAAACGCACCTAAGACCCAATCAATAGATATCCGTCTTATGATTGAGTAAGTAGGTACCTACCGCGAGCGTTGAATGTCTTAACGAGACGGTCCAGTTGACTTTTACTCTCTCCGCGATTAACGACTTTATAATTTCACAGGAAAGGATAATTCAATTAGTGCAAGTAGGAACGTGGGCAGCCTTTGATGAGCGCCTGGAACCAGTGCGTTTCACTAATCACACGATTGAGGACTTTACTGTGCGTTGGATGCCTGCCACGCGGCTTACCAGTGAAGAACCTCGAACAGTAAAATAATTATTGTGTCTAGTGTCTCAGTCAGCAGTCAGACTTAATACTGAATGTGATGATTCTGTGATTAAAATAATAGCGGAGACGAATAAAACAAATAAATAATCACGTGCTAGCTATATCATTTTGTACAAATAAAAATATAATGTTGTAGATGTGCCACATCGACTAAAATCCAAACCAAACAAAGCGTCAGACAAATCGATCAGTTCCAGCTTGATTGTGTCTAAAGTAAACAGTGATTGCCCTAGATATTTAAAACGCGCAAAATTAAAAGACTGCCCAATTCCGTAAGTAGGTTTCCGATCCAGGTCGCAGCACACTCGACAACAATCGTCCCGCATTATCATCACCGGAGTCATCAATCACGAGCACTATTTGTTTTATTGATCGGATACGGTCCGGACCGTGCCAGCCAGTCCCGACTCCGAAATCAAAGCAAACCCAAACAATGTCACATGCCATCGCAAGTACCCTTTACGTAATGAGATTGATCACAAATAACTAGAAATAGATTCTGCAAAAACCGAAAATTGCCTGTCGAGATATACCGCTGCTCTGCAAATACCTTATTCGCATAGGAAAATAATACTTACTTATTGCCATACTTTTAACACCCAAAACTGTCTAGTTTTGCCGTAGTACCTACACAAGTATTTTTATAATGTAAGTAGGTATAGGCCAGTAGAATTAAACACAAAAATTGATTAAATCGGAAATAATTCCTACAAAAGATTTTTTTGCTTTAATGGCTTCATTGGTTGCCCATTAAGACTCTCCTAAGTTTTCGACTTCGACGGAGTTGTGCTTAAGTGGTGGGGGCCTCCGAAAGGGGCGTTTTTTCGGTTTTCCGGTTATACCGCGTAAAGGACTTACCCTATCGAAAAGTGGTCTTCATGACGGTTAAGAACTTGAAAAATCACAATAGGAATAGTTGGCCCATATTTTTTTATCTTATTCTAAAAATGTCTTAGCAGTCTCAATAATAATTAGTCTCAACATTATTATTATAATCTAAAATAAACTTATTGATGACATTTGGTATATATTTTCACATCAATAGAGTGGATATGACAGACATTTTTCATACATTTGGAGCAAACTCTGGGAGTATTTTGCTATCTTTACTTCGTGGGCACATGACACCTAGATTTCTTTCTTTTTTTATTTTGACTAGGTCCTTGTGTTAGTAGATCTTCAGGTAAGTCAACACAATCTGCTGGGGATTCAAATCTTTAGCCATATTGCAGCAAAACCTATGAAAAATACAAATTTATAAAAAATCTAATATGGAAAAATACCTACATAACTACACTCGTGGGGGACTTAGGTCCCACAACGACATGTACTTCACAAACCACAAACGTGAACAGTGCACACGTCCGTCCTCTGCTAGCTCTCGGGCATCACTGGGAATACACCGGATCGCAACCGCGTCGCATTTTAAATAATTATTTTATTTGCAAAAAAGTAGGCGGTGGGGGAGCTAGGTCCCCCACGAGTGGTGTTAAGGGTTAAATGCCCTTCAACCATCAGGAAGACCACTTTTCGATAGGGTAAGTCCTTTACGCGGTATAACTGGAAAACCGAAAAAGCGCCCCTTTCGGGGACCCCCACCACTTAAGCACAACTCCGTCGAAGTCGAAAACTTAGGAGAGTCTTAATGGGCAACCAATGAAGCCATTAAAGCAATAAAATCTTTTGTAGGAATTATTTCCGATTTAAAAGCTAATTCTACTGGACTAGTAGGCTAAGTAAACTAACTTTTTGTATCTGCTAGAAGTTGAATCTTCAACTCTATCATCTAAATAAGCGGATTGGAAGCAATAATGTAGCCAAAAGATCATGATACGGGAAAGTTTAATATGCTGTGTTCTTGTAAAAGCTATGAGATTTTAGATTAAAATAAGAACGTACGAACAACGGCATAATGTCAAGTTAAAGTCTAAATTCGTAACGAGTGCGATTTTGCGACAATTTTTTTTTGTATGAAAAACAAAATAACTAGTGCCGCTACGGTTGTATGTACAAGGGCGCTTTCGGTTTCAGCCGGACGTTAGTCGTCTTTTTGCAGGACCGCACACGGAAAATGAGGGTTTTCGAGAATGAAAGATCCGCTATATGGCGGGACGTGGATGTGGGGTCTGACTGCTGCGTGATTGGTGGATTTTGACATATCTGTCAATGTCATGTCAAAAATAACCAATCATGCTGCATTTGGACTTCGCGTCTACGTATTGCCATCTGGCGGATTTTTCATTCGCGAAAACCCTCATTGTGTGACAATGCGTTAGAATAAAAACAACAATTACTAACAGAGAGTGTGGTCTTGCAAACGAACGACTGACATTCTGCTCAAAACGTCTAATTAGAAAACGCCCTAAGGAATACAACTATACGATTATGAGAGTTTTTCGTGTTCAGTGTGCTTACCATGAGTTTACTCTTATGTCAAAAAATCTATGAAGAGTTTATTTAGTTCTTGAAAGTAGCCGCTAGGGGCGCTGTACAATTTGTCATACGCAGTCGCTACTCGCTAGCGAGCACACCTAACGTAAGCTCATGGTAAGTACTATGGGTCTAGACAAAGTGCACATTAAAATGATCGCAAACCAGTCGAAAAATGGTCGAAAGGCCTTTTTTGTATGGAGTTATGACGGATTCGATTTTCGATTCGTTCAAAAAGTGCATCTTTTCTGTGTCTGGGGGGCTGTACAGACAAAGTGACATTCTCACCCGCGTTTCGGCACTCCGGCGCTCGTGATGCTCGTCTGCCGCAACTCTTCCGAGCTCAACTCGCCCACACTCGGGCACTCCGACGCCGACAGCGTTCTACGGAGAAACGGGACGGGTCAGGGATAGGGGAAAATGGGGAAGGGAGAACACACTTTCAAAGACTTTACACAAACGTCACAATTGACACGCTTTTCGAGCTGTCACTACACAAATATTAGTAGTTTTTATGTTATGAAATGCCTATAAAATAAAGTCAAGTCCATACTTCTAGCATATTGGTTTCACCGGTTTCCATAACCAGACTTCAACTATATCTTTATGCTTAGCCACGTAATGAAAGCCTTAAATCAGTTTGCATTTTCTTCAAATAGTCGGTTTACAACCGCTAAGAGTAATGTTCATAAACGTTTCATCTCAAACACGATGTTTACTCACCGTTTGAGTATATAAGAATCAATCATCTACGACCATTAGCAAATGATTAGGTAGTGGTGGTATCGGGCAAGGCAGTGGCCCGGGGCGACCGCGGTAGCATGAAACCGCATCTCCATTACAGCTCATTAGTGCAGGTGAAACTTAGTCATTTCCCTGGTTGGGTAGCCGCCATTTTTATGTGACCCACGACAATAAACAGGGGTTTGTAAGACTTGTACAAGTTGAGCATTTTTTTAAACTTGAAAAAGAGACGTTATTGTGCGTCTAACCGGAATAAGTAGAGTGGTCATTTTAAAACTTTTTAATTAGCTCTTTCTGATCATTCCGTGCGAGCGTTTTTCAAAAACGCTGATAATTTGCTGTTTTAATCGTGATCAAACCCTACTTTTTTACGAAATATACGTACACTCTTATCATAGTTATTAAGCTAATCCTAACCGTTTAATATTTCCCAAGCGTACGTGTGAAATACCTTCATATAATATTTTTAAGTTTTATTTGACAGCGGCGTAACTAACGCCAGATCATTTCGCACAGGCCATCCTAGCTGGCGACTGTAATAACAGCGGTCATCAAATATAATAGGCCCAATTACCCCGCGCTACCCGCGTCACGGTGACCGACACTCCGCGATCTTATTCCGCTGTGAAAGTGACAGTTGTTTTTTATACCCACTATTATTTATCCATTTACTATGATATCGATCTTTTAACCCGAATTGGCGTTTATCATCAACCGCAATAAATTCGCGGGGGCAATTTAAAGCTACAACTTTATGACGTGACAGCAATGTGGTAGTGCGCCATTCATTAGTGGTTTACAGTTAGAATAAAATATCGTTATCGTTTCTTTATTATGGCTTAAGGAGTTATAGTGAACCAAATTACACTTTTCTCTTTTTATTGTGTGCCAACACTGCCAACCTTAATAATTAAAAACATATTTCAAATGGTGGGTCGTATATCAACAAAAATCCATGAATTTACCTGGAACTACATATATCAAAATATTCATTTTAACTGTGCTAACTATAGTCCCAAATTATCCTAATTTTCTTCCTAGGTCCAATCTCTCACTACCTTACTTTCAAATATCAAAGATGGAGATACCTGATGCAGATGAGCAGCTGGACGAAAAAATCGGGAGATTGGATTTTTGGGAGAGTCTTATGTCCAGTAGACTGCCATAGGCTGAATGATGACGATGTATTCAAAAAACAATACAGTGGTACATAGAGCCGCCTTTTAAGTCGGTTAATAAGAAATTCAGAGCCATCGTAAGTAAGATATTACAGGCACACGGCGCAGGCGCAGCCCGCCCACACGTCCGCGCGGATTTGCCCCGGCGGCCATCATCGTCTGCTAATCTGCTTTATGTCCATATCATCGGTAATGCCACATCATTGGACTTGCTCTAAACTTTCAATGATCTTAATGACTTATAATGACTAGAAAGAAGCATAGTAGGTACTTCGTGTATTTTACATCCTATTTTGTTTGGGTTAGATTGTGGACTAGCTAGAATCTAGCTACACAGTTCATCTAGCTGCTAGATGAACTGTGTAAAACGTTCAAGATCAAACTTTTTTAATTTATTCACTATATCCGTGCCCCCGGGTTCCATAGAAGCGTATGGAAACTTGAAACAGAAACTTACCTAACCACTAGGTTAAGTGTAAAAACCTCAATGACCATCTTTATTCTCACTGCTGAACCTCAAAACCACTTCCGCAATGCAAAACCACCAGTATTACTGAATTGAAACACTATTTTTAAACCATAAAACAATCCAGATCCATCCAGCCAGTTTGTACAGAAGTTTTATAAAGGAACTTTGTCCCAAAAGTTACCTAACAATTCTTTAGTCAACTGAAAAACATTAGAAAAAAATTACGTTGAAACAGTCAAAATTAAGAGCAAATTCTTGATACGTTCCTATGAAAGACGTAAATAATATGCCATTCTTTTCGTGCTCAGTACCTCTAGTAGGAAAAACTTTCGAGTTCGTTTCGTTGCGTATTCAAAGTGTCATCGAAAAATTTTGTATGAAAAATTAAACAGCGCCCCCTAGGGCGGCTATAATATAGGGGGCGCTGTTTAATTTTTCATACAAAATTTTTCGATGACACTTTGAATACGCAACGAAACGAACTCGAAAGTTTTTCCTACTAGAGGTACTGGTCAGAACAAATAAAACCGAAGTATCGTATGGCAAGCACTAATTGATACCATGGGCCTAAGACCATTGTACGAGTGTTAATGAACAGATCGTAAAGAGGAGGAACGATCAAAGGAGCCTTCTCTGACAGACTCGCCGTTTTATAAGCGTTGTATATTAAACAAACTTTGAGGTAAAAGGATCTTTGGAACACAACTAAATAACACATCGCATTAGGTTGGGAAAAAATATGGTAATTAATGACAAATTAACTCCATCTTATTAAAAAAAAGCGAATAAATTCCAGATTTATACAATCCCAGTCAGTGGTAGCCGTGATAGGTAGGACGCAGAGCTGGGCGGAGCATGTAACCATAGTAAGATGTAACGGCTTCCGCGAGGGCAAGAGTTATTAATGAAAGACTCCATGATTTTAATTTTAAAAATTGCCAATAATTCCTGATTTTCGAACGATTCCAGTTAGTTCTACCAGGAGCGCAGAGGCGGGCAGGCGGCTAGGTGTAGCAGAGCATGTAACGGCTTCCGCGGGGGCGCGCCTCCATTGTGCGCCGCGAGTAGAGTTGCCAGATCCGTTTCATTTACAGGGACGACACATATATTTCAAAAGAAGCGGGATTGAGACGAAAAAATCGGAATGTTGATAAATCACAACAACAACCACAATCTTGCGATTAAAAATTAAAAATTTCAGAGAGATCAATCAAACCTCTTCAATAAATACCTAGATAGGTACGATTAATTTCTTTTTACATATTACATTTACATATTTTTGTTTGGCCCAAAGATTGACTGGAAGAGAATACCATATGGTACGTATCTATCTATCTAGTTTGCCATATAATTTACCTAATTTTATGCACAACACTTAAACAATTTGAATAAATAAAAAGAGCTATATTCGGTTTTCCTGCTCAGGTATTCAGGATATTTGCCGGGACTCATCATGGGAGGGTAAAAAATGGGACGTCCCGCTATAAATGAGAAATCTGGCAGCACTAGCCGCGCGCAAGGCGTGACTGTCAGCTTCTGAACCCACCGCTGCGAGCTTTTATTTGCACTAATGGCATGTTATAGAAAATTAATTAAATAAACTTTAACACAGAACAAATACTACTTTAGATAAAGTTTGTATCCAGTGCGTCTTATCAGAATACCGGCGTTAGACTAACATTTAAAAAAATAGTATTCAAATTATTTTCAGAAAGAAAAAGCTTAAAAACGTTTTCGCAGTCGGTAGGATTCGAACCTACGCTCCCAGAGGGAATCTGATTTCTAGTCAGACGCCTTAACCGCTCGGCCACGACTGCTTCGAAATTACTTCGACATTTCGCATATGACTTTCGATTTTGACCGTGATGTAGAGTCTTATTATAAAAATCCATTCACCCACACCCACTCAAAGTTACAGTAGCAGCCTATTATGCAACTGTTCAAACATTTATTGAAGTTTAAATACTGCAAAGAACTACTAAATAAGTAGGTACATAAGCGAAACGAAGATAATTGTTACAAAAATGCATGTTATTGTTTAATTTCCCCACTCATTATTATTTAATATTAATTAATGATTTATTCATAAAAGATTCATAGACATAAATATTCAGTAGAAGTCATTATTACAAAACATTCGTTTTATCACCGGTGCCATGCTGTCTTCCAAAATTAAAACTAATCATTTCAGTGTGCCGCATGCCGCTCCGCGAAGTATCTCATAAAGTAGAATTATTTCCAATTTGATAGTAATTAATTCTCGTATATTCTTATGCATGTGCACAGAATAAATACTAGTACTAGTACTTCGTAAGTGTAGAGTTTAAAAAATGCAAGTAGATTCAATCTATACTTATAATAAATCTGTAGAGAGGTCAATTCTGTACATGAAATATATTTTCAAAATAACTATCAGGGGGTGATTAGTGATCGATACTGATGCCAAAAATGCAATCAGTAAAATTTTTGTCTGTCTGTCTGTCTGTCTGTCTGTCTGTCTGTCTGTCTGTATGTTCCTTATAGAAACAAAAACTACTCGACGGATTTTAACGAAACTTGGTACAATTATTCTTCATACTTCTGGGCAGGTTATAGGATACTTAGGAATTCCCACGGGAACGGGAATTAGCGGGAAAATCCTTTTGTATGAAAAATCTAAACCGCTTAAGTTAGACGCTTGAAATTTGGCATGCAGGTACCTTAGTAAACTTAAAGCTTAGTTACAACAGGATATTGCAAAATTCCCACGGGAACGGGAGTTGGCGGGAAAAAACATTTGTATGAAAAATCTAAACCGCTTAAGTTAGACGCTTGAAATTTGGCATGCAGGTACCTTAGTAAACTTAAAGCTTAGTTACAACAGGATATTGCAAAATTCCCACGGGAACGGGAGTTAGCGGGAAAAAACTTTTGTATGAAAAAATCTAAACCGCGTAAGATAGACTCTTGAAATTTGACATGCAGGTACCTTAGTAAACTTAAAGCTTAATTACAACAGGATATTGCAAAATTCCCACGGGAACGGGAGTTAGCGGGAAAAAACATTTGTATAAAAAAATCTAAACCGCGTAAGATAGACGCTTGAAATTTGGCATGCAGGTACCTTAGTAAACTTAAAGCTTAGTTACAACAGGATATTGCAAAATTCCCACGGGAAGGGCAATTAGCGGGCAAAAAAAATTGTATGAAAAAATCTGAACCGCGTAAGATAGATGAAGGGGGGGTAAAACGAGATCCACGCGTACGAAGTCGCGGGCGGCCGCTAGTTCTAATAATAAAATTAGCAGTAATAATCTTGGCAGGCATAGATATTAAATGCTAATAATTGTCACAATATCTCATAACAAACATAAAGTTTGAATTTTATTGTTGCGAATGGATGCGGCGCTATCTCTACATAATGATAAAAACGAGAACAGGATTTCTAGATTATTTTGTGCCTTAAAAGGCTTTGTGGTTGTAAAATCTCTGATAATTAGCGAAGCAATATTGATAAGTACATCACACTGATATTAGTATGCAAGGTATGGATAAAGTAGTTTGGTTGTCCCCCGTGCCATGTGGCAGTGAAGGGTTAAAGGCCAGCCGCACACGGATGGACTCATAATCCCCTCGCAGACGCGCGGCTTCCCGGAACGTGAACCCGACTATCCTGTTACACACTGACAGGGTTGATAAACTATGAATTTGGTAGTTGACTGACACCATTGACCAACAATTTCAAGACACAACTTCTATTTCAAAAATCTTGTTTCTGGCCATGAAAACGCAATTAAGTTTTCAGAACATTACCTTACTTTAGTATGGTGTGTAATCAATGGAAATTAGTTGAGTTTGCGAACGTAGTGGAACCCTTTGCAATAACAAATCTACGGAGAGTTCACGAGTCCATAATGTGACGTCAACTATAATGTTGTTTGCGACGAAAAGGTCTACTAGGCAAGTTGATGTCAGAGACCATAGGTGATAGAGAAGAAAATTAACAATATTGTAACCATACATGCATAAAAAATTGGCATTTCAGCCTGAAATTCTGAAAACTCCCTATTGCTACATCATACCAAATTCACAACTATTTCCTACTCAATTATATTGTAACAAGATAAAATTACAATACCTTTACACAGCCCTAAGTACCCTCGTCATGTCTGAGCCCTAATAATCCTATTAGGTACGACAAAAGGGAATGCACAGCGTTGCAATATTCACGACTCTATTATTATTGAAAGTATCGAGTAGCGTAAACAAGACTACTTGAAACCCTTCTTTGTAACATTAAGCAAAGCCGGCGAAGGTAGCTCCACTTACTTGCGAAGGCTTTCCCAATTACTTCCTACAAACAAAAGGAAAACACTTAGAGATTTAATGACGTTAGCGTCAAAATATTGTTTCTAACAATCATTTTTATTGCAGGCAGAGATTTTTATCGATTTAAGCTTGAAAAGACGAATCAGAGAAAACGTTTTTTCACCACTCCCAATGTAAGTTATGTTGTTTCCAAGTTACATACGAGATATGAATTAAAAAAATATTTATTGCAGTTGATAGAGCAGGCAACAACGTCATTGCATCATTGCAACCACTGAAAGTGAAAAACCATTTCTGAAAATAGTCCCCATAAAAACACGAGACGTCCAAAAGTCATAAACCACAAAACAAGTGTGTTAGTTGGTAATTGTTGAATGTTGCCTAGGATATGTACCACAGGAATAACCTATGGGAATAACATAAACATTGTCAACCCAAAGAGAAAGGTCACTCAGCGAATCAACAAAATTATTGTGTTACAATCGAAAGGATACAATAAATTCTATTGTTCTATACCGTTGTTCCTTGCAATCGCACGTGAATTAGCGCAGCGAATTATCAAAGAAAATTGTCCGACCGATACAATGCTATGTCGAAATCGTAATAACTACCCGAAACACCTGGTATCATGGTACCCCTCTAAAAGGCACGACAATGTCCACTTACAACCTTTAGTTTGGACTGAAACCTTTTGTGTATCTTCAAGGTGGGGAAACTTGGCCGCTTATAATTCATACGTTTGACAAAACGGTTCACAATAATTCCTAAATTGGGCAAATGAACGACTCAAACATAAACAAGAACGTTGTCTTCCTTTATTGGGACACTCAAGGCAAATGCGCCCGCGCCGCCTACGTCTAGACTCGCATAAATCTGGACCAACCTACACCTTCAATTAGAATAAGCACAGCATGACAGTACGATGCATAAATACGTATCCGATTTTCTGACTAGGACTGCACTAAATGATTTGACATTTTATACATGTTCTCACTTGGGATTCAAACCTATTACCATCTAATCAAAACTAGAACTCTCCTCTCTGGATCACAGAAACGTCATTATGTAATTAATCTAGAAACGACCACACAATTCGCAAACTGACTGTATCTTAAAACATGCAAAAACAGGCTCAGAATACACTAACACTAGCACAACACAGATTGCCATTATTTGAACACCTACCAGATTAATATTCCCCAATAAACAGCCCAATAAACGTTCATATAATATAAGGTCGTAGTGTCAATTTTCTGTTTGATAATAACTTTTATGACAGCATCTCAAGTCCCTTGCACTCAGGAATATATCCATAAAGGGAATAATTTCCATATTTATGTTACAATAACATTGACTGTTGTGGTGGCAACTTATTTATCCACTATTTTATCCATTCCTGTAAGCGTCGTAACGGAAAATCAAATTATGGTTTCCAGGTGTACCTAATCGTAAACTGGCCGATGGGCACATAATGTAGGAAGTGAGAGTCATACGAGTTAGTAATGTAGGTACCTACCTATAAATTACCAAGGTACACTGGTTCGATTAATATGGACTGACGGTTTTATTAAACAGTTACAATGGCAAAGAA
This sequence comes from Ostrinia furnacalis, assembly GCF_004193835.3. Taxonomy (NCBI): domain Eukaryota; kingdom Metazoa; phylum Arthropoda; class Insecta; order Lepidoptera; family Crambidae; genus Ostrinia; species Ostrinia furnacalis. Next base: position 45,675 of record NW_021131365.1, on the reverse strand, counting down.
TCGCGAAGTCAGCTACCTACTACGTATTCCAAATCGTCAGGTTTCGAGGCATTTTACGTCACACAGCCGCATACCTCAATGTGATTTATCAATAGACACTTTTTAAACTATTTCATAGTGCAGTATTTAGGGCACACAAAAATCTTATTATAGAAGTTATTTTAAGACTTCCGCGTTGACAACTCTCTCACAAACCATAAGTTAAAAAACTGCTTGGTCTAATTTACGACACGATGATCTTTTCCGACTTTTATTACGTAACTATTTTTAAGCTTTTGGAATTCTTGGAGATGTAGCTTTGTATTATTAAGAGTTATTATTACTTATTAACGAAGCCCCTTATGGTATACTCGGACACCTTTATGTCGTTGTTGTCCCAACGGTTTGTGGTAGATAAAGGTCCACAGGCGCTAACTTAAAACTCTTATAAATTTGCTATCTTTAGGACTTAGGTAACTTTGGATCCAGTTCATGCCTCGTATGTTTTTAGGGCTAAAGGATGTCCTGTACTTACTTTACAGATACCTACCAAAATAAGTAAAGAGGCATATAAATCTAGTTTAAGTGGTGGCATAGGGTGGTGGCTAAGTGTGGGGGCTTAGGGTGGGGGTTAAAGAAAGTATTGACTGACTTACGTACTTTGTGATAGAGCTCTTCGAATCCTCCGGCAACCCCACGAAAATGAGCGTGGATGACATTGGTCTTCACTTCACAACACAAGGACAAGGTACTGCAAATTTTGAGGGTCTAGGGTCCATAAAAACCGTTCAAGCAAACGGTCGCATAGCACTTCAAAAGTTCAAACAATATGTTTTGATGTGTGTCAAAATGGTGCTGTCTTTATGAATTTGATTTGCGTGCCAGTACGTCGGTTCTATATGGCAAACTGGCGGAGTCCATTTCTGTTTATGACAAAGAAGGCGTGGGTGAATTATTGTAGGTGTTCAGCAAGTCGGCCTCCGCCAGCAATTAGAATAAATAATCTGGATTTATCATTTCCTCGTACCCAGAATAGTGAGACGGGTGACAGAATTCACTCGTATTTAGTTAGTAAGTATCTACCTAAATAACTGCGTGTTTGTACTTTGTAGTACCTACATCACAGCGGAAATACAAATACTTATAAAACACTATACAATGTATGTATAGTATACATAACCAGTTTAGATAGCGAGTCTACATTTAAAACAAGACTTCATGAAACCTTTTTGGAATCAACAAAACAAGAATGTGGAATAAAAGCCAACAGTGCCTTGAGCACGAATAAATATCGTTCTCGTTATGATAATAATTATGGTAGTCATAATAACTTCGATTTCCAGGCAGGAAAGACAAAATTAACCTCTGGATAATTTATACCATTCCCGTAATTCATGGGCATACCCAGCTTGCACCAGGAAGGGCAACAAATCTGATTTTTTAAGATAGCAAGTTTCCAATGACATAGGTCCAAGGGGAGGGCTCTTCAATGAGGACTAGCTATTGTATTTACCCTAACCAGCACCACTGTAATCATTATAATTATTAACATACGTGCGTAATTAATTAACATTAATAATTTTTGCGTACAATTAATTTCTCAAGACCTTCGAGCACCGCAGAGCAGAGTGGCCATAATAACTCTCTCTTTTGGCAAATAACAAAAACACGCGCGTCTAATACCGTTACTAAAATAACGTTATTTTTGTCTTTGGTCTTAAAGCTGTCATAATTTACTTATCTTTAGTCTATGGTTATGATGCTTGACGGTTGTTGAGCAGTGAACTTGTTATTGGCTTCGAAAGTAAAATATTCTTCATTTTTGAGTGGTTCGATATCAAAAACTATGTTGTAACTTCAACTATGTTGAGCCAAACTTCTACCGAAGCGTTGCTTTCAGCAACATACGTTGAAAATTACTTGGACTGTGTAGAAAATCTTCCAAACGACCTACAACGACATTTATCTCGACTACGAGAGCTTGACGTAACATACAGAGGTAATTTTTATGATTTTAATTGTTCTTTTAGTTGGCTTTCGTTTCACATCTAGTTTATCGCCGTACAAATAGAATATAATTCATCCAACAGTCCCGAAATAAGTGTGTTGACGTTTGTCACTCGCTTCATTATGCATGCCTGCATAGTAACATAGATCTATATTTACGGGCCTATTCTGTCTTTTTGTTGCTTACCAAACATTATTTTCTTCATTTCATATCGTAAGTAAAGCCAAGCTACACACAATTTGAGTTATTTTATTAAAAAAAAACTCATTTCGGTTTGTGTCATTAGCTGACATAATTTCGATTAGGTGGCAATTTTTTTAACCATTTCGTGTTGGTTTAAGCCTAAAACATCTCTATTTGAGTGCCCCAAATCTGAATAAACACTACTATAACCCATGCATAGGTGTGATACTTATACAAACAATTTAATGCCACACAACTTATACATTAGTTATTTTAGATGAAACATATGTGTAACACCCACATATTAAGTGCATTAGGAAACCTACTAGATTAAAAACAAGCATTTTTATAGGTTGTATTTAAATATAACCTCAATTTACTCTTATCGATATACCTACATAAAATCATATTGCAGTGTTCCTAATGGCTGAACATATTGTCAAATCACTAATTGCTTATTAGCAAACAAAGTGATTAATAAAATTCGAAGTCTTTCAATATATTTTATTATATTTTTAATTTTTCATACAGAATGTCTTCGTGATGCTGAAACACACCTTGCTGTTTGCATTGGGCCGAACACAGAGGAGAAGCGTAGGAGCAGAGCTGCATTACGCTTGCAAGCCGCTTTAGTGGCTGCTCAGGAGATCGGGGACGAGAAACTACAAGTTGTACAGCTGACGCAGGACCTTATTGACAACAAGCAAAGATCCTTGGATGCTGACCATAAGAAACTTAGTGAGTACAACATTTACTTTAAATTACCACCATTTGTAGAGCTGCTACAACATTTTATGATTGTAATGTACTTTATTTATTTCATACTTGTGACATCCTATTTACATTCAGTAATTTGTCCGTCATTGTGAAATTGATTAACCACAACTGTTTAGTATGCTTAGTGGAATTTTGAGAGCACAGATAACCAAAATCAAGCTAAACACTGGCATCTTACAAAATTGTAATAGGTGCTCTTTTGCAACAAAAATGTACTATAATCAGTGTGCAGTTGACTTACAAAATAAAGATTGGTGTGTTCACTCAAAATCTATTTTCCAGTCTCATGCCTGGACGTGAACACGAACGGCACAGCTAAAGAGGAGGCGGCTCCGCCGGCGGAGCCAGCCCGAGAGAAGGAGAGCGCGGCGCCCGCGGCGCAGCACGTGCCGCCGCCGCCGCCGCCCGAGCGGGCCAGCGACAAGGACAAGGAGAAGCCCGACAAGGACAAGGCGGGAGGTCAGTCTTTACTAGCAACTAGCTGACCTAACTGACGTCACAGCCAGTGAGCCAGCCCGCGAGAAGGAGAGCGCGGCGCCCGCGGTGCAACACGCGCCGCCGCCGCCGCCGCCCGAGCGGGCCAGCGACAAGGACAAGGAGAAGCCCGACAAGGACAAGGCGGGAGGTCAGTCTTTACTAGCAACCAGCTGACCTAACTGACGTCACAGCCAGTGAGCCAGCCCGAGAGAAGGAACGCGCTGCCGCCGCCGCCGCCCGAGCGGGCCAGCGACAAGGACAAGGAGAAGCCCGACAAGGACAAGGCGGGAGGTCAGTCTTTACTAGCAACCAGCTGACCTAACTGACGTCACAGCCAGTGAGCCAGCCCGCGAGAAGGAGAGCGCGGCGCCCGCGGTGCAGCACGCGCCGCCGCCGCCGCCGCCCGAGCGGGCCAGCGACAAGGACAAGGAGAAGCCCGACAAGGACAAGGCGGGAGGTCAGTCTTTACTAGCAACCAGCTGACCTAACTGACGTCACAGCCAGTGAGCCAGCCCGCGAGAAGGAGAGCGCGACGCCCGCGGTGCAGCACGCGACGCCCGCGGTGCAGCACGCGCCGCCGCCGCCGCTGCCCGAGCGGGCCAGGGACAAGGCGGGAGGTCAGTCTTTACTATAGTCTTTTTCACGTAAGATGATCCGTATGACACTTCAAGGTTATCCATATTACGCATACTACATATGCAGAATATTTTTGAAAAAATATTTGTATTTTATTAGCAATATAATAAAAAAAAAATTAACTACTTGTCTTGAAATATATAGTAAAATCTGAGTCTATTGATTATATTTTAATTAAATACGATGTAAAAATATTTTTTATTTAATGTACGCAATGTGTGAAACGGAATAGATTTAGTGATGGGGTATTTCTTGTATAATAAAATCGATTATTTCCGCGGTTCATTAATCGATTGCAGTGAATACTTAGTTATTAAAAACATCACAAAAATAAACTGTATTTTTAGATTATTGACTTTAATAAACGCATTGAAAATAAATTAATAGTTTTTAATTTAAAGAAACAGAACCAGTACTTTTTAGGAATCGTTTTTTTGAACACGAACCATGAAATTTGAATATTATAAATAAAAAATTGTTACAATAATATTTGTAATTAAAAAAAAACATGTTTTTTGTTAAATATCACCTATACAAAGTATTTCTCTAAAAGTAGGTTTTACTAACTCTTCGAAAAAAATCGATTGATAAATCGCCATGGTTTAGTTATGTGACATCTCTAAATCTTTCAAACTCGAAACGTCATACGGATCATCTTAGGTGAAAAAGACTATAGCAACCAGCTGACCTAACTGACGTCACAGCCAGTGAGCCATCCCGCGAGAAGGAGAGCGTGGCGCCCGCGGTGCAACTACTTACTTAATTACTTTACTAGCAACTAGCCGACCCAACACAACCGCGTCAACGTTAATCATTATTTCAGCGACTGCTGAACAAAGGCCTCCCAAAATGATATCCTGCATCCGGCGCCTTCATGCTACCTTTATGAGGCTATTTAACAACCTTCTGATGGCATAATGTCATTTAAAATTATAGCTTACTAAACAACAACCAAGGAGAGTCCCAGTGAAGATTCTGCTCTCATCACCTAAAATCAAAATTTTAAGCATTTTGCATAATTATGTTTCTCCATACTGAACCACTTGTAACTTTTCACAGGGGAGCGATGGTCAAAGCGTCCGCGGCGGTCTCGCACGACGGCAGGCGCGGCCACTGACGGCGCCGACTCTAGTGAGCGGGATAGCGAGCGACACACGCACAACACTACCCACAAGAAAGGTAAACATATACATAACACATGTAAAAAATGTAAAAATCAATTCTGCCCCTTTTGCTCCTTGCCACTAGGCTGGTACAGACTTGGTGACGTTTACCATCGGTGGTCAATCGCATGTTAGGTGGAAATTGACCACTGAGGTATTTAGTGTCATCCACCGCCCAGTGACAGGCCCTAACTTAGCGTCAAATGTCGAAATGTCTACTCTCTTTCATTTTCACCAAGTCAAATTAACAAGTATTCTTTTATACCAACGTTTATCTCATCATTGTGTATAAGTCCATGCGTAATTACGCGTTTTCGTATGCGTAATTACGATCATTTTAATTACGCATAGTTGCATAATTTAAAAACGTGTTTTTACAAATCATTTGTACATTAAATTAATGACTTACTGGACTTATGGTCCTATGTCCCCTAGATGGGGCAGAGGGCGTCCACAACAGTCCTCCATCTCGTTCGGTCTTGAGCTTCTCGCTTGATCTCGCTCCAGGTCTTGCCGATCTTCTTCGCCTCGTCCGCTACAGTGCGCCGCCAAGTTTGCCTGGGTCGACCACGTTTGCGTTTTCCTTGGGGATTCCAATCCAGAGCCTGCTTAGGGATGTGATCGGGGTCCCTTCGGAGAGTGTGGCCAATCCAGTTCCACTTGCGGCGCTTGATCTGCTGGTCGATCGGAATTTCGTGGCAGCGTTCCAATAGCTCGACGTTGAAGATTTTCTCGGGCCAGGCCACATTAAATTAATACTCATTACTAATTTCAGGTATCGGCAAAAAGAAAAAGCGCAAAGCGCGGCAAGCGACGCAGCGCTCGGAGACGCCGCCCGGCGACACGGACCCCATAGACCCGGACGAGCCGCGCTACTGCCTGTGCGACCAGATCTCCTTCGGCGAGATGATCCTCTGCGACAACGACCTCTGCCCCATCGAGTGGTTCCACTTCTCCTGCGTGTCCCTCACCACCAAGCCCAAGGGCAAGTGGTTTTGCCCCAAGTGCCGCGGCGACCGCCCCAATGTGATGAAACCCAAAGGACAATTCCTAAAGGAACTAGAACGGTATAACAGGGAAAAGGAGGAGAAAGCATAGTGATTACTCAAACGCTAGGTTAAGGCGTCCATGGATCTTTAATGAGAGTGATGTGCCTTACTAATGTATGGCGACCGCTGAAAACGCAATAACTGAATTACCAGTGATTCCAAATTTGATGTAAAATATTTGTTCGAGTCTACGTGTGATGCCCCAAAGGCACGATCAGCTCATTTTCGGTCCATACTGTTTAGACGGATCGTCCGCCTAAAACACTTATCAAGATATTTGAAATGTGATTTCGATTTTATGTAAATGATTCCGATTTTTAATGTATGATGAAGATAGAAGTCTTAATAATTATATAAATGCTTGATTGTTCAGAAGAATCTCTTTAAGTTGAAATAATAATAGAAAGTGAAGATTATTCCATGTAATTTATTTTGTATCTCAGAAGAATTTGCTACTATTAGATAACAAAGCTATAATACTAACTTACTGACCTCGAAATCAGTCATTTGTATTATGTAGGTGTATTGGAAAAACTTACAATAAACTTTTTATTAACTGTAAGATAAAATATTATGCATAATGGAAATGGTACAGCATTTAATCATCTTTCAATAGAAAACTTGAAAAGTTTTTACATAGTTTTATTTCAATCACGCATGACCTTTCCACTAAGTGACTGTTAATAATATTTAAATGTGCTTCAATACGTGGATTCAGTATTGATTGTAATATATTTTTTGTCGTGATGAAACATTTATATTTATTACTGCGTTGTGATTTAGCGCGATACATATTCGACAGCTATTGTAAAAGTATCAACTTTATCATAGTTGTTGCCAAGATGGATATATTTGAAATAAATATAAAAGTTTTAGGAAAATTCTGTTGTTTTATTGCGATCATAAAACATAGTACCTATAATAAATAATCAACACGATAATCTCGCCCTAACGAACGACAAACTACGCTGGATATATCTACATCCAACATTACTCCTTAATTCAAGTAGGGATACTGTTGTCTATTCCATTCCCACTAGTTCTATCGAACACCAACCTCCATAAGATCTACCGTGGAATCTTTTTTTTTCCTGTTGATACATTCCAGAATATAATAATTTGTGTATGTTTCCATGTACCTCTCAAAAGCTGCTGAATCATAAATTATGATCATTGGTTTCCAGCGACAACTACAATACCACATAAGTATTTGGGTATGAAAATAAACTACTTTTATCAATTTAGTACAATTTTATTCAATACATGAATTACAATTTTCTACTTAGTATAATTATCAGTAACCATGCACTGTCATGCACAGCAATAATAATGTCCCTACAAACGTGTATAAATATCTATAATTCGAGTCTAATACATTACATCCTATTATGCTGAATACAATTTTTAATTCTGAATATCATTAACCTCATAAATGCCGTGTTCATTGTTAAAAATGTTTAAAAGTTGGTTTATAATATATTGCAATGGCTTATATTTTCGACTAGATTATTATTATCAATATAATTATTTCTATATTGCAATAGTTAAACAGTACGTCTCAAAAGACCCTTCTAATAAAATTGTTCCATACACAGTTCAGAGATACTAAAGATAAAATTCAATGCTACCATTTTCTACTAAAAATATTCTTAAAAAGATATTAATTGGTAAAAGATTTTTAAAATCTATTTTTATTTAATGTACTAAGTAGAGGTGAATATCTCGGCTACAAATTATGTATAATACATACATAATATTCATTCGGCGACTGTTCACTATCTCTAAAACTAAAATGCGGTAACTCTACTGAATGATGAATGAAGAAATACATTCATTGCGCTTCGTAGTAAAACCCAGCCAGAAAGTATTTTCATCCATCACTAAATATCGCGAAAACATGGCACTGCCCTTATATTATTCAAACGAAAGTTTTACATACTTCCGAAGATAGAGAGAGATAAACTGGCATTTAGTTAGAGATAGTAGACATCGTGTTAAAGGGATGTTTCATTACGAACCTGCCGTTGGTCAGGTAATTAGGAGTCTATTTTCGGACAACCAGTGTAAAGTGGAAAGAGTAAACCGTAGAGTGACCTATCTTCAGTAGGTACATAAGTACTTCAGATATAATCATTCTACAATAGCAATGTGATTATTATGTTAAAAATATATTTAAATAATAAAAGCACACAATTTAATACTCAAATAAAACCAGGGGTGGAATTGTGTAAAGCAATCGTAATCATTTGACAGTTCATAACGTACGATAAAGTCAGTTAAACAAAGCGTTTGACAGAACAATCGTACGTTATGAACTGTCAAATGATTACGATTGCTTTACACAATTCCACCTCAGTAAATTATTCAAACTTACCTAACATTTTCAAATGCGTAGAGTATATAGGGCAAGATAATAATACTTTTACTATTAGGCAAAAATATTCAAACATAATATCTATAAACTTACAACTATAAAATAGCTAAATAATGCACACATTCATTTTGTGACAATAGAATTCAATATGACACTAATTTGAACACAAATAATAATAAAATAAATGTAGGTACAAACTGAAATATTTTAGGTATAACTAGTAAGAACATACTGTTGTATAGGTATCCTATAATTTGATTAAATTTATGTCTCATAAATTCATACGCGCCTTAAATACTGTTATGCCGACTGATGTTTTAACATTGTTTGGAGTGACAGACATTTGTTACCTGGTAGGCAGTAAGTAGTTTTAAAGTTACCTATATGCACTTGCCTATGTGCACCTCTTATTTATATTTGTGAATTACATTAGACCAACTATTCCATAGAGATCCAAATATTAAAATGCACTAAATGTAAATCAGATCTAGCAAGTAAATAGGGGGAACTTCATGAGTAAATTAATAAGATCTGCTGGCAAATAAAAGGATTGTGCCCTCGACACGGTCCTGGCTTGTATTTATACCCACACTCCATGTGGATTCTTGTTTGTTGGTGCTGCGTTTTCCAGTTGTCTAGGCGAGCCTATTATTCGCCGGGCACTACCAGCTTTGCACAGCCCTGTAATATCAACAAGTCATTGAAATGAAAGTATCTCGCCACACAATTTTAAAACAGTTGTTAGCTACATAAATGGAAAATGCTCAGCTTAAAATACGAAACTGTATTCAGATCACATAAAAAGCACAAAAAAGGCAAAGCAACAGAATAGTATCCAAAAACAAGATGGCTAACACCGTTGCTAGGCTGCAGTCCAAAGACCACAGCCTAGCACCGGTGTTACCAGATCTGTCGCCAACAACAGTATTTTATGTCCTTTGTTGCTATTTTGAAGAGCATTTTGAATTCTTATATTTTTTAAGTTACTAAAAAAACAACGTACTATCGGGCAGAGTTAACTATCCATTTCCGTTTTTTACTCTCGCTCTCATCAAATGGTGATTATTTGCGATAGAACGAAACGACATGAACATGACCGGCAATGGGCAGTTAACACTGTTTCCGATAGTACAAACAAAACAGTATTAAATTGCAAAGAATCTTGTATTAGTCTTGTATTAATCTCAGTATTAAATTGCATCCAGAATTATTCTTGACTTTGTAGATAGTACCATCGTCGTGTCTAGAGTGCTACATCGTGATGGAATTAAGCAATTGTTCTTCATAATCATTGTTAATTTTAATACTTGTAAATTGGTGTGATCACCAAATATTATTACCATCAAGTGGATGCCGAAGCTCGTCGACACTACCAGTCAAGCTCTGAAGATTGGCTTCTTTCATCTCTTGAACCAGTCTTTCCACTTGCCGCTTCTTTTCCATTATGGCATCTTCTAAGACACCAACCTGCAAAAAAATTTAATAACTTATAATTTTATTAAACAAAAAATTCAATAAAAAAATTATGGGACTGTACCTAATAAAGATATTATTTTATTTTTAACGAGATGCAGGCAAGTGACACACAGATCTTAAAATGCTAACAATGTGTCAGTATTCTTGGATTCTTTATAGGGCCTATCTATATCTTCTATATCTATAAAAGCGAAAGGTCAATGACTCACTCACTCACTCATCACGAAATCTCAGAAACTATAAGCGCTAGGAGTCTCAAATTTTGCATGGGGGTTCTTTTTAGAATGTAGGTGGTCACTAAGACGGACGGCCCACGGGATTTTGCAAAATTCAACCCCTAAGGGGTTAAGACGGGATATTATGTAGCTTACCTCTCGCTTGAGGTTTTCGGCAGTAAGGTGGTTAATTTCGGTGGCATGCTTCGCTTGTTGGATCTGACTCTGCAGATTCTCCATTTCGGCGAGCATTGATCTCTCCAATGCTTGTCTATGAATTTAAAACAAAAAGTTTTATTGGTGGCAAAGAAGCATAATATTATGCTTATGTATATTATACAGGTTGTTAGGTAAATTTGGTATCAAGCCGACACTAGCCTACGTTAACAAATTATGCATAATAAATAGTGTAGTGAAGTCAGAAATTTACTATGTGAAGTAACTTACCTATTTTCTTGCTGACGACTATTTATTATTCTTTGTTCATTATGAATTTCCTCCATCAACTTTCTAATCTTATTCTTACACTGTAGCAGTTCTGTTTCACAGTTGGCTAACTTAGATCTCACCAGGACTATTTCAGACTTTAGGGTCTTCTCATTTTGTTTCACAATCTCACTTTCCTCTTCAACATAAGTCAGTGCTTGAACCTAAAATAATAAAAGAGGTATTCAATGAAAATGGAATATGTGCAGTGATAAATATTTCCATGTCCAATGTGCAATTTTTATACATAATAAAAATGTTAAAAATAATAAGCATAGAATTTTTTTTTACCTGCTCAGTGCTAATGCGTAGTTGATTATCAGCTGAGCTGATCTGTTGTTGCAGGAGTTCCACTTGCCTTTCTTGTTCCCGCCCCTTGTTTTCCCAGTAACCAATCTCTGCATCATACTGAGGAAAACAAGTATAGTTTTTAAGTAACAACAATAAAACAATAAACAATAATCTTCATATCAACCTGGCTTACTATATGATAGAAGAGCCTTAGGGCCTTGCCACAATGGCCGATCGCAAGTGGTTTCAAAGCGGAGCTGCGACGCGGCGGAGACGCCCCGGTTGCGCAACGTTTCCGCCTAGAGTATTCGCCTCGTGTTCGCCGCGGATACGTGGCGTCGCCGCTCCGCTTTGAAAACGCTTGCAATCCGCCAGTATGGCAGCTCTTTTAGGTTTCAATATCTTGACAGTTTCATCTTGTAATTTTCAGGCCTACAAGGAGGATTTACACATAACTTATTACAGAGGGTTTGATATCATCCTCACCTTAATAAGATCAACCTGCTGACTGGACAGTTTCTCTCGCTGATAGTTCACCAGCGACACGAGTTCCCTATACTGGCTGTTGTAACTGACGGCCTCCGGGTTCCTGGGATCCGGCTCTTCGGGCAAGTTCACTGGAGACATGTGAGCCGAGCGATTGCCGCGCCCGCGCGTCGGCGATTTGCGTATGGCTTGAGACGGCGGCGGTGGTGATCGGTATGGAGGAGGCGGCTCTCTGGAGCAACAAAATATGGGACAGTCTTATATTTCTATATCACATGGTTTGCAGTATATGCAAGCAATAAGTGCCTTAGAAAGCTACATACAATAAAGAATCCAAAACCATACAAAATTTTAATATTTAGTCCATCATAAGCACAGTGAAACTATCTCCTTCCTTAGTTTAATTTGAAGTAATGGAGGTAAAACTATTTGTATGTACTCATTGTATGTATTTGGGTATGCATCCTAGACCTAAAACACTGAAGCGTGCATATTCAATAATTTTTAAAATGTTCCACCATCATCAACAATATCATCTTACCTATAAGGTGGCACATCTTTTAATACAGGACTATTGGACTCTGGTGTTTTAGCTTGTTGCACGCCCTTGACTACTCCAACAGGATTCCCAGGCGATGAGTTATTTACGTTACTATTGCTATATGTTGGTGTTGCGTTAAGCCTATTTGGTGAACTCTGGCTGTCCAATATATTGGGATTAGAAACATTATGGTTGCTGTAAAAGTAATGCATTAAATGAGTAGGTACTTTAAAGTTGCAATATTACTGATAAAATAGTGCTTAAAGTTTTAAAGAAAAACTTTATAGTTATACAAAATCATTGTGCAATTTGTACCATGATTAGTCATGGTACAGATTGCCCAAGATCATAGTGATAATAGTATCACTTCTTGGTAAAACTTTCACATCAATTTAGTCATCATAAAAATGAATGCTTGACAATAACACTCATGTCTTGTAATTTAGTGAAAGTGTGAATAAAATAATGTGAATAACATTATTCACATTACATTGTGTAATAAAAGTTAATGTTTAATAGATTATGTATTGTACTGAAGGCTGGAAGGCACTATGTAAATTATTATTAGTATGACTGTTGGAAGTGTTGGAACTGCAAATCTAGACTTGTTTTAAACATAAAAAATGTATAACGCTAGTATTATTTATGTTGTTATAAGAAGCCTTTTGACTTCAGAAGTAGTTGAAAATAAAATACATAAAAGCTTGGATAAATTATAAGGTAAGTTACAAACCCATTCCCAACTGGTGATCTTGAGTTATTAGAAGATTGTGGTTTCTGATTATTACTAGAATCAGAGCGTCTCAGAATAAACTGTATATCATTAGAATATTCACCCCATTTCATGAGAATCTAAAATAAAATAAAGAATGATATCATAAATCACTATAATATTGATGTCTCATGTTAGTAGTAAGTACATTACATTATTTCAGTTGAATTACAATGTATTTTTAGCAGTCAATATTTTGTTAGTATGAAAAATTGGGCACCTCACCTTCAGAGGATATTCTTGGGGAGCCAATAGCCGTTCATTATTCCTCCATCTCTCAATGAGGGTGAACCTGCCCACTTTGCCAGTGGCGTGAGCCAACGCAAACACTACATCCTGAAATGCAAACGGCGTCAATCTTTATTCAATAAAAAACGAAACCAAGAGAAACTTCGCTCTCAAAACATACTTATCACGTAAATCGACTAATTAGAGAAATTCTACACTGACCTGACAAGTTGTGGTCTCGGTGACCCCACAAACAATCCTTTGTATCCCCTCGACCCAGACCTTCAACTCCATTAATTTATGCTATTCCTCGCAACACACAATACACCTATATATCTAAGACATTATTACAAAGGTTACTCAACCTGTCTGCGACTTTTTCTCACAAAAAATGTAATAAAATACAACACAAACATACCAAAAACACAAAAGAAAATAATCACCAAAGTGGGTTATGTGAAATATTCGTTCTGAAATTGTAAATTTTTCTAACCTCAATTTTTTGAACTGACAGCTCATAATAATGCTCCGGTTATTATCCTCTTGAAAAAAGTCAATAGCTCTCATCGATAACTCCGAATGAGATCTTGAAAATATCTAAAGCTAGAAAATCAATGACTCAATAGAAATCGTCAGCAATTTTTTGATATCTTAGAAATCCACTGACTAAAAACAGTTAAAGTGTGATACGGAATCAATCACACGCGGAAACGAACCGCGAAAATTCAAAAGATCGGTTCAAAAAATTGTTCCATCCGGTGCGGGATCATAAAAATAAAAAATAAATCTGATGATTTGATGACATTGAAGTATTGATTGTATTTTTGTGTTTTAGTTAATTTGTGTTAATACTGAGACATCTAGTATTAATCAGTGTTGAATACATTAATTTAATTTGATCTTGATCTATAATGGCACAAGAGGACGATGAAGAGGTAATATTTTTGTTTCTTATTACTACTGGGTACTGCACGTACAAACTTTTTTCCCATCTAAGCTTTTGCCACAATATTTCATTAGAACTACCTACAGAATACCTAATTTCTTTCAGGACTTAGTATTTAATGTGGAAGAAGTGCAAAAAATCGTTCGTGACAATATCGAATTATGCCTGGGCGGTAACGCGTACAGCCATTCCAGGACCTCACAATGGATCACGGTTATTACTGAGAAGACTCTAGCCAGGCTCAACAAACTCAATAAGCCCTTCAAGTATATAAGTAAGTAATTATTATTTAGTAATGTTTTTATAGGTTTAGTGACGGACGGACACAGGCATTAGTCGAAATTTTCTCATAATGATTATTTTGGTCTTCATCACTCCATTCGGCAGATATCTGGTCTGGTGAATCGCTCTTATAATCCTTTCCTGTTCAGTTAGTTCAGCTATTGTGTTCCAGTGCGGATCACTATAACTCAGAAAAATGGTTCTGGCTTGCACACGGCAGCCGCCTACTACTGGGATATAGCTACTGATGGCACGTGCACTGTTCGTTGGGAGAACAAATTCATGTACTGCATTGTCAACATATGGGGCCTTGCTTTACAAATATAATTAAATGGATTGATTTTGTTCAGCTCTTTATTTCTTGATTTACTATAATCCATTGCTATTCAAAACATTAACTGCTTCTTTGTTCATCTGCTTTCCTCTTTTTAATTATCGCCTAGTTTCTGCCTTCTCTGATTCTTAGTGAAGTCACAAAGCCATGCCATGTCTTACTAATGCCACAATATTTTTTGCATTGCTTTTTTCTTTGCTTTAATTTGCAATATTTTAAGTTTCTTACTACTACGCTACTACCCACCTACGTTGTAAGGTATCTATTGCATATATCCCTTTTACACGTAAAAGTTAAAAAGGATATAAAAATAAAACAACATATAAAGCACATTTTAGTATTTTTTATTTTTGGTAAAATTTACCACAATACAAAATAATGATAGAAATAAATAAAGTAATAAAATGTATAGACAGGTCATAGAACTATGCATTGTAAAATTGGTGCTTTTAAAGCAATTCAAATATAATTTATAATAACATTAAGCAAAAATGGCATTGTGTACATTAAAAATAAAAGCATTATTTTTAAAATAGAAAATAATATCAAGGAGCAGTTGTTTACACTTATATTAATTAACGCAAATTGATTCATCACTTTGTGATTTGGTCTTTTAAAATGATGTACATAGGACTAACAAACTGCACACACGCACATAATTTTTAAAGCACATTCTATAAACGTCATAATGTTTATCAAATAATAACCGGTTAGGAGAAAAAAATATACAATTGTCAAATAAATTGATTCATGACCAAAATTGCCCTCAATTTTTTATAATAAAGGAGGTATACAGGAAATATTCAAGTAGGAAAAACATGTTAATATTATGTGTAAAAAAACTAATTAAAAAAATATGAATTAATCGTAATTTATAATCCAGAACAAATCTAACTGTACTTTGTGTTTATTATCGCGAGTCGATGTGTAATTGTAATTTTCACAATTTTATATCAATGTGATTATAGAACAATCATTACATATTATTACTATCAAACTCATAACTGCATTCTCATCATGGTCGGATCAACATAAGTTAACACACCTACTTGCAAGAGTGTTAAAGACTAGCTTCACATGAATGTTTTCAATGTAAATAATTATGATAGACATGCAGTTATTATTTTAGAGCATGGTAAAAAAAGGATTTTCACCAAAACAGTAGTGTTTTACATTGAAATAAGTTTTCCTAGATTTGAAATAAATATCGCAAGTGGTCCTAAATCAATGTGTTGTTCATTTTCAAAGCGTATAACATTCAAATAGGCCATTCATGATTTGAGGTTCAGGATTTTTTATTAAAATATTTTTCCCAGAGCCAGTTGAAGATAACCAAGATGACCTATTATACCTTGTCGTTATAAATGTATAAATATAATCATGTAATTTGCAAAATATATGAATAAGAATGGATTTTTAAATGATATTTATGCTTTGAAAATGTAACACACATTGGTTGCAGTATACATAAAACAAACAAGAATATTTTTTGGTGTACTTACAATGTTCTTTCATACAAATTTTGAAAAGTACTAGACTAATACTAGACATTTCAAACTACTTTTTATTTTGCTCTATTGAGTTTTAACTATAAAATACTTGGGGACAAATATTACGATATCTTAATACTGCTATTGTTAGATGCAGTAACAAACTCTGCACAATAATTTAGCCTATGGCATCTCTGATCTGACTTGCTCTTCTGTCTCTGCATCTAAATATTTTATACATAGGTTTATACTATAATAATTGTGAATTAATATTTAAAGCACATTTTCCCACTAGCAATTTAACTGATTTCTGTGATGTTTATTGTGATGTATTTTTTCAAGTTTCAGTCCATAAATGCTTAGAAAAGAAATGCTAATATGCTCCAATGGCCAATCAAATATTCTGTTCATTTATTTAAATGAGGCTGTGCTGTTATTATTAAAGCTAACAAATGTGCATTTCTTCTTAAACCGTGCATTAACTGGGAGCAGTTCGACAAGGCCGCGCCCGCATTTCAGTGGCACTAGCGACAACCATTCTCCCACTTCCCATCCCCAAACAATTATTTTTATTTACACCATAATGATCTATAAAATACAACCTACCATTATGACTACAATAAAACGATTTGTCGCTTAACTCGTTATTATGACAGATATTTCCTCTTATTTACACATTTACTATACAATACTTATTAAAATTACTAAAAAGTAACATTGTACTTGTAACTTTGCTACCCTTTTTCGAATGTACTAATTTCATTGTGATTAATGTCTAAAATTCATTCATTAAATTAATATGTACATTTACAATGTTAGTCGAGACTTAAATGATCACAAGTAGTAAAGAGAAATAAGAACGAAATGAGGAACAAAATGTACAATACCTACGCACTAACCGTTCTCTTACCCAGGCCGGGGCTAACACATATCACAAGATCGTAAGTGTCGATGACACTTAAGCCGTTCGCGAACCATTAAATCTACAGAAACAACACATAAAATTAAACGTATGTACACAATAAACTTATCACAAAATAAGAATATGTTTAAAAACTAAGTTCAAACTATACAATCCAACAATAAAAAAAAACACTGGGAAGATTCGAGTAAGAGATCATAACAAGATTCATTTAAACATCATTTATCCAATTCACACCAGTGGTAATAAAATATGTCAATTACAAGGTGGGAATTACGCGATATGTGATTTGACTTATTGTCTTACATACATACGTAAATATGTACACTTTAATAATTGCCCTCAACCCAGTATTTGCACTTCAAGCCAGTATCATCTCCTGACGAAATGTCAACTCTAAGTATAAAATTCTCAGGAGATCCATCATTTTCCTTATCAATGTTTATTCCATTCTAACACATTCCCGTTAAAAATCCAAAGGTTGTAAGTCCTAAATTAAAGTTATCCATGTACTTTAAAATTATGCTACTGAATAAAGCAGTAATTACTGTCTTCATAGAAATCGTTCAATCACTAGATGAAATTCCATTGTCCATTACATAGTTCTGTCCCAGTTTTAGATATAAGCACAATGTCAATTTTGTGTTCGTCACACAGTATGATCAATCGGGCTCAGCGTTTGTCACAAGTGTAATTGATACTCCTAAATTACTCACGTGCACTTCAATTCAAGTACTTGCGGCATTTCTTCGCACCGCACGTGCAGGGAATCTTGACTTCTTCAAAGGGGAATTTGTAGTCATAAGTGAGCTCCTCGCCCACTGTTATGCGGCGCAGAGCGAATATCAGGATGTGCTTGTGGCCGTGGATGTCCACAACTCGCGAATAGCAGTTAGGCTGGAAGTTATACAAAGTTTTTAGATACAGATGACTTTGTTCAAGGTATATTAGACTACGAGTACACCTATATTTCTCAGAGACGTACGATGCAAATGCAAATATGGACAATTAAAGTTGAGTATTAAACTTAATGTTCAAATATTACTCCCTAACTTAACTTTTAAGTACTGAAGTATATTTGGAATGCTTACATCGCAAGAATGGTTGATGAACCTCGCAGCGTTTCCTTTGAGCGTAGCATCTACAACGAGGTTATCGTCGATTCGGAACATATAGCAGCCCCCAACACCGCGGCGACCGCTCATAGCTTCGTATTTCTTTTCGCGCTGGTCTGCCAACACTGCTCGAATCACCTCTCCAGCATACTCTATGACCATGTCACCTGAAAAAATATTTTGCAAGTTAGTTTGTAAGTAATTACTTACCGAAATCACAATGTCTTTATTTAGTAAAATGAATATTATTTAGAAAAATTATAGTTACCCTCTTCAATATCACGTTTGCAGAATAAACCACGGCCGTGAATGTGGGATCTAAAAACTCCCACTGAAACCTTCGAAGTCTCTTTCAATTGTCTAAATCTCATTGCTGGTGGTAAAGTAGCCAATCTCCTACGGAATACAATAAATAAATGGTTAATTTACATTCAAAAATATTCACAGACACATTGGGAAAAATAAAACTGAATGTCTTACGTCAAATACCTTGAAATTGAGCTCTCTCCTTCTTGTCCGCCGAACGGTGGAGGTTCCTCTCGGAAAGGTGAAGCCATCCAGCTAAACATATCATGGTTTGGTTTCCTGGCGATAGGGCCGGTACGAGCGCTGCCCCAAGGACTTTCCTTGAATCCTTCACTTAGATCCAAGTCATTGTCCCAGCTGTTCAGCTGTCGTCCTTGATGTATCTTGTATTTGGTACAGCGGCTTGCCTAAAATAATAAAAAATCATATCAACCACTTACTTGCAGAGCGATACTTACAAAACTGTACAAAAGATCACCGACATGCACTTACCCCTGGTAATTGCTCAATGAGATATCTCAGAGCGTTGTTATTCAGGCCCAATAAATGTGCTCCAGACAAGCTAGATGGTAAGTTGTAGTTTATCAGAGGAAGACCAGATTCTTTTCTAGCATTTTGTACAGCTTCAACCACTTTTGCCCAGAGATCCGTCAGTGAAGACGAAGTGTATATAAAACCATCTTCAGATGTCACCTCATAGATCAGTTTGGGTCCATCATCCTTGGATGGATCTGGTGTTTGTTTCGGTGGCGTGACCTTGTTCTCTTGACCTTTACTTATTTTATTGTGCTTCTTGGTTGTTACTGGCTCTGGTTCCGGTTTCTTATCATTAAAAGGTCTCTTGATAACTTTACTTGGTGGATTGGGTAATTTTGGTGGCATTGGATTTCTATTTATGTCTTTCTCTACTAGCACTTTTGGTGGTTCTTCGGTCATTTCAACATCCAAATTGGGCATAGAATTGCTTTTAGTGCTCGTTTCTATTGGTGCACTTGCTTGAGTGTTCTCAACAGAAGTTGAAGCTGTGCTAGTGTTCGCTTGGTACATCTCTGCTGATATTTGTAGGGCACGATTAACTACTCGTTCCTCTTTCTCCCTTTTAGCCTGTTCTAACTCCATCATGCGCTTTGATTCTTCAATGGCCTTTTCCAAATCACAGTCAATATTTTCATCTTTAATATTCAAGTCTGGCATATCATGACTCACAGGCCGTTGTTTTGGTACAGCAGTAGTTTTAGTGCCAGTTTTCGATTTACTTTGTCCATCTCTGTGTAGTGGCAATACTCTGTTCATAGGTCTCATAGACATGGGGTTTACGACATTCGTCGGAATACCTGATTGCTGCGTTGGAGGTGCTTTTGGCAATGTGATGCTTGTTGTACTATTCTGTGTTGGTAGATTTATGGTGCTATTTTGAACAGGTACACATATCATATTGTTATTGGCATTATTGCTTTGGCTTTGCAAGATGCTTGTGCTCGCCTGAATTGGGAAACTTATATCAGCGGCAGTTTTTGATGCAATCTTTGGATCCACGAGATTATTTTGGACAGTAATATTCACAGTGTTATTGCTGGAATTTACGTTTATATTCATTGGTGCACTATTCGGTATGGCCTGGAAGGGCACGTTGATCATAGTGCTACTATTTTCGCTCTTTTGTTGGAAAGTAAGAGGCTCTGTAGAAATTCCACTTACGTTACTATTACTATTGTTCGTAACAACCCGTATATTGTGTTGTTGGGGAACATGTTGATTTATATTTTCCAAATTAGCGTTATTTATTCTGTTCCGCTCGGGAAGATTTATAATTCTGTTTTGAGAATTCATCTGCATGTACCCTATTTGATCATTTACCGATATGTTATGATTGGGCTTATCGTTGCTGACAATATTTACTTTAGCGCAATCGGTATTTGGTAAACCAGGCATGGAGATATTGTTATTCGATGGCGGACCCATCAGATTTTTTCCTCTGATTGGTTCTTGAATAAATTTAGGTGGATCACTCACTGGTATATTGTTCCGATTCATTTGACTGTCTATGTTATTCATTTGATTTTGAGATGTATTTGCAGCCATGTTACAACTGTTCATATTCATTTGCGAGCTATTATTAACTTGATTACTCATCATTTGATTGTGATTATTATTAGCAAGAGACTGAGAATTGTTCATCATCATGTTATGGTTTGTACTGCTGGGCATAAGGTTGTTAACACTGTGGTCAGAAGAGTTATTGCAGCTCATTAGCATATCATGCCCAGTTATATTGTTTTGTGTTCCCGATCCATACATAGCATTATTGTTTACCGAATTGATCATCATATTATTAGATAAACTTGAGTTGTTCACATTCATACTATGCATCATGTTTGAAGTGCTATGACCAATGTTACTGTTAGTATTCAAACTTGCACACTGCATGTCAAATGAGTTTTGATTGGTTGAAAATTGTGAGCCATTATTGGAGCAACTGCCACTGCAGGAATTTTGAATCTCGTTTTTAATGTCGGGTATATTTGGAACATGCATGAGAGAACTGTTCATAGACTGATGAGTAGTACTGTTCATTTGGATTGTATTATTGATATTATTGTGCATGTTCATGTTATTCATAGTATTCATGTTGTTCATCGGATGTTGCATCATTGACGTATGCTCAACAGATCCCCTGCTGTTCTGAATCTGATTTAGAGTATTCATGTTTTGCATCGTCATTGAATTCGAATCATGTCTGTTATGTAAATTTGGCATAGAACTTGTTGTATCCATTTGATTTCCCATATTCATAGTTGATGTATTTCCAGGCATGTGATGCATGTGCATGTTCTCCATTTGTTGCCTGTTGTGCATTTGATTCGACACATGGGGATGCATGCTCATCATATTATTGTCGATGTGCGACCGATTATTTGGCATCTGCATAACTCCGGTCATTTGGTGTTGATGATGATGGCTAACATTGTCCATCTGTCTATTTTGTTGTAAGCTCATTTGCTGATTTACATGCATATCGATCTGTTGTCTACCATTATTATTACTCATGTGATGATTCATCTGCTGCATATTATGTAATTGGGAATTATGCATGCTATCCACAGGTCTATTTGGATGCATTTGATGACCCATATTGTTCATGTTGTGAGACTGCATGTTTTCCATCATCATTCTATTACTCTGCATATTATTCATACCGGGCATTGGTTGTTGCATGTGCATGTGATTCAAGTCATTCAGGTCATTTCTATTCATATTGTGATTATTTCCCATTCCATGCATATTCATAGACTGATTTAAAAGATTGCTGTTATCAGGCGTGCTTCTGTTAGACAGCATATTTGCCTGGTTGTGGCTTTGTTGTCCAGCCATCATATTGTCATGAAAAGATCTACTGGGAGGTCCTTGATTCAACTGTTGCATGGGATTGTGATTATTATTATCGACTTGGCGGTTGTGTTGTATCTGACCGTTCATAATATGAATAGAATTAGGCCCGGAGATCTGATTGCTATCATGTATGATTTGCATGTTCCCATGAGGTAGGCTTGATGAAGCCATAGATGAATTAGAATGGTCATGTTGCTGGTTATTTTGCTGTTGCAAATTGTTTTCGTTGGATACTGTTATGTTATTCACTCTTTGATTAGATGCCTCTTGACATGACATATTCATATTTTGAATGGAATTGTTTCCAGAAGTCATAATTTGCATTTGATTGTGTGAAGTAGAATTCGAAATGGAGCACATCTGATTTTGGTTATTGGTAATTGATACCGTATTTTGGTTATTTTGCATAGGTGGTCGCATAACATTATGAGGAATTATACTGATTGATGGAGTGTTGTTACTATTCATATTACTAGCTACCTGACAACTGTTAAGTTTATGTATACTCATTTGACTTGGCATGTTATCAGTATTGTGTTTATCATTGTTGCCCATGTTCTGGAAAGTTTTGTCATTCTGCGCGTTTTGTTGCGAGTGTGATGCCATAATTTCTTGTGAGAAGTTCAGATGGCCGCCTTCAGTCTTAGAAAGAGCATTTATCTTACTCAATTTCAAGGTTGTATCTGCATCGAAATTGCTGTTCATCATCGACGATGGTGGGTAAATGTTCCCGGCTGTTATTTGAATCACATTATTCGAGGTCGAATGAGACGACGAATGGTGGCTTACGTTTATGTTAGAGTCAAACTGATGACTATGATGGTTCATACCAGACATGCTGCTGTTGTTATTAGCCAAAGCCATCAAACAGTTTTGATTAACTTTCTCAGTTTCATTATGTTGGTGCGTTCTTCCCATATTATTCTGAATATTCATTGACGCACTGTTGACATTGCTAGTTTTCACTGTCATGTTCTGTATTTCCAACTTATTTTCTGAATTAGACCCATTGTTATTTATTGTATTTATCCTCCATGGCGTAGGCGATTTAATACTTTGTGTGACACTAATTGTAGGTACACTAGAGGAGTTGGAGTTATCGTGCAAGTTGCCACTTATTTCTATAACATGAGAGTTTTCCATTTTTAGATTATTTTTATTCATTGATGGTGCAATAGAACTGGAAACAATTGGTTGCGATAACGGTATTGATTGTATCGAAAATGAAGGTACAGAATTTGGTACCGACTGTGAAATTGCCATAACAGGTTGTCCAGTGGACGAGACAAGTGTCACATTTGGAGACATGGACATGTTATTCGGTTTTGATATTGTAGTGCGTTGCAGGTTTTGGGACGTGTTCGACAAGCTCATGCTATGAATTTGAGAGGTGATAGGATTCATGTTCTGTCTTCCAGTTATAATGGTTCCAGGTCCTGATTGTGAACAGACAGAAATAGGGCTAGGACTCATTTGAACTACCTTCGGAGCTTGTCGATTGTTGTTCGACGACTTATCAGGCAAAGGTTGCAGAGTTAAATTGGGAATATTAGCTTTGACGTTCTTCATAGTAGGTGGAGATGATTGTACAGATTGTGCTGAGGCCACATTTGGCGCTGAAGAAACCACCTGGGCAACACCATCTCCGACATTATTGACGACGACATAACCAGTAGGCACTTCTACAATGGGCTCTATCTTGCTAGCTTGGAATACTTGGGTTGTTGTTGCCGAAAAACTGCTATTTTGCGCAAGTACACCTTGCATTGCCGTGGATACAAACTGTTGAGAAGACATAACTGTATTTTGCACTATAGTTTCTAAGCCATAGTAAACGGGCTGCGTGGCAGTCAAATACATACACCCAGATGGGTCGGTTACCATCTCTAATGTCGGTGTCGATCCAAGGAGTACTTGATCATTACAGAATTGGGGCAGCAATGTCCCTTGTGGCAGTATAGTAGTTCCTGGTCCAGAAGAAATCAATGTGTTACCTTGTGATTGTAAAGCATTTGGTATGATTGTTGTTTGCCCATTACCAATTCCACTCTGTGGGACAACAGTAGCAGTACCAGTTTGCAAGGTATTATTTGGTAGGAGTGTTGCAGTTTGAGATGTAATATTTCCAGGTGTCAAACCCTGAATAGCTCCTTGCGGTATTATTGTGGTACCATTCTGTGTATGAATTGCTTGCGGCAAAATAGTGGGTCCATTAGGGCCCTGGGATATAATACCTTGCTGTATTGTTCCCTGTGGCAAAATTGTAGCCCCTTGTTGAATAGCTTGGGGTAAAATTCCGACATTTCCTTGGGGAAGTAATACTGGAATACCTCCACTCGGCACAGCAACTAAACCGCCTGATTCCGTTTGCTGAATTTGGAAAGTTTGAGGTACCAATCCACTCTGCGAAATAAATTGGGTTGGGCCCGTTTTAAAATCACTTTGTGGTGCAATTGTTGCAATGTATTGCATGTTCTGGTTCTGTTGCTGTGATAATGCCTCTACATAAGCAGACATTATGTTTTGATTAGCCACTGGCTGCACTATTATCGAAGGTTGACCTGTTTGATTATTAGTTTGCAACTGAATCACTGTGTTTCCAGGTCCAATTGGCGATTGGTTGATCGTTGTAAATGTTTTTTCTAATTTGGTTTGCCTTTTTATTGTTGGTTTTGGCATTGGTCTTCCTCTTCCTCTATTCGTTGCTTGGAAAATAGGTTTTGGTTGGACTGGAGCAGGTTGTTTCTTCGGCGATTTCTGAGTACTTGGAAGCAATATCTGTTGCTTATTTTGTGTATTTGGAGATGTCAGCCTTTGAGCAGTCATAGCCGGTACTACAATGGTAGGATTTCCTTGCAACTGCGGCCGAATCATTGGTTGGATATTTTGTATAATTGAAGTGTTCGGCATCGAATTCACTGGCAATGCAATCGACGAAGCACTTGCCATATTAGGGAAATTAGTCACTTGATTTTTGCCTTGTAACATAGGCGTAAGATTTCCTTGATTAGAAGGTATAGTCAGCACTTGATTAGAATTTGACGAAATAACTTGAATTCCTCCAGGTCCTGAAAGCAACTGCGCCATGTCAGCACTACCTTGAATCTGTTGTATATTTGGATTACCATTTCCTGGCTTTACACAAATGTTATATGGAAGTAGGCCAGGTTGTGTTATGATTTGTGGCGCCATGAGTTTTTGCCCACCAGCCGCACTTGTTTTGGGAGGTAGAATCATTTGTGGCGTAACAACAATTTGTGGTGACGATAGTACCTGCTGACTAGCAGATACTTGAACATTAGTAGTTTTACTTTGGTCAAAGATCACAGTTCCAGATTTCATTTGTTCTGTAATAGTCATAGTCATTTCATTAGTTGGACCAGGTGATGGTGTTTCAACTATTGTACCATTTATTGTAATTTGCCTCGTGTTGATGGATGTTCTTCTAGCTGAAATGCTTTCAGCTTTTACAGTATTTTCACTGCCACTTACAACACCAGCATGGATAATCATAGGCTGCGCAAAAGCTCCTTGAAAAGCATTTTGTAGTGTTGTTAATGTCCTATTTTCGGGTGATTTTGGATTTTCGCTCTCGCTTTCACTTGTGGACATCATATCACATGTTGGTACATGCCTATCGTACGATTCTTTATTTCTGTAAGTACATTGACATCTGTCACATCGAACTGGCTGTTCGATTTGGCCAGGTGTTATTGTTCCGTCATCCAAAGGCCGCATTACCAGCTCCGGTTGGCCACTGATAGAATTACCAGCAATAGTGACAGTGTACGTACTTTCAGATCCACTGGCTCTGTATAAGAATTGCTGGTTTCTTGAAACATTATCGCTTCCGGGATGGTTCTCATCGGCACCATCTAATTGAGATATTGGTGTAAAATCAATATCCTCTCTCGGGCTGTTTGGTCTAGAGCTGCAAGTGCTTTCCGAACCGGACCAATCTGCAGCGCCGTCTAATTGAGATATTGGACTGCACTGAATTTTGGTATAAAAGTCTATTACGTCGGTGTAATATCCTTCGGTCTTATCAGGTTTATCATTACTACTTTCGTCTTTTTGTTTAGGCGATGTAGTTCTATAGTTTATACCAGAAGTATGGGGAACTTCATCACATAAAGTGCCACTCGTACTGGTCTCTGGCTTTAGTTTCTTTTGATCAATGTTACTGGACTCCGTCTCTTTGATTGCATCTAAAGAGCTTTCCGTTAGTGCGACACGTTGAACTGGACTCATTTTGCCAGTAACTGTTGAGGATTTTCCCATTTTACACCTCTTTATTGTAGATGAGAGCAGGCTCGTATCAAATTTGTTATTCCATGTGAGACTACTAGACCTTTGTTGCCCACGGCCGGTTGTTAACGTTTTCAGCCCATGGTTTTGCAGAAGCATTTCTGACTTACTTCTTTTCAACTCTTTACTTCCCGATTCTAGTCTCGCATTTAATAATTCGTCAATAAATTCTTTGTCATTACTTTTATCATCAGATTGACTAATGGCACAGTAAAATTCATTTTTCAAGTCCTGGAATATATCTTGCATCGATATACCATCCAACAGGTCGTGATTTAGATCTTCAAATATGGCATCTTTGACTTCGGGAGGAAATAAGTCAGCTGTATTTTGGGGTTCTTCTTCATCCTGCTGTTCCTGCTTACAAACATTATCTAGAAGATATTCCACAACTTGTTTTACAGCAAGGTCTTCTAAGGTTAGATTATTTCCAAACTTCATTGGAGACTTGTCACTTTTGAGCATTAGGACAGTTTTACTTGATATGGTCTCAATACTTTCATGCCAAGCTCCAATCTCAGCCATAACTCTCTCAACGACATGTACTTCTTTCGAGTGATCTACAGTGATATTTACTCCAAAGTCAAATCCTGGTAATGGTTCTGCTAATATCAACTTTGTCTTTATTGTATATCTTACAATCTTGGAAGGCTTTTTACAGGACCAGAAAAGCCTGGTGCATGAAAAGTCTACAGGCATTAAAAACTCTTCAAAGTCAGACACTGATGGCACAATTTTTCCGAGGCTGTTGACAATCAAGGAGCCGATAATGAACTGCACTTTACTTATTTCACTATACCTTTTCTTTTTCTTGTCGAGCTCAACATACACTGGCCTCGTGAGTTCGAAATCTGTATCTTTCTGTAAACTTTTTATTGGAACGTCTTTTCCGTGTGCAGGACAGAATACTCTTTTGTCATCCATAAATGCGCAACTTTCGCGTCTTGCGCAAGAGTAATGGTAAGTTTCGCTACAGTTCTTGGCACAGCATCCAACACTTGCGCCTTTTAGTTCACATGCAGCACATTTAATCATCTTTCCTCTAGATATAGCAGAGTGAACATTTTGTAAAGATCCATCAATTTCCTCAAAAACTTCAGCAGACCATAGTGCACAATTAGCATGAATCCAATCATTTTGTCCACAATATAAAAGACGACCTTCCATAGCCGGCGAACCATCCCCTGGTGCCTTACAGAGCACACAGATTCTGGAATCTACTACTGGGTAAAATTCAAGTAATTCTTCCTCTAATTTGTGTCCCTCTGATTCAAGTTTAGGAACGATTTGATCCATAGGTCTTTCGACAGACGATTCAGCTGCTTTTAAGCCTTTGCTGTCAGCCATCTCATGGTCTTTAACAGATTCTGTGTCATCTTGTTCTCCTTCTACTTCCAAATTGGGTTGGAGGCAGTTATTCTCACAATCGAACCAAGGGAATGTTTCCGAAAACAGGTCTTTATAAATCGTTTTTAAATCGCCACTGGAAGTTCTCTCAATCACTGCTTTCATATCATGATTGAAATCTTTCAAAGAAACATACTCATCACTGTTGACTCGTTTCTTGACATCTAATAATGATGGCGAAAGTATTCTGCCGATACCGTCAGAATCGTCGGCAGATGTACTTG
This sequence comes from Ostrinia furnacalis, assembly GCF_004193835.3. Classification (NCBI taxonomy): domain Eukaryota; kingdom Metazoa; phylum Arthropoda; class Insecta; order Lepidoptera; family Crambidae; genus Ostrinia; species Ostrinia furnacalis. Next base: position 17,810 of record NW_021131365.1, on the reverse strand, counting down.
GTTGCCTAACAATCGCAGGACTTAGGTCTTGCTCACTGCGTGCTAGCGAAAAGGTCTTCATTGGTTCATCATCATCAGAAATTGCCTCATATTTATCATCATGCACAGTAGTCGGTAACATTGTCGTGGCTTTTTCTACTTTGTTTGGTGGTTGATAGTTCTCATGCACTTCAATGCATGGGGTGACAAATTCTGTTTTCGTGTCGTACATTCCAGTAGAAAAACATATTTCTTTGTTCTGCATCAAAGGCTCCTGAAGGTTTACGACTTTATGCGAGGTATGTGGTATGTCTTCTTTTTCCATCTCAACATCATTTAGCAAAGAAGAACATTGCCAAATATTTTGTGCTGCATTGGCTTCTTCAGATTTATTCTGGACAATATTGTTGCTTCGGCGCCCTCTGGCAGTATTTCTGTAGACTTTAGTTTCAGTTGTATTTTTCATGGAATCATCTGTCCCGTCAAAATGTAACTTTCGTATGGCTTGCGGCGACAATATCCTAAATGGCTTGTTAGGTACTGGAGTATTCTTGTGTGGTGTCAGTTTCAGTAATGCGCAAGCCTTTTTATTTTTGGCAAGTAGCTTGAGCAGATGTAGGAGTCGTCCTTTGAGATGTTCTGTGAGCATCTTCCTCCATGGCGGGTCGTTCGGCATGCACTTACAACAAATGTATTCGATGGATGGGGGCAAGGCGGATAAGAGCTGATAGCCTTCTCCGGACAAGCCTTCACAGCTGGCATGCACCCATCTGCCGCACCAGCCGCATTCCATCATCTGTAATAAGAAATTATAAAGATAGATAATTAAGATATCTTTTTAATAGATAATTTATAAAGATAGATGATTAACAAAATTTAAAATTTTTAAAGGTTGCACTGTTGATTAATGTTACCTTGCTGTCAAAATCATTGTCTCGGTAACAAGCCTGGCACAGCGGACAGTAGTTGCCCTTTTGCCGTAGCTTGAAGCACGGTCCGCAGAAAGGCAGGCTTCCCACGAACTTGCTTACCCGGCTGCTGTCACAACTCTTGCATTTAAGACAGGCACTGCATATCTGTAAAATATAATGGAGAAAATGGTGACTCATTCATGACGTTATACTACAAATACAACATTATGTAAGGCGACAGAAGTTGCTATATTTGAGATATTGCATATCTTTAAGAAGAATAGCTTGATAGCTAGTATTTTAGGAGGGCTTATATCCTGTGGGTCTATGATGTTTGCATCAGGTCCACAGTCCGTGAGGATATGTAGTGGCGTTTCTTCCGCATTTCTAGATACTCTAGTCTACATGTTAAAAATTTCATGCATCGGTTAGCAAGTATGTGTCGTCGTATTGTAATGTGTCTTGTCCTGTATACCTGAGGCCAGTCGCTGCGTGAACGGGCGCCACGAGCAATAATGTGGTGCCGTGTCGTGTATATTGTCTGCGGCTCAGGCGGTGAACGTGTCTATAGTTGTGTTAAAGAAAAAAAAAGACTCGCTGCCGATAGGGCAATAAAGCTTTCGTGCGCTAGGGAGAGAGTGCAACATCACGTCCTCATAAGGCCTGTAAGTGTGAAAGAGATACGTAAGGCCGGCAATACATGGACAGCTTGAGCAGTTAGTCAGTGATCAACATACACGGACCGCTCTTGCAGTGAAGAGTCAACAGCTTGAAGCTGCCAGCGATAACTGCTCGAGCAGTTGGTATTAACTGCTAAACAAATCACAAGCGCGCGCGCCGTGTTATGAAGAAAGTGGGCGGAGGTAATTGCGCGAGAGCTGTCGACAGCTCGAGCAGTCAGTGTATGGCTGGCGACTGCTTGACCGCACGATTAAAATTCACCTCCACCACCACCAATTATTTTAGCTATTTTCACAGTATAATGTCATACGGCATATTGTTGTGGGGCTCAGCTGCAAACATTGAAACTGTGTTTGTTCTGCAGAAGAGAGCAGTGCGGGCCATTTATAACCTTGGACCCCGATTTTCCTTCAGATAATTCTTTAAGGAGATTAATATACTGACAGTAGCTTCACAGTTCATTTATGAAAACCTTTTATATGTTCGCAAAAATATAGAGCAATTTACTAGAAAGAGTGATTTACACAAGTTCAATACAAGAAACAAAAATAAACTTGCCGTTCCAAATTTCAGACTGCACAAGATTGGTAATTAATTTATGGGGAAATGTATTAAACTTTTCAATAAATTACCACAAACTGTTGTAGAATTGCCCATTCATAAATTTAAAGCACATATCAAAAGCACCTTAATGAAAAAGGGCTACTATAAAGTTGATGATTATATAAAAGATAAAAATGTTTGGAATGTTTAACTACCTAGCTCGCATCAATACTTATTATTTATTTACTTTTTTCCCCTTTTTATATCTGCAATCGACTTAGGTCATAATCAGATGTTTTGTCTTGCTTTTTTGTTTGTGTTCATGAGGAGGGGTATTCCAGTAAATTCTCTCCCTCACTTAGTTTCTTGCGCTGCTTCTTCTCAGCACTGGCCCATTTATTGTCCCGAAGCAGTGGTAGGGTTAATATTGGGACGTGTAAAAGTGCTTTTTAAAAGCCTATTTGCAAAAATAAATGAAAAAAAAACCGTGCTGTCGACCGCCCGAATCAATTGCAACTGCTCGAGCGGTTCGTGTATGTGCGTCCATAGAACTTTGCAGTTCACTGTGCAGTCGCAGCTTGAAGCTGTCGACCCTGACTGCTTCATGCGGTCCGTGTATTGCCGGCCTAAGCGCTGTCGCAGTCCCACGTTTTATTTCCCCATCGACAGCGAATCTGACTGAACTATAGTGTGGTGTATACCTGCGGCCAGTCGCTGCGGTGGTCGGGCGGCGGCGCGGGCAGGCAGGCGGCGTGGTAGTGCGCGGCGCAGGCGCGGCAGCGGCGGCGCGCGGCCGGCCGGCTGCACATGGCGCACGTGGCGCAGCGCGCGCACGTCCACCCGCGCGCGCCCAGCGCGTCCTCCGCGCACCAGCTGTGGTACCACTCGCAACACGACGTGCATACTACCATCTGGAACGACACGGACCTTGTTAGGACACATCACCTAAGGGCTTAGTGTGTTTACAACGTCGTCCCTAGCGAGCGCGTTAAAAAATATAGATTTGAGTTCTTGAAAGTTTCCGCTAGGGGCGCTGTCACAATCCGTCATACATTTATTGTCACTTTTTTACGCAGTCGACATAGAATGCGTTTGACGTAAACTCACACTACGCCCCCTGAACTATGCGACGTATGATAACTTTTACTATGGCCGGGTTTTAGGCAAAGACACATTCATTAGTCTGCTTGACTCACTGCGGACATAGTTATGCATTTCTATTACTTGTCAAAAAGGTCACCTAAAATATGAAAACGATTTAGTTTAATGTTTGTATTATATTCTTTCGATCACTCGTGTCTAGTAAAGTAGGTACTGATTGTACATGACATACATAGATTGATCAGTTTTACCTTTTCTCTACCAGCACTGCCACACAAAAAGCATAGCCTTGCAACAGTAAATGGAGCAGTTCCGATGAGTCCGAATCCAGAGCTGCAGACTTCATCAGGATCGTAGCTCTCCCAGAAGTCGACGCAGATTAGTTCTGGTCGTTTCAAATCGCCTTTCTGGGAACGACTCCGGACCTGTATTATAATTTTTTATTAGAACATTTTGAAAATACTACATAAAAGTATAAAAATAAAAGAAAACCTTACATTTGTAATATTTGTGAGAGGCTTCAATGTCATTTTTCTTGGGACGAGATCCATGACAGTTTCGTCTTCACTAGATTCTGCCTTATTCTGTACTTTGACAGACATAGTAGATTCAATCTTCCTCTTCTTAGGCTCAACATGCATTTCTGCATCAGAGTCTTTAGAAACAAGAGGTTCAGGCACAACTTGTGTTTCAACTTGAGGTGCCTTATTTTCAGATTCAGCTTCAGACTCGTAGCTGAGAATCTCTGGAGTAGTAATATCCTTCTCCACAACTGGAGATATTTCATCAACCATGACCTTGTCTTGTTTTTCTTTTTCTTCTTGTGTTGGGAATGTCGCAATAGGTTGGCCCAAAACAATGGACGCACTTCGACATACATGCTTAACTCTTGGACCTTTTAGCTCCACTTTCTGTCGTTTTGGATCTTCAATCTGTTTAGTTTCATCCTTGTCTTTCTTCCTTACTTTGACGCGACTAGTTAAACGACGCTTTCTATTTGTGCTGAAGTCTTCAGTCACAGCTTCCTCTTGAGGTTCATCTTTTGAACTCTTCTCCTAAAAATACAAATAATAAATTGTCATGAATATACATATTAAAAAAGGGATTTCAAAAAACATTGAATGTCCTAAGGTACTAATATTATTAATAAATGAAAAGTTTGACTCACCTCCAGTTTTTCAACTTTATCAACTTTCTCAAGTTTTTCAATCTCATCAACAGTTTTCTTTGTTGTTTTAATTGTTCCAAAGATGTTATTTTCACTATCAGGGAGGGCAAATACAGGCTTTTCAGTGACATTACTGCTTGTACTTATTCTCAATGGATTAGCTTGTGTTAAGGGCCCTGCTGGTATCACACCGCTTCTCATATAAGATGGTAATAATGCATTGAGGCCAGCTTTTATATTTTGTGGCACTTGAAAAGACTTGAGACACAACTGGAGCCAGCAGGCAGGACATCGCGCCCGGTTGGTGCATCTCAGCAACTTCCACTGTTGAGACCGGACTATAGGAGGTACAGGACAATTACCTGGAAAATAATTAACTAGGTTATTAAAAAAAAATTCCTACTAATTTGAGACCAACTTTCATCCATTTCAACCAACCTTCGTTTGTTAACCAACCTTCTTCTTTCAAACATGGTATTACAGTTAGGCCTGTCTTGTGGGAATTCTTCAACTTTTTAACCATTTTGGATATAAACTTGCGACAGGATTCACAAGAAAAAATACCAAATTTTCGGGCTTGCTTGACAAACCTATAGAATCGTACTGCACCACAAACCCCGCATGTGACCGTTCGTGGTGGGTTGTTTGCTAGAAAAAGAAATAATGTTATGATGTATGAGGTTGTGTATGAGGGATGAACCAAAAGTAATGATAATGGGATATAAGTATTTCTAGGCAACATAAAAATTTTTAAAAAATTGGGTAAGTAGCTTAATAAAATTCTTCTCTAGTAACTGGTGAAATAATCAAGTCAGAAAGTAAACGCAAAAATAAAAAAAAAACGAAGTTGAAGCCGTCAAAAAATACATCTGCCTGAAAAAAATACTTATTCTACTATTACTTAGGTATTCTACAATTTCACGTCAGTGCAAAAAATAAAATTTAGGAAAAACATCCCACAAAAGATGAGCATCGAAAATTACGAGGTTATTTACAAGACAGTCTTTGCTGATATCGACAAAATTCAAAGGAAAAATCGACGCAAAAAGTTAAGGCGTCTGAGTTTTGAAAAAACGAAGATAACCTGATAGTAAATTATCTCGGAAAGAAAGCCACAATGACAAACTTAAATATACTGTCCTTTCAATAAATCACCACAAACTGTTGAAGATCTGCCCATTCATAAAAAAGCACATATTAAAAGTACCATAATGAAAAAGGGCTCAAGTTGATGATTAAATAGAAGATGGAAATGTTTGGAATGTATAACAAGCCTAGCTGTAAACCCTTGAAAAAGTGGCTGACAGTAGTGACTGAATTTCTTACAGTGCTTCTTTTCAGCATTGGCCCATTTATTGGGTTAAATTAATACTGGGACGTGTAAAAGAGAATTTATAAGCCTACTTGCAAAATAAAGGAATTTGAAATAAAAAAATTACAGTATGCCATCAGGCAAAAAAGCGAGGTCAAATGTATACTATGTAAATGTATACTATGTTTCTGGTTTTCTATGGCCAACACACGTGTACTTAATCCAGAAGATGCGACGGCTGCCAAAAAAAATTTTGATTTTATAATGCTGAAAAACTCATTCTATACTTTAGACCAGACTTAGCAACGTTTATAACTCTTTTTCTGACTTAGAATGTTCTTCATATTAAATTGTCTAATTCAATTAAATTTAAAATAACTACATATTACTATCATAAATAAATACTCACTTGAAACTGATGTTATCATAGAAAATGGTCCATCTAAACCAGTTGTGGTCTGAGGTGGTGGGTTTAGCTGTAACCTTGCCTCTCTGATAATAACTTTGCCTCTCAGTAGCTGTGAAGCTGATGACTTTTCTTTTTCTAGATTTGGTGGACCTTGTCTATCTTCTTCGTCACCACTACCTTCAGCACTGTCACTATCAAAGCTTTCCTCAGATTCTGAACCAGTACTTGTGCTACTTGAACTGCTTGCATCAGATATATCCATTAGCTTCCTCATAGCATGTCCAGATCTATCTTCTTTATTTGATGTCTCTAATGTTTTTAATTTTTCAAGTCCTTCTAAATTTGAATTTTCATCTTGGGAGTACTCTGGATCTTTCTCATAGGAAAATAGATCATGGATGGGTTTTCTTGAAGTAGTACTAAGCACAGAAAATGAATTTGTTGTTTTATCTTTAAACAGACTTGATGTTTTAAGTGAAGTCTTATCACTGGTTTTATCATTTTCATTTGCTTTCTCAGGTTCTTCTTCTGGTGTATCATCATCATCAGGTAAATTGTTAAATACTAGCCTCTTTAGTTTTGGTTTTTTAAGCACCTTTCCAGTGGTTAAACTACTTGTGATTGTTGTGTGCTCTTCACCATCGATAAATTTTTTGTTGGGTTTGATAACGCGAGATGAGTGAGCACTCCTCATTGGCAGCACAAACTTAGTGGAACTTATAGTTTCTTTTTCTAAGGGTGATGTGTTTCTAGGTGGTGGAGATACACAGCGTGTTTCGCTGAACTGTGAGAATTTGTTCATAGGTTTTGACAAAGGATTTAAATTCTTTCTCAAATACCCTTCATGGTGCTCTGAGCTGGATTTTGAACTCAAGTCAGTGAGTTTAGCTGGTTTGAGGATACTTGAGTATTCAGTTGATTTAAGTGAAGATTTCTTTTTGATAATTGGTATGAGAGGTGCATGATGTTTAGGAATCTTCTTTAACGGTAAGAAGATGTCTTCACAACTCTCAACAGTACCAAAAGTCACTGTTTTCTTCACTGGTTTTGGCTTATCTCCTTTCAATGGTTCCATTTTGTTTTGCGATCGAGTCCGAACTGGAGATTTTGAAGAATCACTGGGAACTTTCTCTAGACAATCTTGATTGGTAATTACTGCATTATTATTAGTTACTTTATTTTCACAGGTTGAATTTTTTTCATTTTCATTATTATTTTCTTTCTTTTCTTCTTCCTGTAAAAAATATAAAAATGGTATTTTAATGTATGATGGTGACAAAAGTTTAAAAATGTGTTGTCTTATCTAAACAATTCATAATATTATTTTACAATTATTGCATTGCACTAGATCCCTTTGGTCAGCGTTGGAATCTACTTTGAATTTGGTGAAAATTAATGTATGATGTTCAAAGTTCAAACACAAATAACAAGTTAACTAATGACCACTCCATAGTGTGAAACTGTGAAATGTTCAAATAGTTTTTTATATTTTTCACATTTGGCGTAAAACAACACATCCTTCATGAAAGTTGAATGATGGGTAGGTGCATGATTAATAAGCATAATCAAAAGGACTAGGACCCATATTTTTTCCTAATATTTTGTTGATTGATTTAAACTTTTCTTAAAAACAAGTCAAATGACAAACAAATGCATTTGATTTATTTATTTTATAATCGCAGCAAATTAATATTGGACAGAAAGCGACAAAGCATTAGCAAAATTAATGTGTTGATTATATAAAATATTTACGTCTACATAAACCATTTTACTATAATAACTATAGAGAACCATATACTAGTTTTATGAAAATCTAGTTCTAACTGGAGAAATTTACACAGTAATGTTTATTTGCAAACTATTCTACTTGTTGTATTCATTTTCAATCTCCTTAAAATGCAAAGGTTTGTTATTAAAATGTATAAAAGCTATTACTAATGTGACAGACGACATTCAAGGACACATTTCCATTTTATAAAATTTACCAATTTCGCAATAAAAACATACTTTGTTTTAAATTAATAGAGTAAAACTAAAGCGGTGGTTATTTATTTTGGTTGTGATATTAGTTCCCATAAACATTTCTTTGTCAATGGTTGACCCCTATTCTTTTGTTATGTTTTGGTAGGTTATGTTTTATTTGTGTGGAACATTATGTCCACAAAGACTCAAGAAAAGATACTAATACATGAATGCTTTGTTCATTTGCTTTTTCCTTACTTTCACTATACCGATTAATATTTAATGTTGATAACAAATGAATGTTCAAAATGTCAAAGTGTAATATACCAGTGACGCTTCATAAAAACAACTGGCGCTTCATACTCATTGTAGTTATTACGTAAACACATTATTTGTACATAGCGAGTATAATTTTTATATAACGAATGAATACGTGTTATTAAATCGAAGCAAATATGCGTTACCTCTTTCTCCCCAACAAAATCATTGGACGACCCGCCGCGGGCTGGCGGGTGGCTGTCTGGAGCAGTCTCATGGTAAACAGCGCCAGATAGAACACTAATACGTTTTCTATTTTGGAATTTTAACGGTTTGCCAGGAAATCTCGACCTTCCCATTTTGATTTGCACGTAAACGAAGGACACTCAGTGCGTTTCCAGCGAACGCGAGGAAACTGGCGCGCATGCTCCGGCCCGCGCGCTCCGCAACGCCATTTCACTCATTTATGCAATGTATACAACTAAATTGCGACGCAGTTTTCATCACATGTACGCTCGAATATAAACATTAACTGCACCCTTCACATTATTTACTAAAACGATCACTTCACACTCTTTTTGCAAAAGACAACACCATCCATCATTTTAATGGTCACTGGTTGTTAGCGCCGTAAGTCGTAACGCTTCCATTCAACGAAGCGTCATGCTAGTATTGAAACAAAAGAGAATGTAGAAAATGTACACGATTCCACTGCACGACACGTTTGTTGCACTATAATCGCGGTATGTTCCATTTGATTATCACAAACAAATCGAAATAATGTAATTGAATCGCCCGTAATTTGACAAAGATGGCTGTACACCGCGCTTTAACAATAGCGAGCAAGAGTGATTAACGAGACGAGGCGCGAGGCCGCGGTGTGAACGACACCTGGCTCTCGGAGGCCAGTTATGGATTTTGAACCAATCGCGACGTTAATTCGGACCGGTATGAAAACAAACATGTCGCTCGCTACTTCTTGCTTCGCGTAACTCGCTCTAATCTATCTATAGACGCCTTGGTGTTTTACTTCCATCAATAAAAATGTTATGATCTACTATGTTAATCTGCGCATGTAGAGCGACATGACATGTATAGGTACTCACCTACTTTTATCAATGCATTCTTTGACTTGACCGTGATATTATTGATTTTAATTCTTTATTCATGTAATGGAAACATTTTTGTACTTGTACTATGTATGGATTAGATACCTACGTAGGTAGGTAGGTTAGGTAGGTACCTTACTTGAATAACGGGTATTCTTGGTTTTGTTTATTGACACTATTTTAATTGAAAGGTAGGTTTATGTAGGTAGATAGGTATAAAAAAATAAAAATATAATTTCCTTATCTTTTATCTATTTTAAAGAGGTAAGTAGTAGGTAGGTAGGATTAAATTGTAATTGATTTATCTAAGTGTAGGTACCTACCTACTTTAGGGTAGGTAGATCATACTACTTCCTCCCGGAAGTGAGCTTTAAGTACATATTCCATTTTTTTCGCACTTACCTAGCTATATTCTTTATCTAATATTTTATTTGACAGCAATGCAAAATTGAAATAAATAAAAGTGATAAATTTTAAATTTAATTCAAATAAGTTAATTAGGTAATGTACTGTATTCAAAACTATCGTAAGCTTACTAAGCTTACATTATACTAATATTACCCTACCTATTGTTTGAAAAAGTAAAAATACTTAGGTATTAAAAAAATACAATCAACGTATTGTGCGTGTGCCTGTATCAGTACCATACCATTATTATCTCAAAAACATGTTTCAAATTTAATTCGTTTCACTACGCAACGCAACAAGGTCCAAAACCGCATAATTCTAAACGCTCAACTCAACACGCGCAGTTACGTATATGTATAGTACCCGCACCCTACACAACAGGGAGAACCCCAAAACTCTCGGTCGATCATGCGTAAAGGGCGGAGAAGGGATGCTAAAGGGAAGAGCCGCCGGTGATTGAACCCTTACATACACATCTATAGCTACACTAGGAACACATTATTACAATCAAGATAAATAAAATAACTTCCTAAAGTAAAATAATTCTTTGAGTATAGACTGACCTCTAGCGTGAGTTATGAGAACCAAAAGTTCCTTGCTGAAACGCTTCCTGAAATAGGTACATTGAGGACGGGCGGCATTTCCTTGGACTTGGATCGAAGCGAGACAATTCAGATTCACAGACAACAATTTTAAAGTTATTTTCACTTAAAAACCACAACTTTTTTCACACACTACACTTGTACTCACTGTTGGTGTTTTGAAAATAACAAACTGTGTGTAAATATTATGGCAGGAGTATTATTTACATCAGTTTCGTTGCACTGGTGTTCGTGCGTGAAACTGTAGTAGCGAGACTGGCGGAGAGACGCCGCGCATGCCGCGAGGGACACGATGTAAATATAAAAATGGACAAACTCCCCTTCTGGGGGCTCACCCATATGAATCACTGTAATCCACGTAGCACTCTTGTTCTCGGTTGAATTTTTTTGTGTAGGGTTTATCGGAACCCACATGCGGTAGGACGTAAACCGGAGATTGTACACTCTTACGGTTCAGATTTGAGTAGTTTTGAATTTTGATGTAAACTTCCGTGTAGCACTTAACAAAATATTGATCGACGCGACTCACGTCGTCTGTGGACATTTTTCACTGAGATCTTTTCGGAAAGGATAATCACTGTAGATCAGCCGCTTACTATCCATATTGTGTCCAAATCTGAAGCCCCCTTCCACGAAGCAGGTAGATGTTTTTTGTATTGTTTGGGTCGCAGCCTGCGGACAAGGTAGGTAAAAAATGATACATACCTACCTACTTGCATTTACATTGGTAATCGTGGGGTAGACAGATCGATATTTTGAAAGAATTTGTTTTGCCGAAACCCGAAACAATGTTACATACCTACCTACATAAAGCACAAATAGGTAGGATGTAATTGGAATTAATTAGCATAACTTTAGCTATTCTAATCAATGATTTAGTTATGATAGGTAATTAGGTAGTTGTTAATGTTAGGTATTTTAAAACTATAAAAGAGGCGCGTTTAAATTAACGATTAATTTGAAATATGAATAAACTAATAGGTATTTAAAATTAATTTTCATAATAGTTAATAGGTCTAGATAAATTGTGTAGATGTTTTTTTTTAATTCTTTCCGAAAACAATATAAGTAGGTAGGTACCAAACTAAAGTAAATGTACCTACTTAATCGATTTTTGATTGGATTTTTTGATTGGGATGCAAAATTAACTAATAATTATTGTAGATTTAACAAATTTATTTTTCGGTTTATTCCCACACTGTCCCCAGTCCCCAATCCTGCGGCAGGTGAATAAAAAATTAATAAATATATTTTAACTATTTATTAAAATAAATAATAAAATTAGTAGGGTCAGCGGGAATAAACCCTTTTGTCACCTTAGAAACATGACTGAAATAAGCGAAAGGTTCAAATTTTGTTTCTTTTGTTACCATCAAAGACGGAGAAAAAAATGTAGTAGGTTTTGACCGAACTCAGGAAAACTTATAAAGTACTTTACTTCACTGTGGCTTAAGGCAGTAAAATCAAATACCTAAATTAGTTTTAGTAGCCTGAATCTAATCATCCATCTTCGACCGGTTGAAGTCTTTACTTAAATAATCTATTTTCCTTTTCCTTTCCCAGATTGCCACAAGGCTCTGTTATCAAATAGAGCTTTTATTAGTTTGGCATAATGATAACTGATGACGACACACCAACTCCAAGCAGTGGCATTTTATGTAGCTAGGACCTACAAAAAACTTTTTTACATACTCACTTTGTCGGTGTAAGTGTTACGGTTAATGTGATAAATTGAAAATTATTAATAATAACCGGTTATTATGAATAATTCCCGACAGTCGCGGTAAAAGTGATAAATTAATCACATTTAACAGTGATTATTTAATAATTCAACCTTAGTACTAACAAATTTCATAAAAGAGAACAACATCTTGTGTACGTGCTCGTGTACAGCCAAACTTTTGAACGTTTTGATATCATATATTAATATAATTTGGCATAATAAGTTTGGAATGTTTCTTGCATAATATTACTTTTCCATGATGCCCATAACATAATGTTTTGATTTAAAGTGAAAAATAGGTTAAGGTGCGGCGGGGGTGGCCCTTGGGCCACCCCTAAGCCGCCTATTTAGTTTTATACACACATAAATGACCTCATATTAATCACATTTACCAAATCATGCGGTAATTATTCATAATAACCGGCGATTATTCATAATTTTCACATTTATCACTTTGACCGTAAAGCAAGTCTTAGTGTTAAAGCTTTAATAATCTAAGGTGTTAAATTATTTAACTAGCTGTTCCCGTGATTTCTTACGCATGAAAATATGCAGTTTGAATAATATTTTTCGTTTTTGCAACATTTTTCTTTACTGCCTCGCTCCTATTGGTCTTAGCGTGATGATATAAAATATAGCCTTCCCCGATAAATGGGCTATTTCTATTTTACTTTTTACTATACACTGAAAGAATTTTTCAATCGGACCAGTAAGTTTAGCGTTTCATTAGCGCGTTCAAGTAAACAAACGCTTCAGCAGTCAGCTTTTTAATATCAGTCAGTATAGATATAAATAATAGTTTAAATTTAAAGTACCTTTAAGTTAAAAACTAAAAAGTGGCAGAAGAAATTCAGTCAGTTTATTAGTTTTCTTCTCTCGCTATCATCAAATGGTATTTCTTTGTGATAGAGCGAGATGACGTGACCGGAAATGGGTAGCGTTTGGCGGAAAATAACGCTAGTTGGCGCTAGCAAAGTAAAATGGCGTCCTTTTTAGCGGTAAGTTCTGTCACTGTCAAAAAAATATGAACGAGACGACATGACAGGCAATGGATAGTTATCACGGTTAACACCACAGGTTAACACTGTGGCCGATGGTACCTTCCTAAGCGCGTCTGGATTGGAGACATTAAAAATTACCGTAATCGGATGAAAATTTTTTAGCGTAATCGAGGCCCAGCTGAGGTGCAAATTCGGTATCACGGTAAAGTTCACACGCAAACAAAGACAAAACAACGGATCATGACGGACGTATGTCTCTTTTTCTCTCTCATTAAAGATGTAAAAGAGAAAGATATACTGTCACGGCGACAAAAAGTCAACCGTTGTGTGCGCCTAGCCTTAGACTTGACAACTGGCCAAGTACAATTGGTGCAGCGCTACTACTAAAAAAAAAGTTGATTCATTTTTGACATTTGTTTCATGTCAAAAAAATGTCAATTATTCGCGCCAATTTCACTGTGACTGTAGAAGAAAGGATCAAGCTCTTTATCAATTTTAATTAAAATTAATCGATTTTTTCAATTTTTCTACACTGTTTCGCGTAGCATACAACTTATTTTCCAAGATATTCAAAATGCCTGTTGAAGACGTGCGTCCCGTTCTGAAATTTACGCGATTGACTGAACATGCTTTTGCGCCGCTCAAAGGCTCTGAAAAAGCTGCTGGTTTTGATCTGAAAAGGTTCGTTGTTCATCTTCAAAAGTTCATGATTTTAAGATATTTTTTCCTCTATCTTACTTTTGAAGTCGCTTATAAATCTAACTCCGTACTGTTTTCTCTTTTCAGTGCATATGATTACGTAGTTCCAGCACGGGGCAAGCTTCTCATCAAAACTGATTTGCAAATTGAGCTGCCTCCAGGTTGTTATGGTCGCGTCGCGCCTCGATCTGGGTTAGCATTGAAGAACTTTATTGATGTTGGTGGTATGTACTCTTTCATCACAACACAGTAATATTGCTGGTTATCAGCCATGACCATAATTATCATATTTGCAAATCCTTACATTTTGTCCTCCTATTGACTATCTTTACAATCATTTCAGTACAATAAGATTGTAGTCTAGATAGTCAAATTAAAAGTAAAGATATATTCTTCGAGTAGATGTTATTTCATTTTGTTGCTGATCTTCATGTTTAAAGTAATCATAATGTTTTCTTACAGCTGGTGTTATTGATGAAGATTACCGTGGTAATGTTGGTGTAGTTCTTTTCAATCATTCTGACCAAGAATTTGTAGTGACAAAAGGAGATCGAATTGCTCAGCTGATATGTGAAAGAATATATTATTCTGAATTGGAAGAAGTCTCCAATTTGTCAGAAACCAAAAGAGCTGATGGAGGATTTGGTTCTACTGGAAAACAATAAATACACAATTAGATTGTTGTAAGTCATCTGATTAGTTGATAAGCTTATGGATAATAATATTTTTTACTTCATAGTTTATATTCTAAACTCTCAACTTTAGAATTATGCTGAAAGTACACTATGTGGGAAATGAAACACATAATGACAAAGAAGAAACTGTCCAGTATGTTTTTATGTTGATGCAGGTTGCCCAATTTCGCACATAGTGTACTCCCAGCATAAGGTGTAACAAATCCTACTTGGTACTATGTGAACACCAAAGTATTTCAGCTTCTAGAGAAAAAAAAATGTTTTGTGAATGTGATGAAAAAATTGGAATTAGGTTTTTGAAATAAAAATTGCAGTCAATAATATTCCAATATTTAGATTTTGGATAGTATTTCATAGGACATAATTATAAGTTCATTTCTTTGTTCCTATTTTAATAATATGTTTGATGTTTCATTATTATAGTGAACAATAAAAGCAAGTTTTCCAACAAATGATGTTTATTCAATTCAGTCAGTGTGTAGGTGTAAAAAATATAGGTAAGGTAGGTACTTATTTAGCATTTAGAAAAAGTTAATCATTTTATGATATCAATTTTAATGATTTATTAATTTCTTAAAGTACTTAGTATTAGAGATGAAACGGATAGTTGTTTGGCCGGATACCGGATATCCGGCCAGCTGCTAGGCCGGATAGCCGGATATCCGGCGGTCGGATAGTTGGCCCATTGTCTCGTTTCATGTCGTGACGAGTTTAGCGATAGCGCCGCACAGGTGCTTCGAACGCGATTAGTGGGTCTATTATTAGACTAGACTAGTCACACTTTTCGAAAATCGAATCTGTCCGAATAGAATGTCAGATTTTGCCACTTGTCTAGGGGGCAGATCAATTCGAGCGATTTCGGTTGATATCGTGAGTGTGTGATTGAATAGCGAAAATTAAATTAGTTTACTTGCTGCGTAATCTGACTGAACTGCATGCATCATGTCATCAAACCATCAGGGGTCATCCATAAAGTACGTCACACGTAAAGAGGGGGGGAGGGGGTTGACAAAGTGTGACATGGTGTGACAAGGGGTGGGAGCAGAGAGCAGAAATAACAGGAGTGGAACTGACAGGCAATCCCCTCTAGCAATGTAAGTAGACCAGTGGTTCACTCAGTTTATAAAAACTAGTTGCAGCGCCACCAATGACATATTCCAAATGTCACTATTGAAGAGTAACGTGCTGCGATAAAAATGGTGAATTGCAGTGTTTTTAATTGTAAGAAGAGATCTGAAACATCAAATCTTGAAAAGGACAACATTACATTCCATCGGTAAATATTATTTTATTTATTTCACATTAATTAATACACTAAATTTGCAAAAAACTAAATTTCTAGAAGTGTTGCCACTGGAATGACTGGAAAGCAAAAATTCCTAATTGTGTAATATTTTAAGGATAGTGTACTTATAACAATATAATCGAAATTCTATGCAAACAATTTGATACTGCCAATAGGTGTTCTCTTTTATGATATTTGTTAGTATTAATACATTATTAATAATCACTGATAAATGTAAATTCATTTATTACTTTTACCTCGACTGTCGGGAATTATTCATAATAACCGGCGATTATTAATAATTTTCAATTTATCACATTTACCCTGACATAATAAACGTGTTAAGTAAGTTCCCGCTATTTTACAGATTTCCAAAAGATCCAACTACTCGCAATATCTGGATCTTATTATATGTACATAATATCTTAGTTCATAGCAACAACAATAATTTTGTAATATTTTTATTTGGCTTTGGCTTTAAAAATAAATGAATCTAACAAATACAGATTTTGTGTTTTTACTTAAATTCAAACCTTGGTAGCGACCCCTAAATGTCTTTTAAAAATTAAAAAAAAAATAATGAAAGACTTTCATATGGTATATATTCAAATTACGTGGTGCCCCGCAAAATATAAGAAAAAAAATTTTTTTCGTAGGAATAAGGACCACCCTAATGGGTAGGGTAGGGTAATGGTGGTAGGGTTAATACTGGGACGTGTAAAAGTGCTTTTTAAGAGCCTATATAAATGACTTTTTAGTTTTTTTCATATAACTCTTAACTTTCACAATTCGTATTCGTGCTAGGGAAGAAATGCCAAACTTTTGCGTATTTTCCTTTAAATAGAGATCTGAAATGTTGAATCTCCCATAGGATAATAAATTAATTCATATCATTTTTTTAAACGAGCCATAGACTATGAACCATAGAGCAATGATTCTCATCGACAAAAATATCGATAGTGTCTCAGCGCCATCAGCTGTTACACAAATGTCATTACCTCGTCCCCCTCAGGAAATGGCGAAATTTTTTTGTATGGAAATAAACGCGCGCTGCTACTCCTGTTATTTCTGCTCTCTGGGTGGGAGGGGTCTTAAGTTTCGTGACATCACATTTTAATTGTTTCAAATATTTGATATAATGTTGATTTCATATAAAAAAATACTTAATTTAAATAGAAATAAAACTAATTTCGGAACTGCTGTTAATTTAATAATTTTTCGATGTGAAATTGCAAAACATGTGACGTCACACTAGGGAGGGGGGGGTCTCAGAAATGTGACCACCTGTGACAAGGACGGAGGGGGGGTCAAAAAATCATGAAATTCGTGTGACGTACTTTATGGATGGCCCCTCAGTGAAAAAAAGATCGCCTTTTTTATTTGGCAATATTTCGACATTAACAGATATTATTTACTACAGGGTGGCCCAGAAGAAAATTCACTTTTGAAAATTCAATGAAACGAAAACTGTACATTTTTGTAGAACTTTAACTATTGCAATTTAAAGAAAATTTAGTGCAATTTATTTTAAAATTTACTTCCTTTTATAATTTTTATCGTACATGTGATTCCCTTGACGTTTACAACATTCGGTCAACATACATCAAAATTTTGTAAAACTTTCGTTAGGATTTACCTCGAAATGGATTCAGGATGGATGAATTCTGCAGAGTTTTTGGATTATTAGAGTATACTCTGCTCGGGTTCCCTACGTTTTATCGAAAGTCGTTTCATCGAAGGTCGTTTCATCGAAGCCGTTTCATCGATTGGTCATAATCTCGAACGTACGAAATATCGAATGTCGTATCATCGAATGGTCACATTATCGAATAGTCGAATCATCGAATATCTTAGCGTCAAAAGGTTATGTATGTATTAAAGAGTTACCTACTTACTAATAAAAGTTAGTAACTCGCTGAACACTTGTTTACACTTTAGAGTGACGTTTAATATGGAAATAATAA